>NC_080833.1:152544027-152844027 GCF_030435755.1 Ochotona princeps | reverse complement strand
TAAAAGAGTACTTTAAAAAGTTAATGGAAAGCAGAACTCAAAGCTGAGTTTTGAAATGCAAAAATTCTGAAATTCTATACTTCAAATAGCTCGTGGACTATGCAGGAAAAACTACGGATGTCACCAAATGTTGGCGTGAAAATAAACACATTTTCATGTCACGTTCTTCACCCTTTTGGAATGCACTGTAAAATGATCGCCGTGCACCAGGCCGATTCACACCCATCACTCCAGTTACTTCTCTGTGCGTCATAAGAACATTTAAATTCTACTCTCAGCAGATTTCGAGTGCACGTCATTGCACCTGAACGTGCTGGCACTGCCCAGTAGATCCCCAGAACTTGTCCTTCTTATAGCCTAACTTTCCACAGTGTGACCAACACCTGCCCGTGTCGTCCAGACCCTTTCTCTGGTCTCTGCCCTCAAGGTACTTTCAATTCCACCTGTCAGCTGGCCAGCCACACAGGACCTGGGTCTGGCCTCCTTCACTTCACATCACGTGCTTTGGTGTATGACAAAGTAGCCAAAGTAGCCATGAAATTCAAGGACGGCGTTACCTCATATTTTCTTCTCAGGCGCCTGGAGAAGCTTTCAAAGGTTGTGATGATGGCAGAACCATTTGCGCCCTCTGGCGTCCCTTCTGGGGATGGAGCAGAGAAGCCTTCTGAACAGAAACAAACATTGCAGAAAACAAATTGCTCAAAGCAGGTGTAACCAGCCCATCCGCTACCCAGAGAACTCAGCCAAGGCTCAAAGGTGCCCCCCAGACTGCCCTGCTGTGACTGCAGCAGGGCTGGTCTTGGTTGTGGCATCGTGGTTAGAGTTCCCACAGGCCCTTCAGACTGCTTTCCCTAAACATCTAGAGCTTAGCAGTCACAGCGATTGCTCTAATATCCTGAATGCCAGCAAGGATATTTTCAAGGAAGACCCAGAAGATGGTCAGGGCTGTTTCTACAGGGACAAGCGGGCCACCTGGCCTCAGGTTGTTGGCCTCACGGGGCTTCAGTGGGTCTGCAGTGATCAGAACAGATGTGCACACATGGACTCATTCGTTTCTCATTAAAAAAAAATGTGGGGCCAGCATGGTGACACAGCAAACTAACGCAGTGCCGGCATGTCGTCTGATGTTGCTCTTGTCCCAGCTGCTCCACTTCTCTTCCAGCATTATACTTGTGGCCTGGGAAAGAAGAGCAGGATGGCCCAAAGCCCTGGGACCCTGTACCCATGTGGGAGACCTGGAAGAAGCTCCTGGCTTCAGTTCCGGTTCAGCTCTGGCCCTTGCAGCCATTTGAAGAATGAACCAACAAATGAAACCTCTTTTTCTCTCTCACCTTCGCACTGAAATTCACTGTTCAAATAAAAATAAGTTGTCTAAAAACGTATGTGGGCCTGGTTCAGTAGCCTAGTGGCTAAAGTCTTTGCTTGCACATGCCAGGATCCCATATGTACACCAGTTTGTGCCCCAGCAACCCCACTTCCCATCCAGCTCCCTGTTTGTGACCTGGGAAAGCAGTGAGGATGACCCCAAGTGTTGGGACCCTGCACCTATCTGGGAGACCTAGAGGAGGCTTCAGGTTCCTGGCTCTGGATTGTCTCAGCTCCGCCATTGCGACCACTTTGGGAGTGAATCAACAGACAGAAGATCTTCCTCTCTGTCTCTCCTCCTCTCTGTATATCTGACTTTGCAATAAAAACAAATAGAAATCTTTTTAAAAATCACGTGAAGCTGGTACTGTCTGGTGCATATGTACCCCCAGCAACCCCAGGACTCAATCCAGGCCAGAAACATCGCCTTCCCGTGTCTGGAAACTGCAGCCTCATCTTTAGGAGCCCTTGGCTTCTAAATACATGGGGACATTTATCCCAAGCCCAGCCGACACACACGGATGCGCCAGATCATTCTCCCCCGTTGCTGTGAGATGACATTGAAAAAGCTCCAAAAAAAATTGAAATCTGAAGGTATCATTATTTGGATACAAAACAATTTTGAAAGCTACACAGAGCTTTTCTGTAATACACATTTTTTTGTCAGCTTTCTCAAAACTGCCTCATACAGTCGTTTTGAAAGCGAAAAAAAAAAAATGTGGTTGCTAACCATGAGGGAGGGCAGAGACCCGAACAACGGGGTCGGGAGAGGCACAGCCCGTGGCCACTGCTTAACATTGGCCAGCAAAATCCTTCGGTCTGGTCCTGCCAAGGCAACTGTAGGTGGGATTTCAAAGCCAATCTATTACAGGTTAATTTTTAAGTTGGTAATTCTATGTGGCCCACGAGGGATGTTATAAATATCCAAATGACCCTTAGCAGGAAAAAACCAAAAATTTTCCCACCCTCATTAGAACACTCAGTTCCCGAGAAATTACAGCTATCAAAATGCTAGGAGGGGATGGTGCTTGCTCTTATCTGTAATTTATGCAACAGTTTATCTTTGGAAGGGAAAAACTGCTTAGTCTTCAGGCCTCTGCAGCTACTCTGATCTTTTAACTGGAACTCCCTTGCAACCCAACTGGGTTGGTTCCGCCTGCACGTTTTATCTCGTTCTCACCAGGACCTCCCACTGGATGTGGGGTGTTAGCTGCCACGCGGGCGGATCGTGGCACATCGCCTTCTAATCTGGACTGTTTTGACTTTACTGAACTCTCAGATGATACATCTAAAGAGAAACACAGCACATCAGAGACTATCCCCCACACACACACATTCCTTTGGTCTGAAATGCATCATGTCCTATTTTTGAAAGTCCCAGTTAGTATCTATCCTTGACAGCAGGAAGGAAAACCTGTCCCCTGTTCATTGCTGAGTATGGATCGTCTGCCCCATGCACCAAGCTGAAGTCCACTGCTGCTTGGAGGAGGACCCTTGGGGACAGGGCTTCCTTTGAGGAGGGAAGTCACATGTAGGGATGTGCTACCTTGCCAGGTAGGGACTCACCAGGCAGTGTTCCCACCAAAGCAGGAACAGGAATTCTCAAAGCCGCAGGGTTGCAGGGCAGGTGCTCTGGAATGCGCCACGTGCTGGCCAACACTGGCATTGCAGCATGGCCCCGGGGGCTCCCGGCTGCAGGTAGACACCTGGGCTCCTTGTCCCTGGCCTCTGCAGTCAGGCTCTCCTGGTCTAGTTGCTGTAGCCATCTGGGATGTGAATCAACCCATCAATAAGTTTCTCTGTGCATTATTTTGCCTTTCCAATAAATTTTTAAATGTTTTTAAAGACTACATAGGTAACACTGAACACACTGGCTAAACTAAAGCCATCTCCAAGTTGGCCAGCACGGTGTGCTGGCAGAGTCAGGGGTACCCTCGCTTTCGTAAGAATACACCTGTCTTCATTCCTCTGGAAATTTAAACTTTTGAAACGCGAGGAGCTCCTGAACATACTTTGGGTCCAAGTTTTGGTGAACACAAATTGGTGTCCATGGTTCACTGCTAAACTCATACTTCTGATTTAAAACAAAACTCACCACAGCAAGGCGCTTGAAGAGCCTTGCTCTGGGGTGCCACCTTGTGGCACAGAGTGGTAGGACGAACGAACGTCCCTGAGGGCTGGGCTGTAAGCCACATCTTCCCAGCAGGATTTGCAGCGTGTTCCCCAGCATCGTTCATTCCTTCCTTCGCGCTACTCTTGTCTGTGAAGTACTGACCCCATGAGCAACTAGAGATGGTATCTGTCACTGACCAGCCCAGCCTGAAATATCTTTGGAACGAGCACATCTAAACCTTTACAAGTCGACCGACGGCATTTCTGTGTGATTCTGTCTAGATGCTGGCCTGCATTTTGAATCAGCCCAAAGGTCTTCATCCATTGCTAGGGTTCCCTGCTTTTCTTATTCCTTACTCAGCATACAGTCAGTGAAGGCCTCTACCTACAGGCTCTGGACCAGGCACTCAGAGCCCTGCTGAACGAAGAGCTAGCCGCCTGCCTCCTGCACGGTTCTAGAGGCCTCTCCAACCACACAGATGCAGGAGCCCAGCACAGTGGCTTAGCAAGCTAGCCCTATGCTTGTAGTGCCAGCATTCCATATGGGCACTGGTTCAAGCCCCAGGTGCTCCACTTCTGGTCCAATGTCCTGCCTGAGGCCTAGGGAAGCAGAGGAGGATGGCCCAAGTTCTTGGGACCCTAACCCATGGGGGAGACCCAAAAGAAGCTCCTGGCTCTTGGCTGCAGATCACTTCAACTCTGGAAATTGCAGCCATTTAGGAAATGAACAGCAGATGGAAGATTTTTCTCTGCTCCTCCTTCTCTCTCTGTAAACCTGTCTCTCACGTAAAAAAGTAAATAAATCTATAAATATTATAAATTATAAAATTACCCTATTTTCTTGCAGTCCTCAGAGTACAGCGTGCAAACTTTAAACACTTAAGCACACGATGAATTTTGACTGAGGGCAACGTTAGGAATCTGTAAAACACTTGAAATGCCTCAAAGGCTGCGGTTTTGTTTTTCTGAAGAAAGTTCCTTAAGTTTATCCTTTGGGGAAAAGTGTAGCTTCCTTATTCCCCGAGACAGAGCCAAGGCAGGAGCTGGCTCAAGGACATGAAAGCGCAGTGTTCCATCGCACCTGCACAGCCATCCCCAATATACACCCAGGGGAGACACAGTCATTGCTAATACTTTTCTGAAAGAGACCATGAGCTTACCTACTTTTCTCACATAAAATGTACAGCCCAAGAAATGAGATCTTTGAGAAAGGGGCTCTAATTTGTGTCAGAAGTGAAAGAGAAAAAAAAAATATTTTTTCCAAAGACAAACCAAGAGGCTTCATCAACCCTGGGACCAGTCCTACTACCAAACTCTACAGGGAAGCCTAAGCTGAAAGACTCAGAGGCTAAATCCTCACTTTGCATACACCATGATCCCACAGGGGCGCTGGTTCTAATCCCGGTAGCTCCACTTCCCATCCAGCTCCCTGCTTAGTGGCCTGGGAAAGCAGTCGAGGACAGTGCAAAACCTTGGTACCCTGCACCCGTGTGGGAGACTCAGAAAAGCCCCTGGCTCCTGGCTTCAGATTGGCTCAGCTCCACCCATTGCACCTACTTTGGGAATGACCAGAGGGTGAAAGATTGTTCTCTCTGTCTCTCATCCTCCCTGTAAATCTGCCTTTCCAATAAAAAATAAATCTTTAAAAATAAAAATATAGCCACCATGAAAACACAGGCTGGTACCAAATTCCCTAACAGAACAGATGCACCAAACAAAAGTGGGAGAGAGCCCAGGCTTCGCACACAGAAAGCTCCCAGAGTGCAAGGGTGAAGGACAGGAGAAGCAGAAAAGAACATTTAAATCAGCCACCAAAACAGCAGGGATTTGTTTTTGTCTACCAGCATTAACCTTGAATGTAATGGGTTCAATTTCCCAGTTGAAACATACAGGTAGACCAAATCATTTTAAAAATCAAATAAAATTAAAAATAAAAAAAGACTCAATGCCCTGCACAGATCCCTAGGCATTGATACAAGGTTTAAAGCAAACTGACCTTCTAGCCACTCAGAGAGCTTTTCATCTGGCAGGTGGAAGACACCGTTTTCCTTCAGCACACGTAGGGGGACGAATGTTTTCTAGGCTGGGACAGGCCACAGAGTCTCAGCACATTTTGAGAAACTGAAATCATACCATGTATCTTCTCAGGTGACAGAGGAATAACACTAGAAATCAACAACAAGAAACATGGAAAACTGAGAAATGGGACAGCATGCACCTGCGCGACCAATGAGCCATCCAATAAATTGAGAAGTAAACAAAAATTCCTTGGAAGCAGGAAGTTTATCACAGTAAACGCACAAAATAACTGGAAAGAGGTTAAACTAATGATGCAGGGGTGAGAAAAGCAAAAACAAGCTGTAGGAGAAAAGCAACTGGAGATGAGAAAGGCACCGCTACCACGGATACCACACATCCACAAGGATCCTAAGAAACGGTTGTGAACAACATGCTCATCAATTGGAAAACCTGGAGGGAATGGAAGAATTCCTGGATAAACAAAACCTATGCAAAATATATCAATATGTAGAGTATCCAGAAAGACCCATCACAAGTGACAGTGAGAAATTTCAGAGTTCCAGGGCCTGAAGGTTTCATAACAGAATTCTACAAACTAGTTAAAACAGCACTATCTCTAACACTCCTCCAACTATTCCAAAATGCTGAGAAGTTCAGAACTCTCAAACTCCTTTCATGAGGGCCAAGTTACTCTGATGGCAAACTCAAACAAAGCTACAACACCGACAGGAGACTGCACACCAGGATCCTTGATGAGCCTGCTCAAGCCGACAGTGACACCAGACACCCAACACTGCATTAAGATCATACGTCATAACCGAGTGGAATTTATCCCAGTGTGGCTCAATATTTACACATCAGTTAATAATCACATCAATCAAATCAACAAAAGCTGTGAGACCTCAACAGAGCAGAAAAGCTCTTGCAATTCAGTGTCTCTTTGTGATAAAAACTCACCAAAAAATTAGGTAAAGAAACAACCTTCAAAACTATAACAAAGATGGTATATGACACACACACAGCCAAAATTACATTGAATGGGACAAAACTCAAAAACATTTCTCTTCAAATTTAGAAAAACAGGATGTCCATTTTCCACACTCTAATAATGCTGCAAGAGTTAAAGCAACTAGGGAAGAAAAACAGAAAAAGAACATTGAAATTGGAAAGGAAGAAATAGTGTTTATAGATGAAATGACTTGCATACAGAAGAGCCTAAACACTCCATGACAAGTTAGTTGATCAACCCATTCAATTGATTCATAAGTTAGAAAATCAACATGCAAAAACAATAGTGTTTTAATATACCAACAGTAATTTTAGGAAAAAATCAAGAAGCAATCCCATTCACAATAACTAAAAACTTTAAATACCTAGGAGCACATGTTTTTAAAGATTTATTTATTGGGCCCGGCGGCATGGCCTAGCGGCTAAAGTCCTCACCCTGACCACGTCAGGATCCCATATGGCCACTGGTTCTAATCCCAGCAGCTCCGCTTCCCATCCAGCTCCCTGCTTGTGGCCTGGGAAAGCAGTCGAGGATGGCCCAAAGTCTTGGGACCCTGCACCCACATGGGAGACCTGGAGGAGCTTCCTGGCTCCTGGCTTCGGATTGGCGCAGCACTGGCCGTTGCGGTCACTTGGGGAGTGAACCATCGGATGGAGGATCTTCCTGTCTCTCCTCCTCTATGTGTATCTGACTTTCCAATAAAAAATAAATAAATCTTAAAAATATTTATTTATTTACCTGAAAGGTAGAGTTACAAAGAGAGACCGACAGACAGACAGAGAGATTAATCTTCCATCCACAGGCTCACTTCTCACATGGCTACAGAGGCCAAGGCTGGGCCAAGCTGAAGCCAAGTACTTCTTCTACATCACATGGGCGCAGGGTCCCAAGGACTTGGGCCATCTTCTGTTGCCTTCCCAGGCTATTCCCAGGGAGCTGGGTCAGAAGTAACGCAGCTGCAACTTGAACTGGTGCCCACATAGAATCTTGGAGTCACAGGCAGTGACTTAATCAGCTATGCCACAATGACAGTCCCAGGAGTAACTTCACCCCAAAATGTGAAAGATCTCTACAATGGAGATTATAAAACAATGATGGAAGAAATAACCAACACACACACACACACACACACACACACACACACAAATGTGTATTGGAAGAATCAATGTCATTAGAGTATCCATACAACTCAAAGAAATCTAGATTCAGTAAGTCCCTATCAATATACCAAGGACATTCTATACAGAATTAGAAAAACACAATTCTAGAATTCATAAGAAATTGAAATATCCCAAAATAACCAAACAAATACAAAGCATCCCCCTCTTTTTCCTCCTCCACAAATCAAGCAGGTGTATCATAATACCCTATTTCAAACAGCACTATAAAGCTACAGTAATTAAATCAGTATGGTACTGACATACAAACACATAAGTCAACCAAAAAGGGAACTCAGAAATAAACTCACATATATGTAGTCCACTGACTGCTGACAAAGTGCCAAGAACATACATTACAGAAATGGTGGTCTTTCCAACAAATGGTGCTAACACAAGGAACGCAGAATGAGAGTCCTGCCTCTCTTCATGTACTAAAACAAAAGTTCTAAGTCTAAGCCCTGAACTATGAAAGCATTAGGAAAAAAAATGTAGGTGAAACACACAAATATTTGGCTAGACAATGATTCCTTGGATAAGACCCCTTTAAAGCATGGGCAACAAGAGCAAAACTAGGGTCTGCACGGTATCCTAGCGGCTAAAGTCCTTGCCTTGCACGTGGTGGGATTCCATGTGGGCTCTCTGGTTCATGTCCCAGCAACCCCGCTTCCCATCCAGCTCCCTGTTCATGGCCTGGGAAAGCAGTCAAGGTTGGCCCAAAGCCTTGGGACCATGCACCCGCGTGGGAGACCTGGAAGATACTTCAGACTAGCTCAGCCAGGGCAGGGTGTGGAATGTACCCAGTTGGGCTAGACTGCAACACCCACCAACAAGAGCTGAGACTGCAGGTAGGCCACACTAGGTTGGGTTGAAGCATCTGCCAGCATGCACAAGATCCAGGGCTAAGAAAGGTTCTGGTAGGAGAACTTTGGGGACTCCTTTGTTGGGCTGTAGCTATCACTGGGGAGTGACAAGAGCCAGAGCTGAGGGTTGGATTGGGCTGAGCAAGCCTGCAGCATGCTTTGGCATGCATGCGGGCTGGGTTTGGAGGCAGAGCAGACTGGGCTATGCTCCAGCATCCACTGGCACTTGCAAGAACCTGAATGGCTGTGGGATGGGCCATGCTAGGCTACAATACCCACCATTCAGTGCCGGGACCAGCAGCCAGCTCTATCAAGTGGGGCCGCAGCAGCCCCCACACATGTGAGATTAAGATCTGAGGATACAAAATAGGTCTGATGGGAACTGAAGAACTCCTCTGCTACAGTGCAACTCCTAGTAGTTAGTGTGAAAGCCAGAGCTAGGGGCAGGCCAGACTGGGCCAGTCCACGACATATACTGGCACAAACGAGAGTCAAGATGGGGCTCAGGCGCAGCTGGGTTGAAGCATAACACCCCCCAGTTTATATGCGGGTTGGGAGTGGGCCAGGCCAGGCCGGACTAGGCTGCCACACCACTGACAAGTGCTGGGACTGGGCGCAAACCATAACAGGCTCGATTGTAGTAACCACTGGCAAGTACAAGATCTGTGTCTGGGAGTGGATCTGGCAGGGAAACTGTGGGTACTTCTCTGCTAGGCTGCAGCTCTCACTGGTGAGAACAATGGCAGGGCTGTTGGAAGACCAATCTGGGCAAGGTGGTAGCACCCACTGGCATGTGTGTGGGCTAGGTCTGGGGTGAATCGGGCTGAGCTAACATGTAGCACCCATGAGTGTGCTCAAGAGCCAGACGGGATGCAGGACAGACCAGGCTAGGCTGCAGCACAAGCCAGCAACACACAAAAACCAGGATTGGATACAGGCCTGGTGAGGTTTTTGGAGGTTGCCCCAACTAGGCCATGACACCTGCTGGGGTACAGGAGACTGGGCCTGTGGCAGGCTTAGCTGGGCTGGGTTAGGCTGTAGCATGTGTCAGTTTGCATGAGAGATGGGGCTGTGTAGCACTGATCAGGTAGATGCATTCACTAGCATGTGTGTTGGCTTGTGCACGAGACAGGCCACGTCTGACCCTGGATCATCAAAGGACCGTCTGCAATTCCTGGGTGCTGATGGAGTTTGACAGCAAGGAATGGTACTTCCCCCCTCCTCCCCTGCTGACACAGGAAGAAAAAAAAAACATTAAAAGATATGTCCCACTCACCCTCCTCCATACCTGAACCCTCCCACCCTAATCAGATGCCCACTTGGGCATCCCTTTTGACTGTATAAACAATAGTAAAAAGGAAATTTAAAATTAAAAAAAAAAAAGAAAACTCACCAGAGTCTTTTTTATTGGCAAGGTTACTAAGAGACTGTGGGCAAATGAAACTCATAAAACTAGATATTAGTGTGCAAAAATTTAAATGAGCCTCTTTCACTGAAAAAAAAATCAATGCAAACTGAATTAAAAAATAGTTGGAAGCTACTGAACCATTACACTCTTAAAAATAATGGGGGCTTGGCACAGCAGCCTAGTTGGCATGGCAGCCTAGTGGCTAACTCCTCTCCTTGTAAGCATCAGGATCCTATATGGGCACCAGTTCATGTCCCAGCTGCTCCACTTCCCATCCAGCTCCCTGCTTGTGGCCTGGGAAAGCAGTCAAGGATGGCCCAAAGGTTTGGGACCCTGCACCCACGTGGGGGACCTGGAAGAAGCTCCTGGCTCCTGGCTGCAGATCAGCTCAGCTCCAGCCATTACAGCCACTTGGGGAGTATACTGCCAGATAGAAGATTCTTCTGTCTTTCCTTCTCTCTGTAAATCTGACTTTCTAATAAAAATAAATAAGTCTTTTTTCAAAAGAAGAGAAAAGTAAGATAAATATTTCCTGTTACTGTGCATGGGAAGGCAGAAGAGTGGCTCCAATGCTTGGGCCCCTGCTCCCATGTGCAAGTGCTGGGTGAGGTTCCTGGCTTCAGCCTGGCCTGGTCCTGGCCGGTGTGGTCATTTGACGAGTGACCCAGAAAATAGAAAGATGCTTTTTCTCTGACTCTCCCCATCTCCCTGTAACTCTTTCAACACAGCAAATAACTAAGTAAGTTAATCTTTTTAAAAAGGAAACAAATCTAAAAAGACATTTTTCAAAGAAAGACATTCAAATGCCAACGGGTATATCGACAATACTCTCAACACTGTTAATAACCAGGGAAATGCAGACACCACGGCATGTCACTGCATCCAGTTAGCATGGCCAGCATCGAAAAGAGAAAAGGCAGCGAGGACAGGTGAGAAGGCAGAGAAAAGGAAACCTCGGGTTTATCGTTGGGAGTGTGAGTCAGCACAGCCATCGGCGGAAACCAGGCCAGATACTCCCCAGATTAGAACTCGAACTATTTGCGGGGAATGAGACATCACACAGTATTTCATACATATGTGTAATTTTTGTTATATATATATATATATACACATATAATTTTATTTATTAGTTAAAAGTTTAAAAACTTTTAAAGACATTTAAGATAACAGATGGAAGATGGCTCCCACTAACCAAGCCTTTCAAATAGACAAATCTTAAACACACACACACAAAGGAATGCCTAGGTGTTATACTCGTTCGTTACATTAATATGTTAACATTATAGCTAGATGTTATCATATAAAGGTGGCTGTATGATGTCACCTGGAAACTTGCCTACCACTATAACTATGAGATAATAAGAAAAACTGCCTAGGATATTTCTTACAAACTGCAAGTGACCTGCATATGTGGGGATGAGAACCCCCTCTGGCAGCAGGTCACCAGGAGTGACTGGGCAGAGAGGGCTGGATGGGAGCCAGGTCCCAGGCTGTCCCTTCTGTGGCCCCTGTGGGGCTGGCTGCAGGCCGGAGCCCCCGTTTCTCCCTTTGACTTCATGGACCCTTTGGAGCTGGCAAGGTAACTCGCCCTGCTCACCTTGAGGCCTGGCAGCAGTGCCCCTGCAAAGCGTTTGTGTCTGCTGTGATCTGAGTACCAGTCTGGATGAGTTTCACTTCATTCTGGGAGAAACAGTGTATTCTCTCACCTCTGTCTTCCAGGTTCTGCAGCTTATGTTTGACACTCGTATTGTCCACTAGCAACTCTCGGTTCCTAACCTTAAAGACAAATAAAACACAGTTGACTGAGAAATACATGATCATACTTTTGTAACTGACATGTAAATGTTATATAATTACACACATATACATATATATGTAGTTATGCATGTGTGTATGTATACATATGTGTGTAACAAATGTAGTAGTCCCTTAAACATAACAAGCTCATGTTATGTGAATACATTAATTCTGGAGAAAGAACAGATGAATAGCCAACCACAAAGTAGCATCTTAGAAGTGTGATTGTGGGGTCTTGGGTGAGGCTGCCACCTGAGACGCCCACATGCTATATTACAGTGCCTGTTTGGGGTCCTTGCCACTCCACTTCTGATCCAGTTTCCAGGAATATGCATTTTGGGAGGCAACAGATGATGGGTTAAGTACTTCAGTTCCTGCTACCCAACTGGGAAGCCAGGATGGAGGTCTAGGCTCCTGGCTTTGCCCTGGCCATTGTGAAATATGGGAGAGTGAATCACTCTTACTGTGAGCTTGCTCACTCTCCACTTTTCAAACACATGACATTTTTGTAAAGGTACCTTGGAGGCATTTTCTTCAGCCTCTGAGAACTCCCTGGAAGAGAACCCACTCAGCAGCCGGGGACTTGCATATTCTGCATGTGAGGAAGAGGAGGTTCCAGTGAACAAACACACCAGCAATGAGGCAGTCACATCACACTACTGCTCTCCATAGTAAACCCGATTCCTTAAAACTGGACATAGTGCTAAATAAAATCCCAACGTTGCATTTTCAAGATGTTTGTTTCTTAGATTCGTAGTTCTGTAGACAAAACAGCCAATCACCTTGATGCACTAACTCAACAACGTTGGTAGCTATCCATCTGGGTAAGGTCACCCCATGAGTCTTCTCTTTTCTCCCCAAGGATCCCCTCCATATTTCCTCTGACTCGTGTGTGTGAGACATGATTTGACACATGTGTGCTGTGTGAGATTTGTCATATTAACACCGAGGTCAACATCCACGCTGTGTCTCATATCCCTACCACTTGTTCCCTCTCCACCTGCTCACTCGGCGAGGGGTGTGTAGTTGCTTTTCACATCCTGTTAAGAATGCGACAATGCCCATGGGAACATAGACATCTTTCTGATATACCATTTCCCTTGGATGGAATCTCACAAGGGAGACTGTCATATTGTCCCATTTTTAATTTTTTTGACAAACTCCTGTAACTTTTCCCTCTGTTGGCTCTACTGATGTGCATCCCAACAACAGACACCATCCCATCCAACACTTCTGCTTGTCCTTCTGCACTAATCACCAAGCAGACATGAAGTTACGGTTCATTGTGCTTCTAATTTCATTCCCTGGTGTTGAGTGCCTTTTCACATTCCTGTAAGCTGTCTGTATGCTTTCCTTAGTCAACTGTCTATTTAAATCCTTTGACCATTTTGTGTAAATTAGGTTACTTGGACTTTTTGTCTGTTTTGCTGATGAGTTGTATGAGTTGTGTATTTTTAACACTATATCTTATATACTATCCTTATATACTCATCATATACCTCAGATATATGATGTAAAAATATTTTCCCTAGGATCACCACTGTGGGAGGGCTAAGCAGCCACTTACAGTGCCACCATCCCGTATGGGCACCAGTTCAAGTCCTTACTGTTCCATTTCCCATAGTTTCCTGCTAACATGCCTGGGAAAGCAGCAGCAAATGGCTTGAGTGCTTGGCCTCTGTGTCCATACAGGAGACCTGGAGGAAGTCCCAGGCTCCCGCATCAGCACGGCACAGCCCCAGCTGTTGTGGCCATGTGGGGAATAAATCAGCAAATGGAAGGTCTTGCCCTCAATCTCCTTTCTAATACTGCCTTTCCAATAAATAAATTCATCTTCAGGAAGAAGAAAATATTTTCCTATTCTGTAGGCTGCCTTTTCATTTTGTTGATGGTTTCCTTGGCTATGTGAAGACTGTTCAGCTTGCAATACTTGTTCATTTTTACTCTGTTGCCTGTGGTTTTGGTGTTATATTCAAAACAAAGCAAAACAAAACACTACCAAAAATGCTAAGTACCAGAACAGTGGGGAAAAAAAAAAAACAGAATATCAAGGACCTATTTCCACATTTTTTTATTGGAATCTTTATGGGTCCTAACCTTTTTTTAAAAAAGATTTATTTATTTTTATTACAAAGTCAGATATACAGAGAGGAAGAGACACAGAGAAGATCTTCCATCCATTGATTCACTCAACAAGTGACCGCAATGGCCGGTGCTGCGCTGATCCGAAGCCAGGAACCAGGAACTTACTCTAGGCCTCCCACACAGTGCAGGGTCCCAAGGCTTTGGGCTGTCCTCCACTGCTTTCCCAGGCCACAAGCAGGGAGCTGGATGGGAAGTGGGGCTGCTGGGACTAGAACTGGCGCGCATATGGAATCCCAGCCCATTCAAGGCGAGGACTTTAGCCACTAGGCTACCACACCAGGCCCTACCGGTCCTAATCTTACATTTATATTTTTAGTCCATTTTGAGTCTGTCTCCACATATAGTGTAACATGTCCCCAATTTCATTTTTTAACATACATGTGAATATCATGTTCTCTCAACACCATCTCATAAAGAAACTTTTTCCCCCATTGTATATATCTTTTTAAGATTTATTCATTTTTACTGGAAAGTCAGATATACAGAGAGGAGGAGAGAAAGAGAGGAAGATTCTCTGTCCGATGATTCAGTTCCCAAGTGGCTGCAATGGCCAGAGCTGAGCCAGTCTGAAGCCAGGAGCCAGGAGCTCCTCTGGGTCTCCCACATGAGAGCAGGGTCCCAAGGCTTTGGGCCATCCTTGGCTGTGCCCCCGGCCACAAGCAGGGTGCTGGATGGGAGGTGGGCCCACTGGAACCATAGCCAGCACATACATGGGATCCAGACACGTCCAAGGTGAGGACCCCAGTCACTAGGCCACCACGCTGGGCCCCTCATTGTATATTCTTAACATTTTTCAACAATCAGTTGGATCATGCTATATGTATGTGTGTGTTTTTTAAGACTTCTTTCTTTTACTTGAAGTCAAAATTACACAGAAGAGACTGAGATCACCCATCCACTAGTTTACTTCCCAAATGACTGCAACAGCCAGAGCTGGGCTGGTCTAAAGTTGGGGGCCAGGAGCTTCTTCCCAATCTCCCACGTGGGTACAGAAACTCAAGCACTTGAGCCATCCTCCCCACCTTCTCAGGTCATTAGCAGGGACCTGGATCAGAAACGGAGCAAGCAGGACTAGAACCGGCACCCACAGGGTCTGCGGGTGCCACAGGCGGAAGCTTAGCTTGCAACACCACCCTGGTGGCCGCTATACTTTGCTTTCTGAGGTGTCAGTCTGTTCCAGGGGTCTGATGCGCCTCTGTTCCATCACCATAGCTTTCAAATACAGCCTGAAGCCAAGCAGCTTTGCCCTTCTCTGTCAAGACTGCTTTGGTTACTGGGGGATTTGAGGTCCTACACACATTGAAGGATTGATTTTTTTTAACTCTGTGAAAACTGACAGACATTTTATCAAGTGGGAATGCAGATATCTTTCTGATATACCATTTCCCTTGGATGGAACTCAGAAGGGAGACTGTCATATTGTCCTATTTTTAATTTTTGGGAGGCATGGCCATCTTAACAACATTAACAATATTAACTCCTTATTCAACTTATTTCATTACTATCCCATGGTTTTGGTATCCAGCTCTCTCCTCTCTTTGGATTTATTGCTACTTTTAATTCTTTTGGATT
Source organism: Ochotona princeps (assembly GCF_030435755.1). Lineage (NCBI taxonomy): Eukaryota > Metazoa > Chordata > Mammalia > Lagomorpha > Ochotonidae > Ochotona > Ochotona princeps. The sequence goes on along the minus strand of NC_080833.1, from coordinate 152,828,580 downwards.
CGATTTTTAAAAGATATATTCATTGGAAAGGCAGATTTATAGAGAAGGTGAGACAGAGAGAAAGATCTTTCAGAAAGTTTGCTGGTTCATTCCACAAGTGGTCACGATGGCTAGAGCTGAGCTGATCTGAAGCCAAGAGCCCGGAACCTCTTTCTCTGGGTCTCCCATGCGGGTGCAAGGTCCCAAGGCTTTGGGCCATCCTCAACTGCTTTCCCAGGCCACAAGCAGGGAGCTGGATGGGAAGTGGAGCAGCCACTATACAAACCAGTGCCCATATGAAATCTCAGTGCACACAGGGCAAGAATTCAGCCACTAGAATATTGTGCTGGGCCCTCGCTTCTATTTTAATGGGATGGTTTTCTTGATTTTTCAGATGGTTCACTTTTAAATCATGTAGAAGCACGGGTTTTTGCACTTTGATTTTCCACCCTGAAACTTTACTGAGTTGATGTGATTAGTTCTCACAGAGTCAGGGGAGTCTGTTTCCCATATATTGATCATCTCACCCAAACAGTGGAAACTTCACTTCTTTCTTTTTGATTTGGAAGCTTTCCTTCCCTGCCTGCTTGCTCTGTCTGGGACTTCTACTACTGTTACAAAGGGGAGAGGACAACGCTGTCTTGCTCCTGATCTTAGAAGAACAGTTTTCAACTTCTCACCTCTGACTATGTTGTTAGCTGTGGAACCAATGCTATTAGTTTTCATTGTGTTGAAGTATAATCCATAAATACCTAATTTGTTGAGGATTTACATCACAAAGTTATTTTGAATCTTGTCAAATACTTTATTATGTATTTATTTTTCTTTGTAAAGGCAGATTAAATTTATAGAGAGAGGGAGAAACAGAGAAAGATCTTCCACCTGCTGGCTTACTTCCCAAGTGGCTGCAATGGTTGGAGCTGAGCCAATCTAAAGCCAGGAGCCAGGAGCTCCTCCCAGGTCTCCCACATGGGTGCAGGGTCCCAAGGCCTTTGGCCATCCTCTACTGCTCTCCCAGACCACAGGCAGGGAGCTAGAAGGAAAGCAGGGACAGCTGGGACATGAACCAGCCCATTACGGGATTCTGGGGATTACAAGGCGAGGATCTATCCAGCTAAGCCATCATGCAAGGCACATCAAATTCCATTTTATATGTCTGTCAAATCAATGGTCAAGGATGACATATTACTACTACTTGAATAATCTGTGGATATTTTAAGATTTTATTATATATATAAGTGAAACGGGTAACTTTTTTTGATTGTTGTTCCTAACCCTTGCCTGAATTCCCACTGAACTCGTGTTTCCATTTGAGTTCCTTGTTTAGTGGACCATTGAGCCTTTGCTCACAATGTAAACTGAAAAGATGTTATCTGGAGAATGAAGAAAGGAAGGGAGCAAGGGAGAAAGAGAAGGGAAGCATTAGTATATTGTTAAACACGAATCAACACCGCATTAACACGGTGGGGGAGGGATGTTCCAGAATTTCAGAAAGTATATTAAAACACAAAACCTCCACAACGTTTTTGTGGAGATAATCACATCTTCACACATTCCTCAATAGATAGCAAAAGAAAATTGCTTTATTTACCACAGAGTGTCTTTACTGGAAAATATGTCAACAGGAAGTCATGAACCTGGTTTCTGGGAGAAATCTTCAGGAATTAAGGTGGCAGGACTCCCCGGCAACTCTGGTTCAGCGATCTCTGGGCGTGTGGCCTTCCTCTGCCTGGACGTGTCCTGTAGTGGTGTGAGAAGTTCAGCCAATCCAGACACATTCAAAACATCATAAAAAAACAAATCCTCTAAGACACTGAAGAAGTGGAGTCATTGGATGCTTAAGCATTTAAAAATCAGTGTTTAAGTTTCAGCTGATCACTGTTAACCAGCAGTTCTCAAAGTATGACGATGCAACACCTTACAGCTTGATAGAAATGCAAATTCACAATCTTTTAAAAACTATGATTTATTTTTAATTTATTTATTTGAAATTCAGAGTTACAGAGTGAGAGAGGCGAAGACAGAGAACACTTATGTTTTCTGATTTATCCCCCAGCTGGCTGCCATGGCTGGAGCTGCACCTGTCTCAATCTGGGAGTCAAGAGCATCTTCCGTATCTCCCACATGGGTGCAGGGAACCAAGGACCTGGGTCCTGCTCTGTTGTTTTCCCAGGTACAACAGCAGAGAGCTGGATTTGAAGTGGAGCAGCTGGGATGTGAATCAGTGCCCATTTGAGATGCCAGTGCCAAATGGCGTAGCCTGATATGCCACTCCACTGGCCCCAGCAATCCCTGTTTAACAAACCATCCTGCTCATTCTGACGGTCGCTGAAGTTTGAGAACCTGTGTTCTAAACCAGGGCTCGGTCCAACCCACTGCTGACTCTTGTAAGTAAAGTTTTATTGTAACACAGAGCACATTTCCACATTATGATTGCTTTGGGGTTATAAGTGCAGCGATGATGTGTTGCCAAAGAAGCTGCAAAGTTTGCAGAGCCTAAATTGTTTTGTTTTGTTTTGTTTTGTTTTGTTTTGTTTTGTTTTACCATTTTCTCTGTCTCTTCTCTTTCTGCTGCTTTGCTTTCAAGTGAAACAAATGGGTGCCAGCAGGTGAAGTTGCCTTTTGGCCTGCACCCCGCATCACAGAGCTGGCAAGCCCCCCAGGCCCTCCACTTCCCCTTCCCGCTGTGCCAGCACAGCAGGCAGAGGATGCTGGCTCAAGTGCTTGGTTCCCTGCCACCCAGACAGAGGTCCTGGATAGAGTCCCAGGCTCTGGCCTCAGCCTGGCCCAGCTCTGGCTGCAGGCATGTGGGACATGAAGTAGAAGTGCCTCTTTCTCCCTGTTTCCCTTTACACCCGTCACCACCACTGCCAGCTCTGCCTCTGGAGTTCAATGGAAGCATATTAAGACTTATGCTATGTAGCAGGACAGAAACATTTCCCCTAATCTTTGCTCCAAGTCAATCATACTTTGAGCAGCAGTATTTATGGAAAATCATCAATTCATAGGAAATGCTAAGTTGTCCTTGCCATTGCTGCTGGAGTGATTTCCAAACCATTAGACCACTGGTTTGTTTTTCTCATATTCCTGAAAGCCTTAGCAAGAAATAGGCTCATCATAGCCATAACACGCAGAAGCAGGACAAAGTGGTACAAAGTGGATTTATTTACCTGATCTTTCTCATTGTCGCTAGCACTGCTGAGAAAAAAAAGTGGCAGAACTGGAAGAAAAAGAAGCCAATTATACCATGGCTATGTTTCCTGAAGAGACAGAAACTCAGCTCCCAGATATGCAGGGACATGCCAGGAACGATGGCAACCTCCCACCTGCCACCTACAGACCCCTTCACTGTTCACCTCTTTCCTCACCACCCAGGCTTTGTCTCTGAGCACCACCAGCACGCCCTCACTGTGTCCTCCTGGTGTCACGGGCTTGCTGCCCCATCCTCTCTGCCCTTCAAATCTCACTTTGCTTCAGTCCCACTCCCCCATCCTCAGAGCCTTGCCTGAACTTACTGCAAACAGCTGTAACTCATAGTGAACAGTGCTTGGTCCATTCTCAGCTCTCTGTCTGAGAACTGTTCATTCCACATCTGCTCAATGTCTGTGAGACACAGAGACAGGGAATGAGGGTGCACTGGTCGCACAGTTCTCAGGCATCCTTTCATTTAGCACACTGAGAAGTTAATCCCTGCTGGTTGATTTCAGAGATGCCTCAGAAGCCAAACGCCAAACTTACCGCTGCCATATTTTCAGACTTTCGTCTTCCTTCTTTTACTACGATATGGTATTAGCATTTTCTTCTTCTGGTCACCAGTCCAAGACTGCTCACTGGCACTGCTACTGGAAGCCTCATTGCTCTCAGAAAAGAGATGTTTCCTGTAATTAACCTATTACAAACACAAATGAAATGACCAATGAAACCATCGAAGGGTGTCGGCACCATTTATGTGTGAGCAATCTATTACTACAAAGTTACACAGAAGAGAAGTGACTATTGAAGACTGGGCTCTTATACAAAAGTGATTCGGAAGTAATGGCGAGGAGAAAAAATAATTTCTCATGAGTCAGTTATCAACCAAGATGCGGTCTCAAGGATGACCAAATTCTAATTAGGCATTTGCAACTAAGATGTAAGAGTTGCCAACTTTAAAATACTAAAATTTTTATTTATTTATTTATTTGAATGGCAGAATTATAGAGAGACAGAGGGAGAGACAGGAATCTTCCATGGGCTAGTTCACTTTCCAGTGACTGCAATAGTCAGAGCTGGACCAGGCAGAAGCTGGGAACTGAGTCTAAGCACTTGAGTGTTCTCTGTTGCTTTCCCACACAGCCCAGCAGGCAGCAGGACTGGAAGTGGAGCATTCAGGGTCCAATGCTGGTGCTGCACGCAGCAGCCTACATTTTTATGCCTCAACACTAACCCTTAGGTGTTTCCTGAGCAGAAGGATCTGCTTAAAGAATTGAAAAGAAGGGTCCAGCGTGATAGCCTAGTGGCTCAATCCTTGCCCTGCATCTACCATGATCACATATAGGTGCCAGTTCATGTCCCAGCTGCTCCACTTCCCATCCAGCTCCTGCCTGTTGTCTGGGAAAGCAGCAGAGGATGACCCAAAGCCTTGGGACACGGCACCCATATGGAAGACCCGGCGGAGGCTCCTGGCTCCTATCTTCAGATAGGCTCAGCTCCAGCTGTTGTGGCTACTTGGGGAGTGACCCAGTGCACAGCCGATCTTTCTCTCTGTTTCTCCTCTTTGTATACCTGCCTTTCCAATTAAAATAAAATCAAATAAGTTTTTTAAAAAAATGATTGAAGAGTAGAGATTTGATCTAGTGGTTAAGACAACAGTTGACATGCCCACATGCCCCATCAGATTCCAGCTCTAGCCTGGCAGGCAGTGGTGAGGACTGAAGTAGTGTGTCTCTGTCCCCAAGGCACAGCCTGGGTTGAATTCTTGGCTCCTGACTTTAAGCCCAGCTTTTCATGGTCATTTGATGGGCTGGAACAGCAGATTGAAGCTGCCCAACTTCCTTTCTGCAACAGTGTCTGAGTAATGAATTTCTCTTCAAGCCCCCTCTTGTGATCCTGGTGTGTAGCCAAATTTATGAACTGTTGTTCTAAATACGCATGCTTTTGCAAACAACTTTCAGCATTTTTTGATAGAGGAACAAAGAAACTGGGAAAGTCTTATTGCATGATTTTTTTTCTTTCCTGAAAGATGTATTTGAAAAGCAGAATGACAGAGATGTCACACTGTGTCGTGTCCCATCATGAGAACGACATCAGAATAGTAAGGTATTCCAAGAGAAAGATACCACATTCACAAAACTTTCATCGCTTGATTTTACTGCCAGCTATTACTGTTCGCCTCTCATCATGTCTACTGTGTAAGTTCCACTTGAATGTGGCTATCATGATCAGGAGAAAACAGCAGTTAGGGGTTTCGTAGAATCTCTGGATTCAGGCTTCCATTTCTCATGAGAAAGAAGGAACCACTATGCCTGCCCATCAGCTGTCATCCAAGGTGAGCGAATTCTTGATGGCGTAAGAACTTGCTCTAGTCACATAAGACTGAATAAAGGACTTTTTCCATTTTCCACGACCTATCTGCCATCAAATGAGAACATGAAATGATAATTCCTTCTAAGACTATCAATGGGGCTGACCCACCTGTCCATCTAACTGGACAGACCTGAGTATGGTAGATTGACCCTTTCATAGTTTGCCAATCATTAAGCCCATTTCATGCAATGAATAGATCAAGTAATAGCATGCAGGGATTATTTTCACTTTATTTGGAGGCTTACTGCTACTTGTAATGAGTAATGTTCATTTCCAGTTAAAAATGAAATAAAATATTTATTTTTAAAATGCTTGAATAAATTTAAGATAATTTTCATTAAGAAAAAGGCATAGATAACAAAGAGAGCCACAGCACACTGACAGTGATGGGCAAGCAACTGAAGTGTAGGGCACATTGCCTTAAAAGGATAAAAGTTACTACATTACCAGCATCCTTCTCCTTGTTTGTTTTCTGTCACTGTTGAAAGCAGAATCGCGCCTGAAGTAAAATGTGCCTGGTGAATGGGACAGGTACAACCAGCACCCTCTACCTTCCCCTCTCTCACTGCCCCAACTTCTGTTTCCCTCCTGTGTCCTTTGCCCAGTCACAAACCTGGTGCCCGGTAGTGCCCCATTCTACAAACTTGCTATCATGCAGTCTATGGCTGCAGATTCTCTGGCAGGTAAGAACAGAGAATAGAAACCACACATCCTGTGAGTCCCTTGTCTGTCAGGTTCAGAGGGAAGAGAAGGGTGGGTGGAGCAATGGGAAACCAGGCAGCTGTGGCAAATACACCACCATTTCTAGGCAGCCACTGACCTAACTTATGTCTGCATTTTCTAGCGTTTCATACAATAGAATCATTATATGTACTCTTGTGGCCCAGCTTCTTTTACTAAGCATAATTACTCTGAGATGAATTAAAGATACATATATCCAAATTCATTACTTTTTGCCTCAAAAATTTATTTATTTGAAAGGTGGAATTAGAGAGAGAGAGAAAAGACAGAAGAGAGAGGGGGAAGGGGGGAGAGAGAGGGGGACAGGCAATGGGGGGGAGACAAGGAAAGCTGGGCAGAGAAGGGAAGGGAAGAGGGAGAGAGAGAGAGAGGGAGAGAGAGGGAGAGAGAGGGAGAGAGGGGGAGAGAGAGGGAGAGAGATGGCGAGAGAGGATATGAACTGATGTTCATCCACTACTTCACAGCCCAGCTAGCTGCAACAGGCAGACTAGACCCGACCACAGGCAGAAGTCAGGAGCTTCATCAGGGTCTCCCATATGAAGCAGGGACCCAAACACATGGGCCATCCTGTACCTAGTCTCCCAAGGCCACCAGCAGAGATCTGGATTGGTAGTGGAGCAGCCAGGACTAACATGTGCCATGTTGGATGCTGGCATCATCACAGGTGGCACCATGCCCAGCTATGCCTCAATGGTGGGCCCATTCCTTTCCATTGCTATGTGGCATTCCAATGTGTGGATATGTCAGAGTGCGTCAGTATGTCATCTATTGACGGACATTTAGGTTTGTTCCAGTTCAGAGCTATTACAAATAAAGTTGCCATAAACATTCATGCCTTTGTAAGGACACACTGATATTTCTCTTGGGAAAACACCTAGGATGAGAACAGCTCAACGAGTCAAAGGGTTGCTAAAAATCTAACATTTTAAGAAACTGCTAGAAGTATCTAAACTGCTCTACATTTTTACCAGTGCTTGGCACAATCTAATTTCAGCCAGTCTAGTGGGTGTATAGTGCCTCTGATTACAGTTTTAACCTAGATTTCCTCAGTAACTAATGATATCAGTAAAGTTGCAATATACTTATCTGGGCTGTCCTCCACTGCTTTCCCAGGCCACAAGCAGGGAGCTGCATGCGAAGCTGGGCTGCCGGGATTAGAACCAGCACCCATATGGGATCCCGGAGCGTGCAAGGTGAGGACTTTAACCATTACGCTATTGCGTTGGGCCCACCTTCAATGATTTGAATCAGGGGTTATATTTTTGAATCTATTGGTCAATTTCGGAGGTCCTTGAATCTTCCTCCTGAGTCTTCCATGGCAAGAGCTCATCTATCTCTGTTTATACTTTTTTTTTAAAGATTTATTCATTTTATTACAGCCAGATATACAGAGAGGAGGAGAGACAGAGAGGAATATCTTCCATCCGATGATTCACTCCCCAAGTGAGCTGCAATGGCCGGTGAGCACCGATCTGAAGCCAGGAACCAGGAACCTCTTCCGGGTCTCCCATGCGGGTGCAGTGTCCCAATGCATTGGGCCGTCCTCAACTGCTTTCCCAGGCCACAAGCAGGGAGCTGGATTGGAAGTGAAGCTGCCAGGATTAGAACCGGCGCCCATATGGGATCCTGGGGCTTTCAAGGTGAGGACTTTAGCCGCTAGGCCACGCCGCTGGGCCCTATTTCTGTTTATACTTAAGGACCCTCAGCAACATCAGAGATCCCAATGTATGCATGTGATCTTATGGAGCTCTGAAATTAATCTGTCATTAACTTGACTGCAAATGGTATTGGTTGTTAATTATTCTAATTGTTAGTAGCATTCAGAAAGGAAACTGATGTTTGTATATTGATCTGTGTCCTTTGGTCTTAAATCCAGTGTTTTGCTGACAAAAAAAAAAAAGTACACTGCTTGAGATAACCCTGGAGGCGTGGGGAAGGGGCCCAAGGAGCAGGGTAACAGCCCACACTTCCCCCAGGTGTTCTCCAGGGACGCTGTGGCAGAGGTCTAAGCCATGATTTGTGATGCCAGAATCCCACACTGTAGTGCTGCTTCAAGTCCTAATTGCCCAACTTTTTAAAATATTTTTTTATTAATTATTTTGCATTATGTGACAGTTTCATAGGCTCTGGGAATCCCCCCATCCCTCCCCACTCCCCTCCCCCCTGGTGGATTCCTCCACCTTGATGCAGTATTACAGTTCAAATTCAATCAAGATTCTTTCCTTGCAAACATATACCAAGCATAGAGTTCAGCTACTTATTGTCCAAATGGGTTGAACAGTTCCTTGGGGAGACCATTTCTGGTCTGAAGTTAGAGCTGATAGAATATCATTACAGTCAATTAAGAGTCCCAATATAACATCAACAGCAATTTGCAATATTATGGAATTGACATGGTGTTGAGTAACCAGTATGTTAAAAAAAAAAAAAAAAAAAAAAAAAGCAAGCCCTAACCACAACCTATGATTAGCTCATTGACATTTAAATTTTAGTTTACATACAGGACCGGCTGCTATATACCTTAAAATGGCTATAAGGTACCATTCAGCTGTCTCATGTCTATTTCATTTTAGTATTTAGCCATTTGTTGTGTTGAAGTATAATTTTGCTGATCTTGGCAGATTTTAGGATAATCTAGACTGGTTTGTAACTCTAACAAGATATTTGTCGACATTTAAGGTGCAGAACATTTTGGGGGGGGGGGTGTGCAGGAAAATCCCCAACACCATGGTGAGGAGTAACTAATCTTTGTGTCCCACCCAGCGAGGCATGAGCCAATCCACACCAGCTCTTTCCTGTCAGATTTCAAGCTCTACTTTCTGTTGTTTGTCTATTTATTTAGGTTTTTTTAAGTTTGTATGATTGTTTGTTTGCTGTAAGGAGTTTTCGAAGTGATCCCGATGGTCATTGCCGAGGGAGGGTGGGGGTCCAGAGGTGGAGCCAGGCTTGGACCAGAGAAAGCTCTCCTCCCTGGTCCTGAAGGACATTTATTGTTCTTCTGTTTCTGCGAACAGCTCAGGGTTTCTGGTTGTCTTTCCGATGACGTTGGTTTCTGCGCGGTAGTGTTTGGAGTTCTTCCATCCCCTGCGGAAGCTCCGGTTGGCTAATTGCCCTACTTTTAATCTGATCGAGCTCCTTTTAATCTGATCCAGGTCCCTGCTTACACGCCTGGGAAAGCAGCGGAAGATGGCCCAAGTACTTGAGCTCCTGTGGGAGACCTGGATGGTTTTCCCAGCTCCTCCTACCAGCCTGGCCCAGACCTAACACTTGTGTCTGTTCACGCAGTAAACCAGTGCATGAAAAATCTCTGTCTTAAGCCCAGAGTTATGGTTCAGTGGCTAAATCCTATATGGGTGTCAGTTCTTATCCTGGCAGCAGCCTCCCTTCCTATTAGGCTCCCTGCTTGTGGCCTGAGAAAGCAGTAGAGGATGGCCCAAAGCCTTGGGACCCTGCACCCATGTGGGAGAGCCAGCAGAAGCTCCTGGCTTCAAATGGGCTCAGCTCCAGCTGTTGCAGCCACTTGGAGAGTGAGCCAGTGCGTGGAACATCTTCCTCTGTGTCTCTTTCTCCCTGTAAGTCTGCCTTCCACTAAAAACAAACCTTTAAAAAAAAGACGGGGGGGCGGGAAGATCTCTCTCCTTACCTCTCTCTCCTGTCACTCTGCCTTGCAAAGAAATAATCTTAAAATTTAGAAACAACAACAACAAAATAATTCTTTTAATTCCGCACAGCGCTGTCTCCTGAGCAGGGGGTCGCCAAAGGTAGCAGTGGGAGACAGCTCCGGCCGAGAACCTGCACTCCCACACTCCCAGTGCGCAGCTTGGGATAGGAGCTGGGAGAGTCACTCACCTGGCCTGGCCACTCAGGTCAGGACTCTCAATTTTCACAGGTGATTCCAGTAAGTCTGAAGAATACGCATGCGCCAATGTGACTTCTAGTGACCAAAATGAAAAATAATGCTAAATCTCTAAGTAGTACTTACAACCAAAGAGACTCAAGTCTTATCTATGATATATCTATGTCTATATATCATGTATATTTATGGTATGTATTTTTAATAGATGATAAATTTATACATAAAAGAAACAGTCTCACCTTTCTTTATCACATCTGGCTTCAGCTTTTCAGGTAAATGTTTAGCTGTTTCGGTTTGCTGTCAAAAAAAACCAAAATTCTGATGATACCTTTGAAACCTCTGTGCTTTAAACTCTTTTGCAGCTGCTGTCTAGCTTATCAGCAAACCACACTTATGGGCCTGGCGCAGTGGCCTAGTGGCTAAAGCCCTCACTTTGCATATACCGGGATCCCACATGAGCACTTATTTCACTTTCCCTCCAGCTCCCTGCTTGTGGTCTGGGAAAACCAGAAGAGGACAGCCCAAAGCCTTGGGACCCTGCTTTCACATGGGACACACAAAAGAAGCTTCTGGATTGGCCCAGCTCTGGCACTTGGGGAATGAACCAGCAGTGGAAGATCTTTCCCTGTCTCTCCTTCTCTCTGTAAAATTTGATTTTTCAATAAAAACAAATACATCTCTTTAAAAACACACGCACCGATTAATTAAACACTAGGCTTTGGATTTACTAATAAATGGATTTACTTCAGGCAGCTCAGTGCCATAGCATGTTAAGCTACCACCTGCAATGCCAAGACCCCAGATGAGCACCAGTTCAGTTCAGTCCTAGCTGCTCCATTTCTGATTCAGCTCCATACTGATGCTCCTGGAGAAATACTAGAAGACAGCCAGAGAGCCTGGGTCCCTGCTGCCCACAGGAGGCATTCGGGGCTCCTGGTGGCGGCCTGGCCCAGTGCCTGGGTCCCTGCCACCCACAGGTGGCATTAGGGTCTCCTGGCTTCGGCCTGGCCCAGAGCCATCACAGCCATCTGGAGAGTGAACCAACAGCTGAAATGATCTTCTTCCCGCCTCTCTGCAACTCTGCCTTGCAAAGAAATCGTTTACTGAAAATGAAACCAGTGGCTCCAAACGTCTGTAGGATACTTCAAAACATTCCTAACCACTCTCAGCAAAGAATTTTCTGCCATCCACGGCAATCATGGAGTGTCACAAAGACCAAGGGAGAGTCTCCCACCGGATCGTTGCTGCTGAAGTGTACAGATTCCGGAGGACTTCGAAGATGCCCATTTATGTGAGATCGTACGTGTTCAAAAGAAAAGCCTGTCATCGTATCCCTTCTTTCCCTACATGAATTCCCAAGCATCAGTATCCTGATCCCAAACTGGGCACCGAGGCAGAGGACAGTCACACCACGCCTTAGTCGGGAAACTGCACTGAAGGAAAGGGGGAGGGGTGTCAACAAAGCTGGTGAAGTTATCTAAAGAAAGGCAGGCTCAAAGCATTTCTAGTTTAGACAAAAAAATACTGTTTGCAGAACTTCCTCCTGCCAATGTCCAAGTAGACCCGGGTCCCAGCCTGGCTCCCAGGGCCCCCATACTCACAGGAAGCTGGGAATGATCACTGATGAGAACTGTTAGGCACTGGCCATCTTCTGGGCTCATGACTTGCACCAGGTTGGTGGATTCTTCTGTCTGTTCTGTACACATTAAGAAAAAAACAGGGCCAGATTTGTGGCACAGTGAGTAAGCCTCAGACTACACTACTGGCATCCCACGTGGGTGCTGGTTCCTGTCCTGACTGCTCCACTGCCAAATCAGTTCCCTGCTAATGGCCTGGGGAAAGCAGTGGGAGATAGCCCCAGTGCTTGAGTCCTGGCTACCCACAAGGGAGACCCACATGAAGGTCCTGGCTTTAGTCTGGTCCATCATTCCCTTGCGGCCAACGGCGAAGCAAACCAGCAGATGGACGATCTCTATCTCACCCTTTCCATAATTCTGTCTTCCAAAAGAAATAAACATATTTTTTAAAAGTCACATAGGGGCCAACACAATAGCTCAATTGGCTAATCATCCATTTTGCAGGCCCAGCATCCCAAATGATGCCAGTTCGTGTCCTGGCTGCTCCATTTCCCATCCAGTTCCCTGCTTGTGGCCTGGAAAAGCAGCAGAGGATGGCCCAAGTCTTTGGGAGCCTGCAACCACATGAGAGACCCGGAAGAAGCTCCTGGCTGCTGAAGGGCTCAGCTACAGCCATCATGGCCATCTGGAGAATGGACCAGCAGATGGAAGATATTTCTCTATCTGCATAAAATCTGCAATTGAATTTAAAAATAAATAAGCTTTTGGGCCCAGCGGCGTGGCCTAGCGGCTAAAGTCCTCACCTTGAAAGCCCCAGGATCCCATATGGGCGCCGGTTCTAATCCCGGCAGCTCCACTTCCCATCCAGCTCCCTGCTTGTGGCCTGGGAAAGCAGGAGAGGACAGCCCAAAAGCTTTGGGACCCTGCACCCGGAAGAGGTTCCTGGTCCCGGCATCAGATTGGCGCAGCACCGGCCCGTTGCGGCTCACTTGGGGAGTGAAACATCGGATAGAAGATCTTCCTCTCTGTCTCTCCTCCTCTCTGTATATCTGGCTTTCCAATAATAATAAAATCTTTTAAAATAAATAAATAAATAAGCTTTTAAAAAATGTATCTGGTCTAGTCTATTGCTGCACTGGCCTCAAGGGAAGACAAGACTGACCAATGCTCCCATCTCCTGCTCCCTGCCACCCCAGCATCTGCACTGCTTTGCCATTTCTGAGGGACAAGCAACTCTGAACTGAATAGTAATTCCAGGCTCTGACCAACTCTTCCTTCTCCAGTGATACACTCATACTCAAACAATCTCACATGATGCTAGGTTTTCTGGGACTTCTTCCAAGTTTGATTTTTGTCATCACTTTTCAGAGCCAGAATTTTGCCATTTTCCAAAAAGACCTGTCTCTCTCTCATGGCTATTAGGAATCATAGCCATGGTGACTTCCTTCTCAAAGTTGGTAGAAAGTTCCCAGGAAGTTTGCATCTGATCAGGCAACACCTGAAACATAAGCCAGAAGCCATGCGACTTTAAAAGCAGAAGCCTGCCCTGGTGCTCCATTTCCAATCCAGCATCCTGCCAATGCACTCTCTAGGAGAGCAGTCACACAGCTCAACTATGTAGGCCCTTGCCACCCATGCATGGGACCTGAATTGACTTCCAGACAACAGGCTTCAGGACAGCCCAACTTTGGGTATTGCAGTGAGTGAAGGTCTCTTTTGCTCTCCTTCAAATAAATACAAATAAGTAACAAGTTTTAGAGTAGCAGCCTTTGAAAAAGCATCCAGGAAAATGCATAGCTTGGGATACAGCTCCGTGCTCCTGGAGAAGAGGTTAGTGTCTTAAAGGGTTTTCGGCGAGCTGGTTCACTGAACTGGTTCCAATTCTGCCCTCCTCCAAGTCCAGTGAGGGGGGACCAGACATTTGCAAGTGTAAGAGATCAGGATCTTCCCAATTCACTCTGTGAACAGGAAGGTGAGAGAGAAAGATGGGGGAGGGGGAGGGAGGGAGGGAGGGAGGGAGGGAGGGAGGGAGGGAGGGAGGGAGGGAGAGGGAGAGAGAGAGAGAGAGAGAGAGAGAGAGAGAGAGAGAGAGAGAGAGAGAGAGAGAGAGAGAGAGAAAACAAGTGCCAGAAGCCCACCAGGAATGTCCTTGGGACCCCAGGAAGAAATGGTCAGGAGGTGATGTCATCCCAGTCAAGTTTCCCATGGTGCACAGTAAATGGAGTAGATTATTTGGAGGCACACAGAGAGGGTCAGTGTTCCACACCATGGAGACACTGACACACAAAAAGGGAGAAATGGGATTAGGACACTTGACTCTTCAAGGGACACTCAGGAGACCATGGCTTTTTCAGCCAACGTTCACATCCTCCAATGCCAATGAGGAAATGAAAGAGCTGGGAAAAGAGTTTCGAATCATCAGCGAGAATTAATCCTGGTCCTGTTTGTCCTGTCCCAGTGCTCGAGTGGCTGCCTGTGTGATGGCAAGCTGTACATCAAAGTGGATTTCTACCTTCATCACCTCTTCCCTGCTGATGACAATAGGCTGCTGCAGGCGGATGAGGAGTATCTTCATCATCTCCGTTTCTGGCAATGAAAAGGGGCAAGAATGCGTGTCAACACAGAGACAGGTTTTATTTTCTAATGTCATCGTTTTAAATGACCTCAGGGGGGTATTTGTAAACCAGATCTTTCCATGATAATAAGATGAAAATAAATCATATTATAACAGGTTTCTGATACTGCTTTACTAAATACGCATGTATATTTATGCACACACTTGTCATACACGTTTGTGGGGCTGACCTTGGAAAACCATGAACCAGCATAGTGCAGCAAAAAGGAAATGGAGGCAGGTTCTGCCTTCTGCAAGCCAATCAACTTTTTAAGGAGCACTTTGTTTTTATAGGGGGATCATCTGCAACAAGCATTTTGCTTTCAAATCCACTAAACACAATATCCATTCAATATCTCTTTGAAATCTTAGTTGCTGCTAAAATTCACATTGAAATTCAGCTTTCCCAATATGCAAACAGTAATAATTCACCTCCATTTCAACACACTCTTTTCTTTTAAGAAAATTATTTAGGAGACAGAGTCACAGAGAGACACAGAAACATTGCTCCCAATCATTGTTTCTCTCTCCAAAAACTCATCACAGCCCTGGCTTGAGGCCAAGGGCAGAAGCCAGGAACCAGCACCCGAACTACCACGACTGTGCTCCAGGCTCCGCATCAGCATGAACCAGTTGGGCTGGGCACCCGAGCATGCCAGTGCAGGACATGGATTTCCTAACCACCAAGACAAACGCCTACTCTTAGGTTCCTCTTACAGAAAAGAATGGAGCCAGAGTTGAGAGAAGCCTGCTGTTAGACTTCAGCCTCTGAATTAGATGACAGCTCTTTGCTGAACTGCAGTGAGCGCACATTAGAGGTGGCCCACAAGAAAGAAGCGAGTGAAGTGCAACAGAGAGCCTGCACAGCCACAAACTGAGGAAACTGGAGAGGAAGCCAACAGAAGCATACAGGCCTAGATCGACCTGTCCATCGCAGTGGAAGACCAAAACGCAACCAGTAAGGTGGGGATGCAGCAAGAGTAACTCAGACAGCAGACTGGGATTAATTGGGACCAGAAAGGGCACACCATCTCAATCATTTTGATATACGATATTTTGGCTGGAACTGGTTAAACAAATTAACAACAGTTTTTATTTGACATGAATACTTGGAGATACAAGACAAAGAGGCAGAATCTACTAGATACCACAAAACAAAGAAAGAATGATGGTCCCAGTGGACTGCTTGAAAGAAATTCTTGGTGGAAAGTAGAATGAACAGACTCCTTGGCACAGTGAGGAGAAAGAACAGGTAGCTGCTGGCTGCACACCACCAGTGACACCTGCACACCGCTAATGATGCCTGCGTAGGCATGGCTAGGGCACAGCTAGAATCACCATGTTCCATGACAAGGTGCCAGGAGGCAGTTCACTGAGCCAGAAATGAGTTCACTTCCAAACCCATACATGCGCAGTGCTGTCCTATCATAACTTTTGTCTCCCTATACAAAATGGCACCTGATTTGGCTCTAGGTGGCAGACTGGGCTATGGAAATCTACTCTTTTCCCACACTGCCCATCTGGGACCTGCTGCTCTGTCTCTGCTCCTGGTCAAAAGAAACAGACCAGCAGGATAGGCAGTTCTTTGTCTGGGTTCATCTCCTGAGCTCTGGGTGAATGCCCTTCCCACCTGTTGCTGGCAGAGTTCCAGCTACCAGTGGAGTTAAGACTGCTGCTGGCTGATTGCCATTGGGGTATCAGTCACTGCAACACCACACCATTGTGTCCGCTGCTTTCCTTGTGTCTGTCAGTCTCCAGGTACCCCTCTGCTATTGTTCTGTTCTCTCCTATGTCCTGGAATGTGCCCTCTCTACTCCACACTGGCTAACAGTTCTCCGTCTGTTTAAGCATGTCCTTACCCTATTCGGCCATCTTGATTCTCCGTAAATTAAATTTTAAAAATCATCCATTCAGACCAAGCAGCATTTATCCCAAAGATGCAGGGACAGTTTTCAACATATGCAAATCAATGAAAATGACATATCACACCAACAAAATGATAAGAAGCCACATGATTATTTAAATGAATAGAGAGAAAGCATTTGGTAAAGTACATCCTTTTGGGGACAGGATGCTGGCGTAGTGGGTTTAGCCCCTGCCTGCAGCACCAGCATCCTGTAGAGGCTTCTGGCTGTTCCACTTCTGATCCAGCTTCCTGGTTATGCGTTTGGGAAAACAGTGGAATCTGTGGACCCCTGCATCCACAAGGGACACATAGAGAAAGCTCCTGGCTCTTGGTTTCAGACTGGCCCAGCCTCAATCTCTGTTCCCAGTTAGGGAGTAAATCAACAGATGGAAGTTCTCTTTCTTTCTCTCTCTAACCCTTTTTAAAAAATGAATGAAAAATAAAACATACTTTCATGATGAAAAATTCCCCCAAAATATTGTATATAGAAGGAACACACTTATAAACAATGAAGGCAACATAGGCAAATCTCACAGCCAGTATTATATTGAATGGAGAAAAGTAGAAGCATTCCCACTAGGATCCAGAACCAGACACGGTCGCCCACGCTCCCCATTGCTATTCCACACGAACCTGGAAACTCTATCTAGAGCTACTAGACAAGAAAAAGAAATCAAAGGGATACAAATTGGAGAGAAGGAAGCTGAATCATCCCTGTTTGCAGGTGACATGGTTCTTCATATAGCGGAACCAAAGATTCTAAGACTGTTGCAACTCAAGAGACTTTGGCAAAGTGTCAGGACACCAAACCAAACTAATTCCATTCTTACACACCAACCATGGTTGAGAATGAACTCTTAAGATCAGCCCCATTCCCAAGAGCTGCCAAACAATAAATAAAATAAACAAATACCTTGGGATATATTTAACCAAGGATACAAAAGATCTCTATAATGAAAAATTTTTAAATGTTAATGAAAGGAATAGAAAAACACACATGCAAAAAATGGAAAAATCCTCCCCATGTTTAGGGATTTGTCAGAATATCATCAAAATGCTCACACCACCCAAAACAATTTGCGATCCCAATAAAAATGCAAAGGGCATTCTTCTCAGATCTGGAACAATACAGTAGCCCAGAAACTCCTATGAAAACACAAAAGATCCCAAACAATTAAAGAAATGTTAAACAATAAAAACCAACCCAGAGGCATCACAACACCATACTTGAAGACACACAACTGACACAGACCAATGAAATAGAAGGGAAGCCCCAAAAGGTCGTCCACACATCTATACTCCCCCCACCATACTAGGCACCTTGCCTCTATCTCAAGGCACGCACACAATCTTCTTTAGAACTAACCCAGCTTTTTACTGACAGAACTGCACACAGAAAACATAAACGAAAATAGATGTGGCATGAACAATTATCATCTTACCTGTTACGCAGAAATGGACCACTGCTTCCTTGAACAATCTTACTGGATCCCACAGAGTACTCTTAGAAGGAAAATAAATTTGTGAAATTCACAAGCACATGACACATACAGAGAACAATCCAGAAGCATTCGGATCTCACAGGGAAATGAACATCATTACCTCCACATTGTTTATATAAAATGTCACACTCTGACTTCTGAGGTTGAAATCAATCCAAAATTTCTCTATTTTTTCATCTGCAGGTTTTCTCATCTGAAAGAGAATTTCAGCATGAATTGAACAGAATATCCACATTAAATGGTCATGTAAAATCTAACCCATTAAAGAATTTGAACTTTTCCTAAAATAATACTGTCCTAACATTATGCAACTTGCCTTAATTACTTAACTCATTTATGCAAAATGGAAAGATAACAATTTTCTGTACCTAGTTCCAAGAAAAATTGCTATCTTAACATATCTCATGGACATTTAAGTGTGCCAAAAGACTCCATCTTGTAATTTTATCTATAATAAAACACTGGTTTACATAATTTATTGTCTGAATAAACGCAATAGTTATCATTATAGTTTTGCTGACAGTAGCTTTTAGCAAAGGTTATCTAATTAGAAGCCTATTTCATATGTTTTCATTATTTTAAATATATCTTTACTGTAAGTTCCAAGGCCAAAGAACAGCTAAACCAGTGAGATACAATTTGTAGTAAATAATAATAATAAAAAAACCTTGAGATTGCTGTAATCCTTAAATTCTTTTATAAACAGTCTGAGATATTATTAAGTCAATTTAATGTGTGCCTGATTTATGAAAATACATGTAACCACAACAGTGTTAAAAAAAGACTAAAAGAAAAATACTGTACAACTCCAGGAAATGATTCAAATACAGATGTAAATAAATTTTTTAAAGACTTTATTTCTATCTCTTTGAACGATTTTCCATCTGCTGGTTAAATGACTACCATGTTCAGGGCGAAAGCAAGCAGAAGCCAAGCCAAGAGCCTAGAACTCCTTCTGAGCCTTCTACATGGACGGCAAGGGTCACACACTCAGGCTACCTCCCGCTGCTTTCCCACACACATCCACAGGGAGCTGGACAGAACCAGGACAGCCAGAACGCACACCGGCGCTGCCACAAAAGGACAGTGTTGCAGGGTTAGGGTTACTCAGTGGCTTGATGCTGCACCACAACGCCAGCCCCCTCAGTTACTTTCTCCAAACAAGAAACATGTCCAGATGGACAAGTTTACCAAATGAGGCTATCGCCAAATGTAATTTTTCCACCAAAGCACAACCTTGTAGGTTTCTGCCATGTTTTTCTGTCTGCTGATTAGGAAGAATAATGAAGCAACTGCTGCAATTGTTTTACATTTTTTAGCCGTTCTCATATACCACTACTAAATCAGTTCTTAATCACAGTTTTGTCTTACTAAAGTCATTTTGTCTGAAATAAGACCTCTGGCATTCTTCCTCTGCTTGATCCAGTCTGTTGTTCAGGCTTTCATTACTTTATTGAGATCTCTATGTCCCAGATTTTAGTCTGGTTCCTTTTCAAACATCTTTTTGTGAAATCTCATTCGTACCCTTGCATTGTCCGCCTCATTTCAGTAAACTCTCTGTACCTCTTGAACCTCTGACTATCCCTATAGTCACTCTCCTGAAAGTTTTGAATCAAATATTTATTCCCTCAACCTCCTTTTCTTTGGCGTCTGACACTACTAGAACATTACCATGCGCCAGCGGACACTTCATTCTCTCCTTCACCCCTCTGTTGATACTTGCATATCTGATGAATCCAGTGTCTCTTTGGCTTTTTTCATATTTTTTAAATGATTATTTTATGATGGAGTTCCACAGACTCTGAAATTTCATGTTCCCTCTCCTTAAAGCCCTTTGGCCCCACTGATTTCCCTTATATTATTACAATAGTACAGTCCTTCATAAACAGTAATAAGTCCAACATTCCACCATTTAAGCATATCCCAACATTGTAGGTATGGGCAATGACAAAGAGTTCAGCATCCTATTGCATATATATATGCATATATATATCAGTTTCATATATACATATATAACACAATTTCAATGGAAGTCCGTCTGTGGTTTGGAAGTAGAGATGCACACTGCATTGTATCTTCACATCTACGTATCATAATCTCCATTACACAGTTACTGTACACCCCTTAAATGCAATGCCACAAAACAAAATCAACAGGAAGAAAAACAGAAAATTTACAACATGGAGTTAAATAACGTGATACTGAATGTCCAATGTGTCACTGAAGAAACAAAAATCAAAAAGCTTTTGAAGCAAATAATGCTGCTGTATGCCCTATGTGTCACTGAGAAAATTACTAAGGAAAAAAAACTTGAAGAAATGAAAACAAAAAAATCAAAACCCATGAGATGTAGCAAAAACAGTACTAAGATACGTATAACATCAGGTGCTTACAAAAAAACAGAAGCATCTCAAATAAATGATCTAATAATGCATCTCAAGGACTTAATGAGAAAAAGTGAAAAGCATGAAATGATAATCACAGCAAAAATAACGGAATTAAAACTAAAAACCTACAAATAGCAACAAGAAAGACCCACTTTCTAAGAAGATGAGCAAAACAAATTCTAAGCCAGACTAGCAAAGAAAAGTAAGAGAGAAAAACCAAGTCAAATTAGAGTTGAAAATAAAAACATGCTAAGAAACAAGTAAGGTGATCTCTTCCTGCTGAAAACACAATCTCTGATCACTATGTGGTGTCCTTTCTCATCTCTTTGGTTATTTTTTCACGTCAAAGTTTATCTTATCTAACATAAGGATGCCTACAGCAGGACCTGGCATGGTAGTTTAGTGTCTAATATCCTCACCTTGCACATACTGGGATCCCATAATGGCACTGGTTCACATCCAGGCAGCCCCACTTCCCATCAAGCTCCCTGCTTGTGGCCTGAGGAAGTAATTGAGGACGGCCCAAAGCCTGGGGAGCCTGTACCCTATTGGGAGACCTGGAAGAAGCTCCTGGTTCCTGGCTTCAGATTGGTGCAGCTCTGACCATTGTGGCCACTTGGAGAGTGAATCAGCAGATGGAAGATCTTTCTGTCTCTCCTTCTCTCTGTAAATATGCCTTTCCAGTGAAAATAAATCTTTTAAAAAATGAAGAAAAATTGCTACATCAACTCTTTTTTCCATTACCTGGAATATCTTTTTCTTTCACTTTGTTTCTGCCTGTTTTAGTGAGATGTTTCTCCTGTAGGGAACAAATAGATGGATTTTGTTTTTTTTTTAATCCAGTCTACTAATCTATGACATTTGATTGTTGGGTTTAAGCCATTTACATGCAGAGTTAATATGAATGGGTGGTAACTCAATCCTGTCACTTCAGCAACGGTTGTTCATTATTTGATTTACTCTTCTGTTGTTATTTTACTGGGATGTTCTTCACATTTGCCTCTGGTTTTGGTAGGTGTTATTCCTTTTCTCTATAAAGAGAACATCTTTAAGCATCATTTGTAGGGCAGGTCTGAAAGAGGCAAATTCTTTGAGCTTTTCTTTACTGTGGAAGAATTTAACTTGATTTCAAAGACAAAGGAAAACTTTGCTGGATAAGTTATTCTGGGTTGATAATTTATCCCCTTTAAAATCTGGAATATGTCACTTCACTCTCTTCTGGCCTGTAGAGTTTGAGAGGTCAGCAGGAAGTCTGATTGGGGATCCTTTTAATGTTACTATCTTTTTCACATGCATATTTAAGTATCTTTTCCCTGTGTCCAACTGAAGAAAGCTTGATTATCATGTGTCATGGCAAAGATTGCTTTTTGTCAACCCCTGGGAATTCTGTTCTTCTTCTGAATGTTGTTTCCCAATTTTTTCTCCAAATTAGGGAATTTTTCCCTTATTTTATTGAATATATTTTTAAACGCAGCCTCTCTTTCTGTGCCTTCTGGAACTCCCATATGTCTTATATTCGGTCATTTAATAGTGCCACCTAATTCTTGAATGCTTTCCTTAGCTTGACTCAGCTCCTCTTCCAGCTTTTCAAGTATTTCCCCATTTTGGAAGAAACGTCTTCCAAATCTGAGATTCTTTCTTCTGCCTTGTTCATTCTATCACTGAGGCTTTCCACTGAATTTCTAACTTGCTCCATCGTGTTCATTTCAAATAATTCGGCTTGACTTTGTCTCAGTATTGCTATTTCCTGTGTGACCTATAGTTCTTAAATTCATTCAACTCCTGTATGTGCTTCTCATTAAGAAGCTTCATAATAAGTTTATAAAATTCTTTATCCCCCATTTTCTTGATGTATTCCTCAGTTAACTCTGAGATCAACAAAGGCGTTTGCTCCTTTGCAGGGGAAGCAGCAGTAATATTCACTGTGTCTGTCTCCTCTTTCGCTCTTGGTCATTGCTATTCTGGATGGAAGATTCCTCTCCTTAGGGCCCGTTTCTAAACTGTGTAGCCCACTGAACTACAGATGGAGTTTACTAATTGAGTTTGGTATTTGGTTCTTTGTTTGCAGTCACTTGTGCCACTCTCTACAGCAAGTATCGGTTCTGGACTCTTGTTTTAGGCTTTTACCATGGTCTCCATGGCCCCAACTCCTGGCTCACCACTTTCAACCCCATGTGATCCTGTGCTGTGGCTGCACCATTTGCCATATCCTGTATAATCTTTCTCCCACTCCTGGCTCAAGCAATGCCTGGCATTAGGGAGACACCAGCTGTCCTACATCACTGGATGCTAGTCTTGCTGGAAGCTGTTGGTCTGAGGGCCACCTGGACCTATTTTGGTTGGAAGCTGTAAGATGCAAAGTTGGTGCAATTTTCTCTGTGATACCAGCGCAATGCACTGAGCCAGAAGTGAGTTCTTTCCCGGCTGTGTGCCTGTGCAGCTCACTACAATTCCTTCTGCCCCACAACCTTTACCTTAGTACACAAAATGGCGTCTGATGAGAGTTCTGGGCCTCCTGGCTATTGGGCCTGAAGGCCACCTTGACTTATCTTGAGTAGAACCTGTAGGATGCCAAGTTGGTACCATTTCCCTGAGGGACCAGTGCAACGTGTTGAGTGCAGAGTGAATTCCCTCCTGGCTCAGCAACTGCACAGCTGTTGTTCCTCCACCCCAAAGCCTTTTCCTCAGAACACAAAATCACACTCCATGTGGCTCTGGTACGTGTCTGAGCCATGAAAGCGACCCTGTTCCTGTACCTTCTTGCCTGGGCTCTGTCACTCTGCTTCTGCTTGTGGTCGGATCAAGCAAATCAGAAGGATGGGTAGTTCTATGCCTGAGTTCTCCTCTTGAGTTCCTGGTGAACTTGCCTTCCAACTGGCCACCAGTGGAGCTTCAATCACTGGTGCCAACCACTGCTCCATCGTCTCTGCTGCTTCCCCATGTCCATGGATCTCCAGGTGTCTCTCTGCCATTGGCCTGTCCTCTCCTATTACCCGGGATTGTGGCCTATCTTCTTTACCCTGGCTACTGATTCTCCATCCTTTTTAAACATGTCCTTACCCTATTCTGCCATCTTGCCTGTCTCTTTGATTACTAAAGGTAATCTGCTTCCTGCAGATGCATCATTGGGTACCACTTGATTGACTTTTCAGTTCCAGCTGGATGCTGAGGTATGGATTCCCCTAACTCCTTCCACTGTCATCAATGGCTACAGGTCTATGGGGTTCTCACGTCAGTTCCAGCAGGTAGGTAGGCCCCAGTGGTGGCCTGGGGTTGCAGGAGGGTTGGCCAAGAGTCCTCAAGGACTGTATGGCTCTTTGTACCAATCAAAGCGCTGGAGGGTAGAGAACAGTCACAGTAGTACGTGCCCCAAGTTCAATGGGAAAGCAGACTTCCCCACAGTGCCATGTGCCACCGCAGGGGGAAGAAGAGTGTGGAGGTGGAATGGGCCCCCGTTCTGCTTGGGCAGGTGGTCTTACCTCTAAAGTCTTGGGAGTTCATCCCCCTGTTGTTCTCAGACACATGTCCCTGGTAGCACAGCACACTTTGGGGGCTGGAGTTTAGGGGATCACCGTTTGTGCTATTTTACTGGGATGTCTGTGCAGCCCAGGCTCAAGGATTTGCCAGGGCCTTAATCCTCCTAGAGTGGCAAGAACTCTGTTAGTGATGCCTTTCTACAAGATAATACGAAAATGTGTCTCAAGAGCAGAGGGAGATGCAGTTCCTCCTCTAGGGCAGAGGTCCCATGTGGCTCTGCTGGCAGGACTTGGTGTCTGTGTGACTGCAGATCCCTCCCCTAGCTAGGATTGCTGGGGCTCTCAGGGGCTCTCCTAGTTGCTCTCTCCCCTAAGGGGTGTCTCTGCGTCCAGGTGGACATTCCCTTTTGAGTCACAGCAGCTGATGTCTTTTGCTCCTCTTTCTGCTGTGGATTCTTTGTCAACTGACAGTGTCTCCATGTCTCCTCCATGAGTTCCAGGGCTCTGCCTCAGGCACCCACAACAACATGTGGCAGTTTACTGGTGCTTTCGGGTCTTGCCATGAAGGTGATAACAAATGGCGTCCCTAGGACCCCATCCTGGACTCTGTCTTGCACTTGGAAAAACTTGTGTAAAAACTTGTGTAAAAACAAGGTAAATCTCTGATTGGGACCCAAGCATCCCAATCAGAGTGCTTGACTGCTCTACTTCCAATCCAGCTTCCTGCTGTTGAAAGCAGACAAAAACCTAGGGCCTGGGCCCCTGTTAACTACATGGGAGACCAGGATGGAACTGCCAACTTCTGACTGTAGCCTGACCCAGCCCTGGCTGTTGTGGCCATTTGGGAAGTGAATCAGCAGATGAGACACAGAGAATGTGTGTGTGGGGAAGAAGGGGACAGCAGGTGTCTCCCTCTCTGTGCCTTTCAAATACAGGAAACTTCCTTTCAAAAAGAAGACGTGGACAGCAGCCTGCAGCACATCACTTTACGCCTAGAAGAGGATCTACTGCTGGTCTGGCAATTATTTTCACTTGAGGTAGGATTTGACTTCTTGCAGATTTTGTCGAAGAGCAGATGTATTCAGTACATCAGGTTTTCATCCATCTTTACAACCTCACTCCTGAGGCTCAGGGACTTTAGCTGAGCCATGCTGCCTGCATGCCCACCACTTGGTTCTGATGATGTTTCAGAGATTACCATGATATAGAAACAGTCACCATCTCGGCCTCTGCCTCCCAAGGTCCCGCGGTACTTCTCCATACCCAGCACTAATACAGTGTCTCTACTGCCTCCCAGACAAACCTCAAGAAGCATTTAACAGCTGCCCTACGATAGCCCCCAGGGATTGGTTCTGATGTCCCTTCAGAACCTGAAATCTGCGGACATTGAAGTTCCTTAAATAAAACGGCACTTGGAGTTGTCATTGTGGCACAGTGGGCAAAGCTACCGTCTGGGATGCTGCCATCCACATGGGCATCGGTTTGTCCCGGCTACTCCACTTCTGACCCAGCTCCCTTCTAATGGTATGGGGAAAGCAGCAGCAGGTGACCCATCCAAATGGGAGAGCTCTCTCCTCCCCTGACTTCAGCCTTGCCCAACTCTAGCCACTGAGGCCCCTGAGGCCATCTGGGAAGTGAATCTGCTGATGAAGATCTATCTCAGTCTCTCCATTTCTCAATGCAGCTTTAAAATAAACAAACTATATATATATATAATATATATAAACTATATAACTATTTAGTTATATAACCTTCTATCATACTTTAAGCCATCTCTAGATTATTTATAGTTCCTATGACAATGTAAACACTAAGTAAATACTGTATTTTTAAGAAAATAATGATGAGGCAAAAATCAGTACACACTCAACCTAGATGCAACCATCATTGCAATGTCTAACTATATAGGACATATCAGCAACAACCTATAACACTCCATCTGCAGTGGGCTGAACCCGTGGCTGCCAGCCTGCAGACAGAGAGGGCTGACAATGTACAACTTTTGTGCCCACCTATGGGACACAGACTACAGACTCACTACTTTCCCAGAAGATAGTACTTCTTGGACATGGGCACCACCATGGGCGCCTAGTTTTTAATCGCCACAGAGTTAGACGAAGGTATTAGCCCACCATACATGTTCTAGAAGCTAGGATAAGGTGAAGTTCAAGGGCCCTGATAGAAGCTGTTGGAAAATTGCAAAGAAAATCCACAAAGAGCAGAATTTTCACAGTAACCTAAGGGGAAATAAAATAGACAGACTTTGGGTGCAGGACTGAGACTCCTAGAATCTGCTCTAGACAGAAGGAATGTGCCAGCAAGCCTGGGTCTACAGTCCCAGGAAGGCATGCTGGACCCAAACCAAGGACACGGTGCATGCAAACACTCTGAAGGCTGCGCCAAGGGACCAAACTCTCAGGTCTCATCCTGACACTGAGATGATGGGTTCGTGAGCACTGTGACAGGAAGGACCCTGTGTTTGTCTAGAAACCAAAGAGAAGGGTGAAAAGAATCTGATCTTACAAAGGAAGGATGAAAGTGCTGTCCGTGTGCCCATAACATCCTGAGCTGTCCTGGCACATCCTTTGTCAGGTGTCTGTACTTGCACAGCCTGTACTCTATGAAGACAGAGAAAGGAAAGAGTGTGGCCCCTGTTGTTGGAGAAAGAAGAGGAAAGTTCAACTGGAAGGAAAGAGGCGAGGGTACCACCTCTTGCTTCTTGTATAATCTTTCCCTTGAGGAGGGTAAAATGAAACAAGCAGCTGGCTTCATGGGTACATTATGCACCCCCAAATCCCCCTTTCTGTCAGGAATAACCATGGAGCCCTCAAGCATGGTCTCAGAGTTGAAGCTACTTGGAGATGTTAGTATTCTTTTCAAAAAGTCTCTTGAGAATGACAGCAAAATTGAACAGAACTGGGTTTCACCATCCAGCACCCTCCCAACCCCCAGGCAGGACAAACCTACCTCACATCCATCGGCGAATGCGGCAATACATGGAAATGAATAAACCCTGGAAGAGAGCATCACAGTTACAATGTAAAACTTGGATTATCCCAGCCACAACCCACAGACACAAGAATATTTATAACTAGGATATGCTGTTGAGTTTCTTGGTACAGTCGGGGGGGTTCAAATGTACAAATGGGATGCATATACAGTTTTTAAATGCCCACCTGGTAGACTCTGAATTACATTTAGTGATTCTCTATACCTCCACCAAAGCACTTGGCAGAATTCCCAAAGAAAGAAAGTAGCAAATATGTTCATACCAGAAACTCAACTGTTGGGCTTGGCAGTGTGGCCTAGTGGCTAAGGTCCTCGCCTTGGTCCCATATGGCCGCTGGTTCTAATCCCGGCAGCTCCACTTCCTCTCTATCTCTCCTCCTCTCAGTATATCTGACTTTGTAATAAAAATAAAATAAATCTTAAGAAAAAAAGAAGAAGAAACTCAACTGTTCATAACACACTTATCTCTGATGAGCTCATGTGTGTAACAACCACTCCTCTTAAAAATCTCCGGACTTGCTGGAGAGGACTGTATCAGAAATGTCCCAAATCAAACAAGTGTGCTAAAGACCAACAGAGCTCATTTTGAAAGACACTCACAGATCCCAGACAAGCTGTAAACACAGCCGACATCGCCAGGACACCGAGAAGCAAGGGAACCATGCTGAAGAAGCTGTCTTACCTCTTTTGGTCACCAAGTCTGTCATTCAGGAGATTGAGAAAACAGCGACTATCCTACAAAACAAGTCAAATGTTTTCATTAAAAATATATGTATATATCTTATTTAATACTACCCTGACCAGCACATACAGGTCAGTATGGGCTCCTGCCCAACTATATCCAGTAACATCATGATGCTGCATAAGGGTTCGGGATCATGTTAACTATTCTTTGCCATGAGAAAGAGGCTCAGGCCACAAGCAGACTCCCTTCCTCTGACTGTGAGGGTGACAACTGAGGAATACTTGGGAGTTCCAGAAGTTATCTGCACATTTGTATGTCAATGAGCCAGAAGAAGCAACAAGAGAATCACCACTTCCTGCCAGACCCCAGCAGGGTGAGCCTTTCAAGGATGAGTGGCCCAACTAAGAGCTGGGTGCCTCCAGGGGAGACAATTTCAGAAGCTAGATAATTAACGGATCCTGTATTTTCTTCCCTTTCACAGCAAATGTGCCAGTGAAACAGAAGAAATTCATGCCAGAAGCCCACGGGAGTGCAGGACCTTTCTATTTCTCTAAATCAGGTAGCTGGAACTCAAAGGCAAGCTTGGGATAGCCCTGACATGACGTCAACATCTCCACCTAGACCACAGGGAATCCTGGCAATGGGCTCAGAGCCTGAGAAAATAGAAACGTTTAGATGTTAGAAAATCTGAGGCCCAGAGTGATGGCTCCATGGCTAAAACTTGACCTTCCCAGCACAGGGATCCCATATGAGCGCTGGTTCATGTTCCACATGCTCCACTTTCCTCCCATCCAGTTCTCTGCCTGGGGCCTGAAAAGCAGTGGAGGATGACCCGAAGCCTCGAGACCTGCATTCACACTGGAGACCTGGAAGAAGCTCCAGGCTTCTGACTTTGGATCGGCTCAACTCCAGCCACTGTGACCACTTGGGGGCTGAGCCATCAGACGGAGGCTTGGGGGCAGAGCCATCCACTTCTCTGTAAAATCTGACGTGCATTTCCAATAAAAATAAATAAATCTTAAAAGGAGAAAACTCTGGTTGTTTAGCTTTTGCCCAGAAGGGTACTTTTAGCCTAGATGCTGTTACTAAGGTTTTGCCTTATACTAAAAGCAGCAGCTT
This sequence comes from Ochotona princeps, assembly GCF_030435755.1. Lineage (NCBI taxonomy): Eukaryota > Metazoa > Chordata > Mammalia > Lagomorpha > Ochotonidae > Ochotona > Ochotona princeps. The sequence continues at coordinate 152,800,164 of NC_080833.1, read as the reverse complement.
TAGGTATTTTGTTTTTGTTTTTGTTTTTTTTTAAAGAGGAGAGGATATGTTTTAGCCATGTGAAACTGAAGACAGATACACACAAAAGCCATAAGCTGCTTCTATGCCACTCAAAGGCAAAATCAAGGTGAGCCAGAGGTATAGAGAAGACCCTGAAAATAACCCTTCCTCTACATACAGATGGTGGGTGGACAGCTCAACACAACCACCCCACACGACTTGGCCACCAGAGCTAGCCCCACGCATAGGAGCCTGTCAACACCCATGGGAGCCTGTCACCACTTCTCCAGTTCCCCATCCCCCTACAAATCCATTTACTGTTACTGTTTTTTTTTATTTATTTATTTATTTATTTATTTATTTATTTATTTGTTTGTTTGTTTGTTTGTTTGTTTATTTATTTATTTATTATTGGAAAGGTAGATATACGAGAGAAGCGACAGAGAGAAAGATTTTCCATCCACTGATTCACTCATCAAGTGGTCCCAATGGCCGGAGCTGAGTCAATCAAAAACCAAAAGCCAGGAGTTTCCTTCAGGTCTCCCACATTGGTGCAGGGTTCCAAGGCTTTGGATCATCCTTGACTGCTTTCCCAGGCCATAAGCAGGAAGCTGGATGAGAAGTGGAGTAGCTGGGACACTAACCAGTGCCCATATGGGATCCCGGCACTTTCAAGCCAAGGATTTAACCACTAGGTTACCGCACTGGGCCCTACATGTCCATTTACAATTGCTCTCCTCATTCAAAACAAAACATTTTCTGCTTGATCCATGAAAATCACTTTGTCTGTAGTCTGTACCATCCCTGTTTGTATTGATGGATCCCTTTCCTTGGAAAACAGGGAGTTTAACAATTTCAGTGAAATCATATAAATGGAAGGAAAAAATTCCTCCCTAAGCCCAACTCATTGCCAAGAATTCAGGGGAGACTTCGCAACTGTTCACTGTTAGGGCAGAACTCTCACCATCTCAAATTCTCGATCCTTAATGTCTTTGAAAGCTTCCGCAATGACGTTATCCTCAAACCACTGCTTGGCAAGTTCCTCCCTCGCTGTTCTAGTTGTCAACCTACACAAGGTTTTGGAAGCTGCAACCTGCTGGTCGTAATCTGGACATGAACACACAGCAGACATGGGTCACTCTGGACAAACGACACAACAAAGGAGTCCCAGAGACGGTGCTTGCTCTGACAAGTCCCATCTTGGTCGCTTCATGCCACACGAACTAACAGCAGAACGTATCCTGGGGTGGGACCCCCAGGCAAGCTGCAACTGACAAATCCTGGGAGAGAAATCTAAAAGATGTTAACAACATATAAATGAATAATATTTGTGGTTTTATGTTAGATACATTTAAAATTTTTAAAGGAAAGGGCTGGCACAATGGCAACACTGGCTAATCCTCTGCCTGCTGCCACTGGCATCCCACATGGGCACTGATTCATTTCCTGGCTGTTCCACTTCCGATCCAGCTTCCTGTTTATGGCCTGGGAAAGCAGTGGAGGATGGCCCAATCCTTGGGACCCTGCACCCATGTGGGAGACCAGGAAGTCCTTCCTGGCTCCTAGCTCAAGGTCAGCTCAGCTCCAGCTGTTGCAACAAGTGGACGGAAGATCTGTCTCTCCTTCCCTCTATAAAAATCTATGTTTTTTAATTTTTATTTATTTTTATTGCAAAGTCCGATATATAGAGAGTGGAGGAGAGACAGAGAGGAAGATCTTCCATCCGATGATTCACTCCCCAAGTGAGCCGCAATGGCCGGTGCGGTGCCGATCCGAAGCCAGGAGCCAGGAACTTCTTCTGGGTCTCTAGCAGAAGCCGTCCTTGACTGCTTTCCCAGGCCACAAGCAGGGAGCTGGATGGGAAGCAGGGCTGCTGGGATTAGAGCCCATGACCATATGGGATCCCAGTGCGCTCAAGGCGAGGACTTTAGCCACTAGGCCATGGCACCAGGCCCAAAATCTGCCTTTCAAATTAAAAATATAAATATTTTTTTAATTCGAAGAAATTTCATCAAAATAGCCATAAAATATTTGTTTAAAAAATAAAATTCTAAGGTCACTTATGATATTCACAATGGACTCTAAAACTGCATAGAGCAAAATACTTTCCATAGAACGGTACTTATTTACATTAAGGGCCAAGGCACCTGGCCTGGTTAAGTCACTGTTGGGATACCCATATCTGATTTGCAGTGTTTTGGTTTGTATTCCAACTTGGCTCCTGATTCCAACTTCCAACTAACGCAACCCTGGGAGGCAGGAGGTGACGGTTCAAGGGACGAGGTCCCGGCCACACACATACACAGGAGACCCAGACTGGGTTTCTGTTTCCCAGCTCTGGCTGAGGTGGGCACTTGAGGAATAAACTGGTGGATGGGAGCTCTCTGTCTCTGTCTCTCAAGCATTTTTTAAAATTGTGTTTTTAACTGATTTTTAAAATTTAAATTTAAAAAATAAAATTTTCAGTGCTTATGAAAATAGAAAATTTAGAGAAAGTTGCTTAGACATGGAAACTGTGAGTCAAGGAGAAATGAAATGGCCTGGGAACAAGGACACAGGGAACTCTTCTTCATTTTGACTCCATTTGTTTTCAAAAAGAGTATTTACGGTAGATGTGCCAACATACTAAAATTTAACAAAGTTGCATGGTGAATAAATATGCAATTCCTAATTATTCTTTACAGTGTTCGGTCTGTACCTCTTAAAATAAATTGAAAATCAAATCTCAATACCTCTTTTCAGAGTTTGACCATGATTCATCCTTCCTTCTCCCTGGGTCCCAAATGCTTAGAAAATCCCCATCTAGGGCCCAATATTTAATATAGTAAATATTTACATTCTTACCACCCACAGTTATGATGGTCCTTGCAAAGTCTTTCCTGAAACATTCAAATCAAGCACATTTACTGACAGGTACATCAAGTGGCAAAGTTACATCAAGTGTATCATGCTGACAATATTTTTAAAATCAATCTGTGCGTTTGAAATGACTTCAAATTCCCCTCACTGACGGTAATGTCAAAACTGTAACGAACACAGTCTCTCACTAGATGAGGTTACTCCTAAAAGTTGGTGGAAAACAGAACTAAAGGGTAGGTTTACTTGGCTGCAAAAAGAGATTCTTGCATATGGAAAGTTGTCTAAAAAGTTCACCAGAAGCAGAGCTGGCATTATGACACAGCAGGTTAAGCTGCTACCTGTGAAACCAGGTTGAGTCCTAGCTGCCCCACTTCCAATTGAGCTTCCTGCTAAAGCGCCTAGCAGAGCAGCAGAAAGTGACCCAATGACTTGGGCCCCTGCCACTCTTGTAGCAAACCAAAATTCCAGCCCTGGTCATTGCAAACTTTGGGAATAAATTAGCAGATGGAACACTGATTAATCTCTCAAAAAATGTATTTTTTTTTAAAGTTTGCAAAAAAGTGCCTGTTACAAAAATCTGTGGAAACGGTGCTCTGGTACTGTGGGTAAAGACCATTGCTGGCAGTATAGCATCCTTATGGGCACCCGTTCATGTCTCAGTTGCTCCACTTAACCTCCAGCTCCCTACTGATCGTCTGGGGAAAGTAGCAGAAGATGCCGCAAGTGCCTGGGCCCCTGCTATGTATGTGGGAGATCTGGAAGAAGCTTCTGGCTCTTGGCTTCAGCCTGGCCCAGTCCTAGCTGTTGTGGCCATGTGGGAAGAGAAATCAGTGGATGGAAGAGGTGTGTGTGTGTGTGTGTGTGTGTGTGTTTCTTTCTATGTAACTTTCAAATAAACAAATTAATCTCTAAGAAAATTCATGCATGGAATTTCCAGATTTTCACAACAAAACACATTCTATTTTTAAATTCCATTTTCCACAAGCTTTTTTTTTTAATTTTATTTTAAATTCATTAATTACATTGTATTATGTGACACAGTTTCATAGGTACTGGGATTCTCCCCACCCCTCCCCAAACCCTCCCACCATGGTGGATTCCTCCACCTTGTTGCATAACCACAGTCCAAGTTCAGTTGAGATTCCCCCATTGCAAGCATATACCAAACATAGAGTCCAGCATCTTATTGTCCAGTCAAGTTCAACGGCTTCTTAGGTATACACTCTCTGGTCTGAAGACAGAGCCAGCAGACTATCATCCCGATCAATTAAAAGCTCCAACATACCATCAGCAAAAATTTACATCACCATGGAATTAATTGACATAGTAATGAGTAACCAATATGTTAAAAGTAAATGCGAGTTCCCAGCCACCTTCTGTGACCACCTCATTGACATTTCAATTTTAGTTTATACACAACCTATAACATTCAAAACATAACATGTTATACATAAGATCATATCATCTTAAATTAAGGCAAACATGTGGTATTTAACCTTTTGGGATTGGCTCATTTCCCTTAGCATTATGGTTTCCAGTTTGGCCCATTTGGCCACAAAGAACTGCATTTTGTTTTTTTAATAGCTGAGTAGTATTCCATGGAGTAGATGAACCATAGCTTTCTTATCCAATCCTCTGTTGATGGGCATTTTGGCTGCTTCCATGTTTTTGCAGTTACTGATTGTGCTGCTATGAGCATAGGAGTGCATGTTGGTTTCTCATAAAACAAGTGTTCTGGATATATTCCTAGGAGTGCTATTGCCGGGTCATACGGTATGTTGCATTTGAATTGTTTGAATGTTCTCCATACTGATTTCCATAGAGGCTGTACCAACCAGCAGTCCCACCAACAGTGGAGTAGGGTTCCCTTTTACCCGCAACCTCGCCAACAAGTGTTGTTGGTGCTTTTATTCATGTGGGCCAGTCTTACTGGCGTTAGGTGGTACCTCATTGATGTTTTAATTTGGATTTCCCTTATTGCCAGGGAACTTGAGCATTTTTTCATATGTTTATTTGCCATTTGGGTTTGTTCCTTTGTGAAGTGTTTGCCCATTTCCCGTGCCCATTTCTTGAGTGGCTTGTTTGTTTTGACATTTTGGTTGTTTTGTAGCTCTTTGTATATTCTGGAGATCAGCCCTCTATCACCTAAGTCGTGTGCGAAGATCTTCTCCCATTCTGTGGGTTGCCTTTTTACTTTGTTGATTGTTTCTCTAGCTGTACAGAAGCTACTTAGTTTGATGAGGTCCCAATTGTTTATTTTGGTCTTGATTTCTACTGCATTTGGAGTCTTTTTTAGGAAGTGAGGGCCTACCCCTAAGTGTTGCAGTGTGTTTCCACATTTTCTTCCAAAAGTTTGAAGGTTTCTGGATGTAGGTTTAAATCTTTTATCCATTTGGATTTGATCTTAGTATATGGTGAAAGATGTGGGTCTATCTTTTTGTTTCTGCAGGATATCAACCAGTTGTCCCAACAGCATTTATTGAACAGACCTTCCCATTTGCCTGGGTTGTCGTTTGTCTTTTTGTCAAAGATTATTTGGCTGTATTTGTGTGGGTTCCCATCTGGTGTTTCTATTCTGCTCCATTGATCTTCTTCTCTATTTTTTTGCCAGTAGATGGAAAAATCCACAACATAATCAAAGCAATATATGAAAAACCCAATGCCAGCATCATACTGAATGGAGAAAAACTGGAACCCTTCCCACTGAGATCTGGAACAAGACAGGGATGTCCGCTTTCTCCGCTGCTATTCAACATAGTTCTAGAGGTACTCGCTGAGGCCATAAGACAAGAAAAAGAAATCAAAGGAATCCAAATGGGAAATGAAGAAGTCAAGCTTTCACTATATGCAGATGACATGATTCTTTATATGGAAGAGCCAAAAGGCTCAACACAGAGACTACTAGAACTTATATGAGAGTTCGGTAGAGTGGCAGGGTACAAAATTAATGAACAAAAATCAACAGCCATAGTGTATGCTAACAGCCCCAAGTTGGAAAAAGATCTAACCAGCAAGATACCATTCAAAGTAACAAAGGAAAGCATGAAGTATCTGGGAATTAACCTAACCAAAAATGTAGGAGACCTATTTGAAGAAAACTACAAACTACTTAAAAAAGAAATTGAACAAGATCTAGAAAGATGGAGTAACATCCCATGCTCCTGGATAGGTAAAATCAATATCATTAAAATGTCTATACTGCCAAAAGCAATATATACATTCAACGCAATCCCAATCAAATTGCCCAAAACATTCTTCACAGATCTGGAAACAATGATTCAAAGGTTCATCTGGAAACACAAAAAACCACGAATAGCTAGAACCATTCTCAAGAACAGGAAGTTAGCAGGGGGAATCACAGTTCCGGACTCTGGACATACTATAGGGCAGTGGTTCCACATGCTTTTAAAGTACCTGTATATAATCAAGAATTTCAAGTCAAGTTTAACAACTGTGACACTAATCTTTCTTCCATGTTACAGTAACTCCCATTTTAAAGAAGAGATTTATTGCAACATCTTGTGATAGCCTAGTTTCTCATACGTGGATTGATCTGTTGCTACTCAACAAACAGCCCTAAAACAGCACCACTTCATTTTACGCTTGCAGGTCTCACTTGTGCCTGAAAGTCCAGAACATTCCAGACTTTCCTGAATACACAGATTAGAAGGCAGCATGACCATAGGATTGTGATTTGAAAATTGAGAAAACATCAGAAAACATGAGATCTTCCAATCTCAACATATTAGATATCAGAACATCAATATTAACTCTAAACACATTGAAGATAGTGATTTCACTGTGTCAAATGAAAAAAAAAAAAAAGGTGTTTTTATTTGTTTTTTAGAAGAAGTCCAGTGCAGAAATGATGAGTGACATGGTTAAACATGACATCAATGCATTGATGATCATTGGTCACCACCTGTACACTATGGTAAACTCACCAGTAACAGCTGCCCAGCCAATAAATGTTGGACTGCCACTCTCAGCCATTTAAAATCACATTTCACAATATTGTGCTAAATTTGCTCTTTCTGCAGTCACACATGACATCCTTACTTCCAAATTTCACGCTGCAATGACTATGCAGGCATAGCGAGGTCACCCAAAATTCCACCACTTCAAAGCAATGCAAACTCCACGGCCTGTTGGGGTGGCGAACAGCTGGTAACCTAAGAGTCCATGCTCTCCGCAAAGCATCCCGCTGGCCACTGTAAGACTGTCTCACTTGACCTTCACAAGAACTTCACTGGGAAGTTACTGCCAACCCCAGTCTATAGGTAAGCAGCATGAAGGACAATGTTCAAGCTGCACTCCACCCACGGAAGTGGCAAAGGTAGGATTGGAAGCCAAGCAGTCTGGCCCCAGGACTTGCACTGTCAACATTCTTCCCAGTCACTGAGTGAGCTCACATACACAAAAGGAAAAAAATCACGGATGGTCAAATAAAGCATTTCACCTTGCCTTGTAAAATCCAAACAACCTGGGCCCGGCGGCGTGGCCTAGCGGCTAAAGTCCTCGCCTTGAAAGTCCCGGGATCCCATTTGGGTGCCGGTTCTAATCCCAGCAACTCCACTTCCCATCCAGCTCCCTGCTTGTGGCCTGGGAAAGCAGTTGAGGATGGCCCAAGGCTTTGGGACCCTGCACCTGCGTGGGAGACCCGGAAGAGGTTCCTGGTTCCCGGCTTCGGATCGGCATGCACCGGCCGTTGTGGCTCACTTGGGGAGTGAATCATTGGATGGAAGATCTTCCTCTCTGTCTCTCCTCCTCTCTGTATATCCGGCTTCCCAATAACAATAAAATCTATTAAAAAAATCCAAACAACCCATAAAGAAACAAGAACACAGTCAGTCTGCCTCTTCCTCGGTCCTCCCGCGTTATCTAGCACACACGGCAGATGCACTGAGCCTTCACAGAAACCACGAATGATTGCACTCATCCGTGAGAAGAAAGGCTGAACCAACACCACCACAAGAGAGTTGCTCTTAACAACACCACGTACTTGAGGCTAAAGCCACTTAAGATGACATATGCTTTCTGACAAGGGGAGGCTTTTTCTCTCTTCCCGAGGTACAGCTTGCAAAATGAAGTTCAAAGTCCTCACGGCCTTCTCAGAATTGGGGAAGGCATTCACAAGAAAGAAAGAAAACAGAGACCCATGCGTAAGTTTCTTGGAAGCTGCTGGAGCACTTGTTGTCTAGTTTCTTAACTCACCTCCTGCTGAAGCGAATGGCTGATCCTCCTTTCTGTCACCAGGAATCCTAAACTGAGGATGAAGGAATCCAACATCTGCATTTTCCCTGAAAGCATATTTTACAAGAATCAAATGTGTGCCAAAAAGAATTAGGGGAGCTAGTGGTTATGGTGTCCGTGTCCTACAGCACTTGGTCTCAACTCCTTGCCATGCAGTCTGTGGGAGGCAGTCAGGGTAACTGAGTTGCTGTTGCCCTCCAGGGAGACCAAGCCCCAGCTGTCCTGGAAGTTTTGGGAGTGAATCAACAGATGGCAGATAGCTCTGCCTCTCCTATCTGGGGAGGAGGAGGAAGGAGAGGAAGAGAAACTGACAAATGTAGGGGCAACAGCAGCAGGGGGAAAAAACACAGAAGAGGCACCAGGAAAGCAGAGACCAAAGCAGGTGAGGCAGCAGCAGTAACAGAAACAGCGCTGCACAGCAGCTGTAGCAGGAGGAAGAGAAGCCGCAGCAGATTCAGCACAAGCAAGAGGAGGAGGATGGCAGCAGAGCCGGCACACAAGGCAGCAGCTTACACAGAAGCAGGAAACACCTCAGCAAACTCTGCAGGTGCAGGCTCAGTACAAAACAGCAACACAGATGCAGTGGAAAGAACGGCAGGGGAAAAATAAGATGCCAACAATGACCAAGGAAATGACTCCCAAATGACATGGAAAGGCAAATCTACAAAAGCCATGGAATGATGAGGTCTGGCCATGAGACAAGATCAAGTCTGTGTTAAAGCCACTACCAGCAGGTGTTGTGGCACAGGAGCTAAGCCCTGGCACCTCAGGTCCATATTGGAATGCCCGTTGGAATCCCAGCCACTCTGTTTCCAGTCCAGCTCCATGCTAACAGCCCCGGCAGTTGAGACCATGGGGGAGTGAACCAGCAGATGGAAGAGGTGTCACTCTGCCTTTCAAATCAGCAAACCTGTTGGGTGAGCACTGGTACAGCGAGTTACGTGGTCCCTTGTGAGACCAGCATTCATAACAGCTTGCCAGTTCTAGTCCCGGCTCTTTCGCCTCTGATCCAGCTCCCTGCTAATGTACCTAGGAAGACAGCAGATGCTGGCCCAAGTGCTTGAGGTCCTGCTACCCGTGTGGGGAGCAGGAGGAAATCCCAGACTCCAGACTTTATCCTGGCCCAAACATAGCTGTTGCAGTCATTTTGGGACATGGAAAATCAATTGATTTCTCTCCTGTCCCTGGTGTGTGTAACTCTACCACTCAAATAAATTTAAAAGTTCCAGGCCACATATGTATGAATCATGCAGATATCCACGAAGGAAAACGGAACAAGCAGTATGACTCTTCCCTGTCATCATACCCAAAGCAAAACTGATTTCTGATTTCTACACCAACTAAGAATGTACAGTTCCTTGTACAGTTTCATTTATCATTACTACTATTATTGTTATCATTTTCTGATACAGTTCCATAGGCCCTAGGACTTCCCTTACTCCCTCCCCAAATTCCCTCCTCCCACAAGTTCTACTATATTATTACTATAGCACAGTTCCTCATAAACAGTCATATGTCCATCGTTGCGGGCATGGACAATGGCAGAGAGTCCCACATCCTATTGTCAAGATACAGTAAACAGTTTCATTGGGAGTCCATCTTTGGAAGTAGAGATGCATACTGCAATGCATCCTCACATCTGGATAAGACAGTCTCCATTACAGTTACTATACATCTGCTTAAATGAAAAGCCACAATACAAAATCAACAGGAAGAAATAGAAATTTACAATGCTATGAAGTTGAATAACACGCTACTGAATGACCAATGTGTTGAAGAGAAAGAAAATCAAGAATATTCCTTAACAAAATGATGCTATCGTATGATCTATAAGTCGTTGAAGAATTTAGTGAGGGGAAAGAAAAAGTGTTTTGAACAGATGGAATTAAAAAAAAAATCAAAATCCATGAGATATAGTTTCTGTTAATCTTTGTTGGTGATATGTCTTCTGCAGGCAACAAATAGATGGGTTTTGTTTCTATACTCCTCTCTGCTAATCTATGACATTTGATTGATGCGTTTAAGCCATTCACATTCAGGGTTAATATGAATAGGTGGCAATTTGATTCTGTCATTTTAGCAATGGGTTGTTCATTAATTTAGTCTACTGTTGTTATTTCACTGAGATGTTCTTCACATTTGCCTTTGATTTTGGTGGGTGCTATTTCTCTTCTCTGTCAAGAGACCGTCTTTAAGTAGCCTTTGTAGGGCTGTTTTGAAAGAGGTATATTCTTTTTACTGTGGAAGAACTGTATTTCATTTACAAAGACAACAGAAAGTTTTGTTGGGTAATCTTGGGCTAACTATTTTTTGCTTTTAGAATCTGGAATATGTCACTCCATTCTCTTCTGGCCTGCAGAGTTTCCTGTGAGAGGTCTCCTGTGAATTTAATTGGCATTCCTTTATATGTCAGTTGATTTGTTCATGTGCACATTTAAGGGTCTTTTCCTTATGTTTGATTGAAGAGAGCTTGATTATCATGTGTCATGGTGAAGATCACTTTTGGTCAAGCCTGTTGGGAGTTCTGTGTCTCTCCAGGATGTTGTTTCCCAATTCTTTCTCTAGATTAGGGAAATTTTCCCTGATTATTTCATTAAATACATTTTTAAAAGATTTATTTATTTTATTACAAAGTCAGATATACAGAGAAGAGGAGAGACAGAGAGGAAGATCTTCTGTCCGATGTTTCACTCCCCAAGTGCGCCGCAATGGCCAGTGCATGCTGATCCGATGCCAGGAACCAGGAACCTCCTCCAGGTCTCCCACACAGGTGCAGGGTCCAAAAGCCTTGGGCCGTCCTCAACTGCTTTCCCAGGCCACAAGCAGGGAGCTGGATGGGAAGTGGAGTTGCCAGAATTAGAACTGACGCCCAAATGGAATCCTGGGACTTTCAAGGTGAGGACTTTAGCCACTAGGCCGTGTCACCGGGCCCCATTAAATACATTTTTAAACCCAACTTCTCTTTCTGCACCTTCTGGGAATCGCATAACTCTTATACTTGACCTTTCAATAGTGTCTTTCAGTTCTTAAATATTTTTTTAGCTTGACCCAGCTCTGCTTCCAGCTTTTTGCTTGTTTCCTTCTGGTGACAAGAAATATCTTCCAATTCTGAGATTCTTTCTTCTGCCTCCTTTATTCTATTTTGGAGACTCTCCACTGTACTTTTTATTCACTCCACTGTATTTTTCATTTCTGATATATCAGCTTTCATTTGATTCATTTCCAGTGTGACATATTCCTTAAAGTCCTTAAACTATTAAAGTATTACATGATTCTTGTTGTTGATAAGAAGTTTCATAACAAGTGTTTTGAATTTTGTGTTCCCCATTTTCTCGATATCTTCCTCAGTGAACTCTGAGGTTGGCTAAGGGTTTTGCTCCTTTACTGGAGAGTATTCAGTAATATTCATTGTGACTGTGGCTCCTCTTTTGCTATTGGTCACTGTACTTCTGCTTCCTTGGGACAGGTTTCTACACTCTGTCACTCACAGGTCTGCAATTTGATTTTATTTATTGTGGTTGGCACACATCTCTTTGTTTGCAGTTACTTGGGCCACTTTTTCCACCAAGTTCCAAGTCTGGGTTCTCATGTTAGACATCTACCATGGTCTAGACAGCCCCAGCTCCTGGCTCACCACTCTCCACCTTCTGTGATACTGTGCTGAGGCTGCATCGTTGTCTGTACAACCTTTCTTCCACTTCCGGTTGGAGCAGGTTCTAGGATTAGGGAGCCACCAGGTGTCCTATATAGCTAGGTTGATGGTGGTGCTAATCTTGCTGGAGCCTATTGGCTGTTAGGTCTGAGTGCCACACAGACCTGTTTTGACCCATATGCCATAGTTGGTATTATTTTCCTGTGGGACCCGTGCAATGCACTGAGCTCAATGAGTTCTCTCCCAGCTCTGCACATGCACAGCTCACTGTTGTCACTGCAGTTGTAAAGTTTTTCCACACTGTTCAGATTTGTGCCTGATGTGTCACTACTAGAGTTCTTGATCTGCTGGTAGTCAGGACTGAGTTCTAAGCAGACCTGTCTTGGGTGGAACCTGTAGGATGCCACATTGTTGCAGTTCACTGAGCCAGAATGAGTTCATCCCAGCTCAGTGCATGCACAGTGCTGTCCTATCACAGCCTTTGCCTTCCTATACAAAATGCTGCCTGATTTGGCTCTAGCAGGCAGACTAGGCCCTGAAGTCCATGTTGTTCCTGCACTGCCTGTCTGGAACCTGCCACTCTATTTCTGCTCCTGGTGAAATCCAATAGATCAGCAGACAGGCAGTTCTTTGGGTTCACCTCCTGAGCTCTGGGGAAACGCTCCTACCCACCTTGTTGCCAGTTGAGTTCTCACTGCAGGTGCAGTTCAGGTCACCGCTGGCTGAGTGCTGCTGGGGTATCAGTCACTGCCACACCACACTGTTGTATATGCTGCTTTTCTGTGTCTGTCACTCTCCAGGTGCTCCTCTGCTGTCATTCTGCCTTCTCTTATTTCCTGGAATGTGTCCTCTCTGCTTAACATCGGCTAACGTTTCTCTGTTTAAACATGTCCTTACCCTATTCTGCCATCTTGATTCTCCCTAGTTTCCTTTTGTTTTTCCAAAATACTTATTTTGAGGCCAGTGCTATGGCTCAACTGCCTAATCCTCTACCTCCAATTGCCAGCATCCCATATACGCATTGGTTCATGTGCTGGCTACTCCACTTCCCATCCAGCTCTCTGCTTATGGCCAGGGAAAGCAGCAGAGAATGGCCCAAAGCCTTGGGACTCTGCATCCACATGGAAGACCCAGAAGAAACTCCTAGCTTCTGGCTTTTACATATATACGTATATATTTTTTTTCCATTGGAAAGACAGATTTACAGAGAGAAGGAAGATCTTTCACTCTGTCTCTCCATCGACTGGTTTACCTTCCAAAAGGCCACAAGAGCCTGAGCTAATCCAATACAGAGCCAAGAGCTTCTTCCAGGTCTCTCATGTAGGTGCAGAATACTAAGGCTTTGGGCCATCATCTGTTGCTTTTCCAGGGCATAAATAAGGAGCTAAATAGGAAATGGAACAGCTGGGACAGTGCCCGCATGGGAATTTGGTGCTTGCAGGTGAAGGGTTACTGTGTTGAGCCACTACACTGGCCCCACAATTTCCTCTTATTTCCATATGCTTCTTACATTTGTGTATTACAATAAAAATTAAGATTGTGCAAAGGTTTAGTCTGCCAGAGAAGCAGATAGCAGCAGTGTGAAAGTGCTCTCATCAGTTGGTTCATTCTCCAACTGTCCACTCACTCCAAGTCTCTTTACATGAATATTGGGGCTACAAATGTCCAAATACACAATGGAAAATACTTTTTCTGCCAATTTTTAAAGACCACAATTATCATTTATGAAGTTAACAAAAAAAAAATTAACTTGAAGATATGTGGAGTCCACTGACAGATGGTGAAGACCTCTGACAAACACAGCACAGCTGGTAACAAGTCTGAAATCCCCCGTGACCAGACATCGTCAATAACCACTCTTGAACATGAAAAATCAAAAAGGTGTATCACACAAAAAGAATGTATCTGTTGCAAGAGGTCCCCAGTTTCTGAAATGGTCCAATGTTTTAAATATACCTTGGAGTTCATAATAATTGAAAGTATCAAAATCGTCTTTTCTGTGAGCCACGTTGGAAAAAAAAAAAAAATCAACCACCTAGTCCCCAGTTTCCTTTTCTAGAATCCTTACCTTTATACTCTTAAAGGAGGAAAGCAGCCAAAGCAAATTCAGGTCAAGTCAGCAACAGCTACACTGGCCTGGTTTTCCTCTTGGTCTGCCTCTAGGTTTGAGTAACTGTGGTGGCATGAGGAGGGCTTTGTGGCAGATGGCACTTCAGTGGCCACATGCCAAAGAGATTACCCAGAAACAGGAGAGCTGAGACGGCCAAACTTCCCAATCCATCCTCTCAGGACCTACCAGCCCCCGGTGCTGCCTCAGTGGGAACCACAGCACTGACCATGCTGCTGGTGTGCAATGACCAACCTGGTTTTTCACGACTTGAACAAAGCTTAGCAGCCATTTAGCGACAGCAGCAACTACAAACACAACCAGGCAAATAAACAGGTTTTCACAACAAAATGTATTTCAACACTATCATATGCTTTCTCAATAAATTCAAATATATTTAACCCCACTTTCAATAGTCTCTGTATTGTAATATTAATTAAAATAGGTAGCCAATTGGTAGCTAATAATAGACTTACCTTTTCTACTGCATCTGGAAATAACCTAATAAAAAGAAAGGTTTCAGCTATTATTCTAAAGCAGCATTCTAAACTGTAACGTTCATGTTAGTAGAGGTAGAGGGTGCCCTTAAAGAACTTTCGAGAAAGCTTATGTGAACCTCAGCCACCTGAATACAATGAGCAAGTGGCTATTTGTACATATGTAAATAAGCCATTTTTCTTTTAACACGGACATGTGTGTTGATGTACAGTTATTCTTTAAATGATACTCTGATAATAAAGTCTTTTAATGAAACGCACATCTTACAGAAATTCAGGCTTTGAAAATAACCTCGAGGGTCCAGCTCTGTGGTGTGGCATGCTCCCCCACCACCTACAGAGTGGCCTCCTGGATGGCAGCTGTTCTGAGTCCTGGCTGCTCCACTTCTGATTCAGCTCCCTGCGAATGCGCCTGGGAAAGCAGCAAAGGATGGCCCAGGTGCCTGGGCTCCTGTACCCGTGGAAGAGACCTGGATGAAGCTTTGCTATTCCTGTCCACTTCCAAAGGGGCATGCACAGTCAAGTTCCCCAGAGCCTTACCATAGCAGTGTCCAGGAAGTCTTCTGTTATACTGATCAGAGATACATCTGAGACCAGGTCTTCCATGGTCAGAAATCCTGTCATCCTCTCAAACCAGGAAACTATGTAGCTGAGACAGAAAATGCAGATGGAACCACAAAGGACTGAGTAATTGCAGCCTAGTCAATGAAAATTCTCTAGATTTTCTCAGGCGACCAGAATGGGACTAAAGCTCCTCTTCCCTGCACATGTCCAGGTAGGCCTGGCTCTCACATCTGCCATGCGGAAGACTCATGATGGAACCAGTAACCTCCAGGAGCCTCCTAAGCTCTCGGGTTCTCAGCAGGAATTGAAGACTTAGCCAGGATGGATGCCAGAAAGCTTCAGAAGGGACTGGCAAGACAGGACTGAGCTCAACGGATCTTCTCAACACAGGGGGAAACGTGCAGAAACCAACCTGTCAACAGAGATGCAGAACTGCGAACGGCTCCACCCAGTGCCACCCTGATGGCACTCGATGGGCCCAGGCCTGGCTACCTTTCTTAGGTCAAACACAGCTGGCTAAAACAAGGTTTGGCTTTTCATAGAAATATATATTCGATTTCATATTAAGTTGCTATGATGGAAATAATTTATAACAAACTTTAAAAAAAAGACTTATGTTTATTAAAAATGCAGACATGGAGAGAAGGAGAGACAGAAAGAAAAATCTTCCAACTGTGGGTTCACTCCCCAAATGGCCCCAACAGCAGAAACTGAGCCATTTGGAAACCAGGAACTGCTTCTGGGTCTCCAGCTGTCCTTCTCTCTGCAAACCTCCATTTCCAACACAAATATCAGTAAGTCAGAAAAAACAAACAAAACTTCTGTCACCTTCCTAGAATATATTTACTCAATAAAGCAAAGGCCATCTGAAGACCATTTTTTGCTGAGACAGGTCAGAAGAGAAAACGGCTCTTGCTGAGCAGGAGTTTGGATAAACAGCTCCTTACAGAGCCTTGAACACTGCATTTCAGAATCAAGCACCCTGCTGAACATCACAAACAAGCCTCAATGGGAACTGGGACAAACTGGCACTATCTGAAAATTCCCTGATCCTAGACCCAGGAAATCAAAATTGCTGGTGACAGAGCCCAGGCAATGGTTAACTCTCTCCACGTGACTGGTGACTGTAACATAGGCAAGGTCTGAGACATTTCCTGCATTTACATCAGAAAAACCTTCACTTTATATTCAACCACCTGGGGCCCTAGAGTTGTGGCACACTGGGTTAAGCCACTACCTGTGGTGCTGGCATCCCAACTGTTCTGCTTCCCCTGTCTCCCTGTTACTACACCTGGGAAAGCAGCAGAGGATGGACCAAGTGCCACCTGCTTGGGAGACCCAGCAGGGATTCCCAGCTCCTGCTTTTGCCCTGGTCCAGCGCTGGCTGCAGTGGTATCAATCGACAGATGAAACATCTTTCTTTGTGTCCCCTCTGGCACTTTGCCTTCCAAATGCATGAATGCCTAAGTCTGTGGGCACACTGAGGTAGATGCGGGCAGCCAAGAGACCTTAGAATTTCTCACCTCTGGTGCAAGAAGCCAAGAGAAATAACTCCCTCAGGACATTCTCTCTCCCCTGCACCCCCGTCAGGGTCCCTAAGGAGACAGCCAACAACCATCTCCATCCCTTGGCACCACTGTAGCCTGGCAAGGAGTGGCACACCTTCTCTCTCTACTCTTCCAACCCTCTTCCCCTGTGGACAGAGGAGGGAAGGCAGGAACATTTTTCTCAGCCATCCCACTGCCCCCCAAAACCCAACCCCCTCCATCCTAATCAAAAGTCCACAATGGTCTGCAACCTCCTCACCTTTGCAATAAATATTAAAATTTAGAAATGCAAGTGGTATCCCAACAGCAAGAAACATAATTATGTTCCAAATCATCCACTGTCTATAAAAAATATTACTGAGTCCTTTAGTGCGTTAAAGGAAACAAAATGGTATGTTTAATTCAAAGCTCAGAGAAACATTTTTGGTGCGATGATGTCCAAAAATCAAAAGAATTGAATCATCTGTCTTCTGAAACTCTATTTTCTCCATCCTTAAATTCATGATTAAAATTCCATGCTCTTTTATGTTAATGTGATCCAACTTACCCCGGGACCTCCCCTCAAGAAGTGACCTCAACTGAGGGAGGTTAGTTCTTTAAAAAAAAAAAAAAAAAAAAAAAGATTTGAAAGAGTAACAGAAGCAGGGACACACACATACATGCACACACACATGGACAGCTCTCTCTCTCTCTCTCTGAGAAAATAGCTCCTTCTCCTTGCTTTTCTCCCCCCCCCCCCACCCACAGAAAGCTGCTGCACTGGCAAAGCTAGAACTGCATCCTGGTCTCCCACATGGGGTGCATTGGTCCAAGCACTTGGGCCATCTTCTGCTGCTTTTCCCAAACACATTAGCAGGTAGCTGGATTGGAAGTTGAGCAAGTTGGTGCCTGTGCTTGGCATTACAGAAGGTGGCAAGCACTGTCCACTATCCCATGAAGCTATGCTTTAAAATACCTCGGTTCAGCACAGTGTGATAGCTCAGTGGTTACATCCTGGCCTTGCAACTGCCAGGATCCCATAAGGGTGCCGGGTGGTATCCTGACTGCTCCACTTCCCATTAGCTCCCTGCTTGTGGCCTGGGAAAGCAGTACAGAACAGCCCAAAGCCTTGGGACCTTGCACCTGCGTGGGAGACCCAGAAGAAGTTCCTGGCTCCTGGCTTCGGATCAGCTTAGCTCTGGTCATTATGGACACTTGGGGAGTGAACTATCAGATGGAAGATCTTTCTGTCTTTCCTTCTCTCTGTAAATCTTTGCAATAAAAAAAATCTTTTTTAAAAATAAAATACCTTGGTCACCACTCCAGCTCTCCCCATCAAAAACTGTTTTTTGTCACCATTCCATCTCCCTCCCCACCATATATTTGTTGAATACAGATGTAGCAAAGTGGGGATACAGATGTGGCAAAGTGGAGATACCGATGTTTCAAAGAGGGGATACAGATGTGGCAAAGAGGGGATACTGATTTCTTCTCTGATTTGGTCTCCATGGGACAGAATAATGTAACACAACTAAACCCACCCTAATCCTTCAGGTTACCCAGAGCTTCAAGCAGTGACAAGGTGACACTTATCTTTGGGATCAGTCCCTGCTGAATTAGTAAAGGCTCATCTTCTTCAGGACCATCCATGAAGAACTGCCGACCACAGGTGAGCAGCAGGAAGATATGCCCAAAGGCATGCTCATCCAGCTCCTAGGCAGGAGACCACACTGCGTCACCACTCACGTCGGCAGTTCAATGCAGGTACTTTGGGCACACCAGAAAGCAAAACATACTTGCCTTATTGATGGAGCTATCGAGCTTTTGTAAGAGCAGACGACTGTATTTTTGAGGGGAATGGCTCTCTTTCTGTTCAAAGTATTCTTTGACTTTCTGAAATCTATTACAATCAAATGCGTCGGTAATGAGTGACTGAAGCTGGAAAGGCAACAGTGTGCAAATTACTCCTTACCCCAGAACATTCTATAATATATCTAGTTCATATTATCTGTAATAATTCAATGTGAAATAGAGGTCAGCATGGAACAATGTTGAATAGGAGGCAATCACGTAACAAGTGATCGAAGTTTCTCGGCTTGTTAATACTCAGAGGCAGCAGAGAGCCTGTCCCGTGATGCTGACACACCCTAAAGTTGGAGACCCACTTGACTGGAAACATGTGATCCTACAGGTGAAAATTCTTAGCAATGCTGGCAATCTTATAACCCTAAAATGCTCATAAAGTCACACAAATGATCCTAGTAGAAAAAAATTAAAATTCCATTGCAAACAATGGAAGCTGATGAATTCACAAATTGGCCATTTTGAGATTGATTTGTTTTCTAACTAAACATTATCCAAGACCTGTTTTAAGTACATACACTTGTGTAACATTCTTAACTATCACCTCTAAAGGATGCCTGGAGCTGAGGTCAAACCTCTGGAGAGCACCCAGCGGGGCCTCCTACTCTCATCCTCTACCTCCTATCCTGCAACTCCTATCCTCTACCTGGCAGCCCCAGTCCTGCCTGCTGAAAACACTACCATGGCTCTCCCTCCTCTCAGAATCAACCTAAACCTTTGGCTGTCATCTGCAGGTCTCTGTGTGGTCTGATCTCTGGCTGACTTCTAGGTCAACCCTCCCTTGCTGCCGAGACCTCGGATAAGCCAAGCCCTTCCCAGCACAACTGTTCCAAGGCCAGGCTGCAGTCTCCCTGCCCCTTTCCCTGTGACTGGTTCCTCCCCATCTCAGCTTGTCAGGTAGATCTTCCAGGGCTACCTGTTGTAAAGGAAGCCAGTGCCTCCTTGCATCTCCAAAGCTTTCCCATTCTGACACCTAATTCCTCTTGGCTGGGAACCTGCCTCCCTGACTCTGCCACAATCATGTGGGCAAGCACTGCTTGAGCTTGGTTCATTTCTGGCTACTTACATCCAGCACAGCACTAAGGCACAGGATCCTGCAGCCTAGGGCGCTCAGGGTGGCTGATGGTGAAAACTGACCAGAAGCGTGGATACACTGGATGGGGGAGATTCAGGAAAGGATAGATTTCTCTGCTTCTGGCTTGAGAACTGAAGGGACCATTGTGCTGATGGCCCCTGGGGAACAGGGAAGGGGCTGGAACTTACCCACACAAAGAACAAGAAACAGTCTTTACCAAGAAAGCAGCTTGTGCAAAAAAAAAGACTTAAACATTCAAAGAATCCCACTTCAAAGTTTTTTTTAAGCCTTCTATTGTTTTCCTCAACACAAAATTTTAACTGTACGTTCCACTTCTTTCAGGTCAGAGTAAAACAGCATTTCAAAACAAAACTTTACAAATACAGCACGAAGATTACCAGCAAAGTGCATCCTAATTGAACAAGTTTACAAAAAAAAAAAAAATGCCAAACTCCTTTGTGCCGATAAAGCACAACTATTTAGAACCAACCATTGTCAAATGTCAGGTTGCAAAGTACAAACTAAACAAAGGGTCTCTACTCAGGAGTCTGTTTTCCGTACAAATTTAAACAGCACCAAAGGGCTCCCATACTGAAAATTTCAAGAATCAAACCACAAGAGAAATGTCCAGAAACTTTGATAATTGTCTGAGCTCTCTATTTTTTTTTTTTTTCAGGAAACAAGCCCTGGTTTTGCAACACCTTACCACCACATTAAAAAACTCCATGTTCCCTGCTCACTTCACCCTCACAATGGAATTGGAAAGTGTGAGACACACAGTATTTTAAAGTCCACTTTGAAGTCTAGACAGAGGTAACGGTGCTACTTCTTGAACTTGACCAAAAAATTCCCCAACGGTGTACTTTTGTCATATTCTATCACCACTATTTACAAACGCGAAAACAAGGGATATGAAGTCAAAGACCCAAATCCAGACTGACTTTTTCACCAACGGAGTATTCTAATTAACGCCAATTAAACGAATGTTGCAACTCGGGCAGAACCGCACCTCGGGTGCCTTAGGAGGTCTTCACTTAGTCGCAAAAGTTTTCTGGAGTCCCAGCGTTTGGGACCATGGGTCTGGGCCCAGAGAGAGCGACTTGAAAATATCTGCCTGGTAGCTTTCTAACTTGAATCCCCCCCTCCCTTCTGGAGTGCTGTAGTAGCCAGGAACTAGATCACCATTCCTCCGCTGCCGAAACACTCAGGCTAAACCTAAGGAGCTTGAAGCCACAGACCGGACCCGCTGCCCCATCCCGTGAGCTCAGAGCCTCCCCGCCAGCTTAAACCTCAGCCCGCCAGGCTAGTGGCCGAGAGACCAGGGCTCAGTGGACTCCGGGTTCCACTGGGGTCACTCACCCGCGGCATTGTGCTCCTCTGGGCCCGACGCTGGCCTTCCCCAGTCCCTGGTCCCTGGTCCCAGGCTCCTGGCCCCCGGCGCGCCGCTCACCTGAGTGCGCACACCTGCGCTATTCTCCATTCCACCTCCCATGAGTCGGGCGGGTGGAGGACGCTGGGTAGCAGGTGTCTGGATTTAGAGCTTCTCCAGAAATACTAGTTGATGGACAGGCCGCTGAAACCTACAACAACTCTGATTGAAATCAAGACACACGCGCACCTGACTAACCAGTGCACTCAGGTTGGGACACCTGGGCGCGCGCTCACAGGCGCACCCGCAGAAAATGGTGATCCCTGGAACAGGAACTCGGTGAAAGCTTTCCCTCCTGGGTGGAATTACGAAGCCAGAGCTGGTGAAGCGTTCTCTCTATGCTTCAAAGCCCTTAGAGCTGATTTTTGTGCCCTGATTGGAATGCATCCAAGCTACACTCGTTCCCTGCCAAGAACCAGGCCTGCCCCTAAAATTACAACAATGCTCCTGAGACCATAGAGATATTTTCATTTTGCTTTGCTTAAATGCCCTTCTGCGTGAGTGGCAGAAAAGGGGTGTTTGAAAAAAAAGACACGTGAATACAGTAGCAAAAAAATAAAACTGCAGTTTGAGTTTTAAAAAATGTACTTTTATAGGAAAGGCAGATTTACGGAGAGAAGGAGAGACAGAAAGATCTTCCATTTGTTTGTTCACTCCAAAAATGACCCCGAAGGGCAGAGCTGAGCTGATTCGAAGCCAGGAGCTTCTTCCAGATCTCTCATGTAGGTTCAGGGTCCCAAGGACTGCGGCCATCCTCTAGGCTTTCCCAGGCCACAAGCAGGGAGCTGGAAGGGAGTTGGAACAGTCAGGACAGGAATCAGTAGTGTCCTGGTGCTTACAATTGGAGGATTAGCCAATTGGGCCATCATGCCCACCCTCAAAGTTTGTTTTCTTTCTCTCTCTCTCTCCTTCCTTCCTTCTTTCCTTTTCCTTTATGATTTTTCTTTTTAAAAAATGACGCTTCCACTGGAAGTACCCCTTGAGTAAAAATCAACAGACACTGTTACTAGATGCTGTGCGATTTCATGCAGTGGCATGTATATGCGTCCACATCAAAGCTATAGAGGATGCAACTGGAGTCTCCTTTAGTCAACACAGGCTTCCCCTCACACTTTCAGTGTGATCCTTGGGCTGTCTTTCCCAGGTACTAGTGTGGGAAGAGGGATTGAAAGTAGAGCAGCTTGGACCCAAAGCAGCACCTGCACGGGATGTTGATGATGCCGATGGTGGCTTAGTCCTTGAGGCCACGTCACCAGCTCTATCATCAATTATTTTCAGATGAGGTTGGGGGCATGATTTGGGGAAAATGTATTTTATGTATTCTTTGGAACTCTGCAGTAGCAATACATGCAAATCTTCAGGGGACAGTAAAATATAATAACTATTATTAATTACATTTTTACTTTGATCAGCTTCCTTTTTTTTTTACCAGACATTTTATAGCAACACAGAATTAGATGCTCTTACTGTTCTCAAACAATACACAGGAGAGGCTTTGCATCTTTAGTAGATTCTTAGGACGCATTTAGAAATTGAGTTTTCTTTACGTTAAAAGGTTTCATTTTGGGGGCCCAACGCGGTGGCCTAGCGGCTCAAGTCCTTGCCTTAAACGTGCCAGGATTCCATATGGTTCTGATCCCAGCAGCCCCGCTTCCATCCAGCTCCCTATTTGTGAACTGGGAAAGCAGTTGTGGTCACTTGCGGAGTGAATCATAGGACAGAACATCTTCCTCTCTCTTCCTCTCTGTATCTCTGACTTTCCAATAAAAATAAATAAATCTTTTTTGAAAGTTTGATTTTTGAAGGGTGAGTATCCTGTAGTCACACTCTGAAAGGGGTGAGCCAACAAACCTAACCAGGTTTGCACAAGATCAGAAGCTAATTTTCATGCTTTTTCAGTGGTAATTATAAGTGACTTTCTGGAGTTATTTTAAAGCCACTTATGGATGTAAAGTAGCACATTTACCAAAATAACGATATTTTTAAAAATTTCAAGGCAGGAATGTTAATCTAACTTTGGAAGACAACACAAAAGCCACGGGAAGGCTGAGGCGGCAGAACCCAGCACAGTCCGGCAGCAAAGACAAGAAAGACAAGGCGGGTGGGGCCAAGCCCAACCCGCCTCCGCCACCCCCTTCCCGGCAAGGAGGAGACCGGTGCCTTCCTTGCCGCCTGGACCAGCTGAGAGAGACCTTAAGCAGAAACTCTGAGTAAAGCCAAGGGGCAATAGAGTCCCCGGGATGTGCGATGTTGAGAATGAACCAAGCTTTGTTCCCCCGCCTTCCGGATTTTTTTTTCCCCATTGGTGAGCAGAACTTCGCTGCCTCTGGAGAGCTGCTCTGAAAGCTAGCCAACTAAGCAGGCTTGCCCGTGCCCTTGGCTGGACCGTGTGGACCGCGCGGATAATCCCGCGGATAATTCTTCACGTTCTCAGGCTGATGCACGCCTGAGACACATTTGCTTCCCCCACACCCGCCAGCTCCTAGCTGGCGGCCCCCCACCCCGGCGCATCCCAGGGAAAGCAGTGTCTGAGTTTGGAGCTGTGCTGGTTCCGAATTGCCTCCTCTAGCAGTGACGCACCTCAAGGGGTCGGCTCTCTCTGGCTAGGGCTACAAAAAACAATTGGCTTTGTCCCCTCCTGGCGCAGCTAGGGGCTGCAGGCATGCCGCGCCCCCTCCCTTTCCCTTCAGCCTGGGCTTTCTAGCCGCGCAGCCCCCCCCCCACACCTCCCCTCGCCGCTGCTGCTGCTGCTGGAGACCCTCGGGAGCCGTGGCGAGGGTCACCGCTGCTGCTGGAGAACCCCAGCACCCGAGGCGAGGGTCCCAGCGCACCCGAGGCGCCAAGGCTCCAGGAGAGGACAGGACCCTGTCTACCGTGTTCCGGGGAAAAGACCGGGATCCAGTCTCCTGGGTTCAGGAGAGAACGTGGCCCTGTCTCCAGTTCCAGAGAGAGGACCAGGACCTGTCCAAGGTCTCAGAGTTCTGGAGAGGACCAGGGCCTGTCCAAGGTGTCAGGGGGAAGACCGGGGCCCTGCTTCCTGGGGTCCGGAGAGAGGACCGGGCCCTGTCTCCCGGGGTCCAGAGTGAGGACTGTGGCCCTGTCTCCAGTGGTCTCTAGCCACGCCGCGCCCCCTTCCCCTCCCTGTGCAGCGGTGGTCTCCACCTGCTCGGGGAGAGGAATCCCCTCCTGGCAAGGCTGGGGTCTGAAGCTGCGCCGCGCCCCGCCCTCTCCCCTCCCCTAGCGCGTGGCTGGGTGTTATTGTGGGTTGCTCTGACTAGGCTGCAGCTCCCACTGGTATGTGTGAGGGCCTAGTATGTGCTGGGCAGAACCAGGCTGGACTGCAACAGCCATTGGTCCCAGTTTATGTTGGGCCTGAAAACAGAACCAACCCAGCAATTGCAACCACCAGCTGATCCAGGAGATGGACTGTGCCGGGCCCTGTGCTTGCTAGAACATACGAGAATCTGGTCTATAAATACCTCACAATTTCTTTGGGGTTCTCCCCAATCGAAATGCTGGACTCAGAACCCTGGCCAAGAAAAGACAGAAGAAAGAACAAGTCAATCAACCACCTCAGCTCTATGTTGCCAGCGAAATACTGGGCAAATGAAGACTCTATGACTATGTCAATCAGTGGATTCTTCAACAACCCCCTCGTGCTTGGAGTGGTGAAAATGGCAGCGATTCATAACTGATGAACTATTAAAACCACTTGAGCAAGGATCTCAGAGCATGCCCCACATCCGGGACTTGGGGTGGGTGGGAAACTGGGAGGGGCTTCTCCCTCAATAACCCCCTTTACCTCAGATACAAGAAGGAAACAATATGGACATAATAGTCTTACCCACCTCCCTATAGCTCCTGAACCTTTTTACCATAATTAACTATGTAAAGATTGTCAACAATATAATTTTCAAAATTAAATTAAAAAATGCAAAAAAAAAAAAAAAGAAGAAACGAGTTCACTCCCAGCTCAACTTATGCTCAGTCCTTTCCCTTGCTTTTGTCTCCTTACGCAAAATGGCGCCCAATTCGGCTCTATGGGGCTGACTGGGCTGTGAATCCACCCTGTCCTCGCACTGCCTGTCTGGGATCTGCTGCTCTGTCTCTGCTCCTGGTCAAATCAAATGGACTAGCAGGACGGCCAGTTCTTTGGGTTCACCTCCCAAGTTTCCAGTGCAAGTCCCTTCCCACCTGGTTGCTGGTGGAGTTCCGATTGCCGTCAGCTGAATGCCGCTGGAGTATCCATCACTGCAACACCACACCATTGTGTCTGCTGCTTTCCTGTGTCTGTCAGTCTCCAGGCATCCCTCTGCTGTTGTTCTTTTCTCTATTTCCTGGAATGTGTCCTCTCTGCTTCATCCTGATTAAATGTTTCTCCATCTGTTTAAACGTGTGCTTACCCTATTCTGCCATCTTGATTCTCCCAGCAGTGAACTTTCATAGAGCAGTCACTGCGTTCTTGGAATACTTGATTATTCAGCCATCATTCCATCAAGTAACTACTATGATCACCCACATTTTACAGATGCAAGAAGGTAAGGAGAAGAAAGTAACTAGCCCAAGGTAATACAGCCTATTAGTGACAGAATCATAATGCAGTCTCAGGAAGGCTGGATCCCAAAGTTTATACCTGCACTTTAATCCATCCTGCTACACTTCTATACTGGCACTCAAGGATGTGTCCTCAGTTCTCAGAAACCTAGTTTTGCTTACTACTTAATCATATTAAAATGGAAGATTCAGAAATTGAATACTTCAAATACTAGTCTCCACAATCTAGTCTTCATTGATTCATCAAATATATACTGCAAATGGCATGGTGCTATATAGATCCACGAGGAATATGGTGTTTGCTAAGGATTATGTCTCAAAGAAACTAGT
This sequence comes from Ochotona princeps, assembly GCF_030435755.1. Lineage (NCBI taxonomy): Eukaryota > Metazoa > Chordata > Mammalia > Lagomorpha > Ochotonidae > Ochotona > Ochotona princeps. The sequence goes on along the minus strand of NC_080833.1, from coordinate 152,774,455 downwards.
GCTGTACACTATAGGTGTATGTGTGTATGTGTGTGTGTGTGCGCGCGTGTGTGTGTGCGCGTGCAGTGGGAGAAAGAGATTATGTATGAGTACAGGTGCATAGACATGGCTCTTTATAAACTGGATTTGGAAAAATGTTTCAGGTAGATATTTATACAAAGAGGAAAAGAAATTCTAGTAGAAGTAAAAGAACAAGTACATATAGAGATCAGGAATGTGTAGCAACCAGATGAAAAATTGGTAATATGGCGCTATATATATATATATATATATATATATATATATATATATATCCCGATGTGCCTAGAATAATATTGCTTTACACTTGTTTTCTCAATTCAATGACTATAAAGGCCTCTTTCACACTTACTTATCCCTTCTGGAAAAATCAGATGGTTACCCTAAGTATAGACTATAATGAGCAAGCAGGTGGAGCCTTCCCTGAAGTGTAGAGTGACCCAAGAAGCACTTTGCGTTGAACTATGTAGGTTCTTCTGTAAATACGGAGACATCATTAAATATTTAAGTGTGCATATTTTAGGAAGATAAGGTAAGGAAAACCAGGAATGTGAATACCAGTTGTGAGGTTTCTGCAACAATTTTGGCAATATAGAACTAAGATCTAGACCAGGATAATGGATGTTGAAATGTGAAGAAGTGGACAAATGTGAAAGACACTACAGTTTATCTGAAATGTCAGCTTTTTCTACAAATACTGAATGTTTTAGGCTTTGTGGGCTATATGATCTTTGTATGCTTACATACAATTGTAGAATTCTGCCTTTATAACTGAAAGCAGCTGTAGACAATGTACATGAATAAACATCACTACGCTGCAATACAGTTTTATAGATGGACACCAAAATTAGAATTTCATACTTTTCATGCACATAAGACATTTATTGTAACAACTGAAATAGAGAAACCATTTGTAGTTTGTAGCTATACAGAAAGAGATAATGGGCCAGAAGTTCTTGCTTAACCCTGGCCTAATTAGGTCTCATAATAAGATCTACTAATCACATTAGCATGTTTGATCTTTAATTAAACAACTAGTTATGAGATAATCCCAACATTATTAAATCATCAGATTTTACTCTTCATTAGAACGGCAAATATCTTGACTAATGGAATTTCTTTCGTGGTTTGTCACAAAATACTGAGCACAATTAAATCAGCCGCTCTGACACCTACTTCTTTAGCAATAAGTTTAAGATGTAAGTACATACAACCGTAGGGAAAAGGGCATTCATCTTGTTAATTCTTCAACAACACAATCCATCAACATTATGTCATAGAGCCTCAGACTTTTGGTAGATGTTCAAGGGTAAGTGCTTTGCAATTGCCTTGATCATCATCATCATCATCATAACAATAACGCAAGTGATTTAAAGCACACGGTCACTGGTGACATAACTTCCAAAGATGTTCACTATATCTGTGTACAAATTCTATCCAAACAGGACTCACCTCTACAGTAAAAAAAACAATCCTTCCATAAACGGTATCACCATCAAATCAAAATTGTTTCAACATTAGTACTTTGGGGGGGAAGAGAAGTAGACAGGAGAATGATACCTACAAGGTCCTTGTTTTCTGAAGTGACTTCTATATTTTCAGAATCTCTGGTTTCAACAAATGTAACATGACCATCTTGTTGCTGCTTCCTATTCACTTCCCTTATTAAACCCATCATTTCACACACCCCCACCCTCCCTAACTAAAGCTCATCCTGTTTTCCAAACAGTCCTGGGACTTCACTTCCTTACTCACGTTAGCAAAAATTAATAACATTGAAGACTCTAGCACTACAATTCAAGAACAGGAAATGCAAACTACAGGTTAAAGTCCTGCCTGACAACTTAATTTGTCTTCCATTTCCAAAAACTGAGCAAGAAATTGAATCCATAATATAATACTGAGGTAATATGGAATAAGTGACACAGAACCCAAGTTGCACTAATCCAAAGCCTATGTTTAAACTTGAAATATTCAGGGAATAAATCTTTAAAAAAACTGAAATGTCAGTTGCTCCCTTGGGCCATCCAGACGTTTGATTTTTTCTTGGCTGAAAGTTTTACTGCCTAGCTTTGAGCAACTTTTAATCCCTACTGTATTGGGAATCTATACAGAAGATGAACTGCCTATATTTGAAAATAGAAAGGCAGCTTAAGCTAATAAATGACAAAGGAACTGTTGAAGGAAGTTGAAGCCTGGGATTTAGTTCCCCAGAACTTTTAGTATCTTCACAAAATAGGACTTTATTCAAATCAAGTTCAAGGTCAAAAATTCAAACATGATTGTACCCAAAGGTACCCAGTATTCAAGTGTCTGTTAATTTTCCTAAAGCTTCACAAGAACTTTTCCTTTTGGGTTTCACATTTTAAGACCAGCACTTTACAAAGAACTAATGGCACCACCTGCAGGTATTTTCCAGACACTAGAACTCCCCATTCTCCCACCTTTACATACACTAACACCCCTTACTGTCACTTGGTTACAAACATCAGGTGGGCTCTTACAGGAAAGTGACATGCAGATCCAATGGGCAGGTTGTTTGTATCAGCTGGCGTGATGTCATCACTCTGCAAAGCACTCACTCATGACACCCCCTTCCTCCGTCTGGTTACCTCCTGGGATTGCAGCATTCGTTCACACAATCTGTTTCCACCAACTACAAAAGTTTAGAGTAACAAAACAAAACCAAAAAACCCAACAAACAAAAAACTGGGACAACGAGCTCAGCCCTGGTATTTCATGACTGTATGATTGTGAATGAGTTAGTCCAAGTTGTTAGACCCAATATCCCACACCCATAAACAGGATGATAAAACTATTGTTCTTAAGCCTACCGGAAATAATAAATGAGATGATGGGGAAGTTCTCTTGTAAAAAGTAAGAGGTAGGATAGAGCCCACCATGGCCACCAGATAGACTGTCATAACAACTAGGCCCAAAATGATCCGATATTGCAGATGGTGAATAGAAGCAAAACTTAGAAACAAAACAAAATAAAGGGAAAGGGAGAGAATGAGCTTCAGTTTGGTAGTAGGAGAAACATAATGCAATGTTGTGGAATGACCCAGGGTGACAGTAAGATGCAGCCCTAGAAACATACTTACTAGTAGCTGTTCTTTAATCCAAATGCTTGGCAAAACCGTTTCTATTTAATTTATACTTTCTAAAATAGCCTCTTCACTTACTTTTCCTCAAGTTTCAGAGAAACAGGGGTAGAAAGGACAGCTTCGCCTGCCCTCTTGTGGCCACCGGCACTCACTGCAGGATGCTCCTCCTAACTGCTGCCAAGTCAAGGGAAGCAGCCCCAGCCACAGAGACCTTCTCTGTCAAGCACACTCTTTACAAGTTGCAAAGGAGTCCCATTATGGAAGCCCTACATACGCCCTCGGGGTCTGCATTCACAGGAAAAAGCAGTAGAGACAGAGCACAGCACACAGCACACAGCACACAGCACACAGCACGCTCCCTCCCAGGAGGGCAGCAGGTGTCTATCTCTTCCTGCCTGACTGCCTGCCTGTGTGCATGCCAGCCTTCCTCTGTGCTATTTGCTTTGAAACACAGAGGAACAGAGAGGGAGAGAGAGCAATCTTTCTTGCATCTGCTGGCTCACTTCCCCGAGGACCAGCACCAGAGCCAGCCGAGGCTGGGCCATGACAATCCCGGGAACCAGGACCTTCCTCCAGGTGTCCCCCTGGGCACAGGGGCACAGGGGCACAAAGCCCTGCACCATCCTCCACTGCTCTCCCAGGAGGATCGGCTGGGAGCTGGCCTGCGGGGGAAGCAGCCAGGATCTGAAGCAGCACCCATGCAGGCCATCTGCCTGGCAGGCTGATTCTTGACCCACTGGGACACCACCCTGGACCACTCCACCCCAACAATCACCACTCCATACCACACACACAGGGCAGTTGTGAGGGCCTCTCCAAGGGGATGGGGTGCATGGCCAAGGCAGGGACAAGCGGGAAAGGGGCGACGGGTGCCTGAGTAGAGGGCAGGGATGCAAGGGTGCACCTCCCCTAAAGAAGGGTTCAGGGTAGAACGCAGGAAAGGCTGCTGGGAAACAGTCCAGGGATCCAGGCCCGTGCTGTCGGGAGCACAGGCCCTGAAAGCGTTCCCTTGTCCAGGCCCAGGTGGCTCCCCCGCCAACGTCATACCTGCTCATGGCTTTTTCCACCTACAGTACAAGTTCCCAAATGTGCTCCAAAAAGCCTGACCATCTGGCGCTGCAACCCAGACACTGCACTGCATACCTGCTCGATTGAGCTCGGCTGTGCTCGGCTGTACTCGACTGTGCTCGGCTTGGCCTTGGCCTGGCGGCAAAAGAGGTGCTGGGAATATACATCCCACGATACACTTTGAGAGACAAGGGGATGGTGTCTCTTGTCCCAGAGCGGCCTATGGAAGGCTACCTAGTGGAACATCTTTTCCCAAAATGCCTCACGACTCCAGAGGCTAGAGTACTTAGGCGCTCTGACGTGGGACTGCAGCTCCCACAGTGTGCTTGCCCACGCTGAAGTCGGACTCCAACTCCCAGACACAGGTGGGAACACTGACGTGGACTGCAGCTCCCACAGTGCCTGTGGGCACGCTGACGTCGGACTGCAACTCCCAGACGCCCATGGGCACGCTGACGTGGGAATGCAGCTCCCACAGTGCCCGTGCCCATGCTGACGTGGGACTGCTTTGAAACACAGAGGAACAGAGAGGAAGAGAGAGCAATCTTTCTTGCATCTGCTGGCTCACTTCCCCAAGGACCGGCACCAGAGCCAGCCGAGGCTGGGCCATGACAATCCCGGGAACCAGGACCTTCCTCCAGGTGTCCCCCTGGGCACAGGGGCACAGGGGCACAAAGCCCTGCACCATCCTCCACTGCTCTCCCAGGAGGATCGGCTGGGAGCTGGCCTGCGGGGGAAGCAGCCAGGATCTGAAGCAGCACCCATGCAGGCCATCTGCCTGGCAGGCTGATTCTTGACCCACTGGGACACCACCCTGGACCACTCCACCCCAACAATCACCACTCCATACCACACACACAGGGCAGTTGTGAGGGCCTCCCCAAGGGGAGACCCCAGCAGCGGGGTCCCCGTCGAGAGTTGCCTCTGCTGCTGGAGACCCCTGGCAGCCGAAGAGAAGGTCTGCAGCCATTCCGCGGCCCCTCCCCTTCCCTTCCTCCTGGGCTCTCCAGATGCACCATGCCTCTTAGGCTCCCCTCGCCATGTGCCTGAGCTATCCTGGCGGGCTGCTCCCACCCCTCCCCTGGCCAGTCGGCTAGAGACCACAAGCACCCGAGGCGAGGGTCGCTGCTGCTGATGGAGAACCCCTGCAAGCCAAGGCGAGGGTCACCGCTGGTGCTGGAGACCCCTGCAAGCCAAGGCCAGGGTCACCATCGCTGCTGAAGACCCCTGGCAGCCGAGGCGAGGTCGCCAATGCTGATGGAGACCCCCAGGTGCAGCAGAGAAGGTCTCTGCTGCTGCTGGAGCTCCACTCACAGTGCGGGGAGGGTCTCAAGCCATGCCGCGCTCCCTCCCCTTCCCTTGCTCCAGGCCTTACCAGCCCCGCTGCGCCCCCTCTCTTCAGCTCGCCACCACTGCTGCAGACCTCTGTCAGCAGCGGCGAGGGTAGCTGCTGCTGGAGACCACTGGAAGCCAAAGCGTGTGTCTTCCCCTCGGCCAAGGCCCCTCCCCTTCCCTTGTGTCTGGGCTCTCCAGCCTGGCTGCGCTGCTTCAGCTCCCCTCGCCTAGCCACTGCTGGAGACCCTCAGCAGCTGAGGCGAGGGTCGCCACCGCTGCTGGAGACCCCCGCCAACCGAGGCCAAGGTTGCCAATTCTCCTGGAGATCCCCTCGTGGCACAGCTAGGGGTTGCAGCAGTGCCTCGCCTCCTCCCCTTCCCTTGCTCCTGGGCTTTCCAGCTGCAGCGTGCCCCCTCCCCTCCGCTCACCGCCACTGCTGAAGACCCCATGCAGCGGAGGCGAGGGTCGCCGCGCGGCTGGACACCCCCAGCACCCGAGGCCAGGGTCGCTGCTGCTGTTGGATCCCCTTGTGGCGCAGCAAAGGGCTGTAGCCCTGCTGACCCTCCTCCCCTTCCCTTTAGCCTGGACTCTCCAGCTGCACCCCGCCCCATCCCCTCCCCTTTCTGCCGCTGCTGGAGACCCCTGCAAGCCAAGGCGAGGGTCGCCTCCGCTGTTGTAGACCCCCAGCACCCTAGGCGAGGGTCTCTGCTGCTGCTGGAGACGCCTACCAGCCGAGGCGAGTGTCGCCAATGCTGATGGAGACCCCCGGGTGCCACAGCGTGGGTCTCTGCTGCTCCTGGACTTCCCCTCGCAGTGCGGGGAGGGTCTCAAGCCATGCTGCACTCCCTCCCCTTACCTTGCTCCTGGCCTTACCAGCCCTGCTGAGCCCCCTCTCTTCAGTTCTCCACTGCTGCTGGAGACCCCCGGCAGCAGGGGCGAGGGTCGCCTCAGCTGCTAGAGACCCCTGGGATCTGCGTCGAGGGTCGGCTCCACTGTTGAAGACCCCCTAGCAGCAGAGGCCAGGGTCTGCAGAAATGCCGTGGCCACTCACCATCACTTGCGCCTGGGCCAAAATGTGGTATGTTTTTATTTATAGAATGTCTTAATTTGGAGTCTTACATGATTGTTTCAAAATGTAAATCAAGCAAATAAGCAGGTTATTAAGGAAGATAATTGCTTGTAGAATATTGTCCTACAGAAGTATGGCTATCGTAGAATGGAAAAGCTGGGACAAAATACTAAAGGCTTAAGCATGTTGAGAAATGAACCTTGCAAGTTTTACATATAGAATTGTTTATACTATAAGATACTACTACCACATCGTTGAAGTGTTTAACATTAATACCTAGTGTACACCTACATTAGAATTAAGGGTGCATACATAGGAATGCTAGTAAATTTGAGAATTTACACGGGAGAGGTCTGGCGCAATAGCTTGGCAGTTAAGGGGTCTGGTGCAGTAGCCTAGTAGCTAAAGTCCTCACTTCGACCATGCCGGGATCCCATTTGGACACTGGTTCTAATACCGGATGCTTTGCTTCCCGTCCAGCTCCCTGCTTGTGGCCTGGGAAATCAGTAGAGGACAGCCTAAAGCCTTGGGACTGTGCACCCATGAGGGAGTTCTGGAAGAAGCCCCTGGCTTTGGATTGGCTCAGCTCTGGCCATTCTGGACACTGGGTGAATAAACCAGTGGATGGAAGATATTTCTGTGCCTCTGCTTCTCTCTGTAAACCTGCATTTCCAATAAAATAAAGAATCCAAAAAGAATGATGTGGAACACTCAAAAAGACATAAGACACTTCAACAGAAAATGAAATTAGAAAATCAATGCATGATATGAGAAATTTGGCAAGGACTGACCTTGAGGAATTGAACAGATATTACAAAATCTACTGTGGACTGGCTCTTGTGAGCAGCAGGCTGAGCTACTGCCTGTGTACTGATCTCCTATGAGCTCCGATTCAAGTCTTGGCCATTCTACCTTGGATCCAGATGTCTGCTAATATGTCTGCAGAGGCAGCAGAAGAGGGCAGAGGTACTTGGGTCCCTGTCAGCTACAAGAGGGACAGAGCTCCAGGCTCTGGCTATCCAGTGGCCCAGGCCTTGATGTCAGCCATTGAGATGGAGGATCTGTCTCCCCCTCTTTATCTACCTTGTAAATCAAGTATTTCTTAAAGAAAAATTAAAAATGAAAATAGTTGAAAGTCAAGATAAATGAGGATCAACAGAATTAAAAAATATTTGAACTTGAAGACAGGTTCACTATTTTCTAGCCAGCTTTTAAAAAAATGTGAGAAAGGGAATGAAAGCAACCCGAGAGCTTTGAGACCTTACTGAAATGAACACTTTCTTGGAATTCCTGAGAGGAAGAGAGTATGCTGCATATTCAATGAAACAGCTCATAACTTCCCTGATCTTAATAAGTACACCTCCAAATACAGAAGGCCTATAGGATGTCAATTGACAGGATCAGAAAAGATCCACGTTCCCTTGACCTATGTGGTCCAGCTCTTTTAAGTGCAAACAATTGTTCATTCTCAAAAGGAAAGCACTGTCGTTTTCAAGGGGACCTCCACTAAATGAACAACATTGTCAAACAGAAATTCTATAGGCCAAGAGGGAATTGAATGGTTTAGCTCAAGTTGTGAAGAAAAAGTAAGCCTATCAGCCAAAAATACTTGGCTGAGTAGAACTATCCTTTATAACTTAAATATTCTCCAAAATGAGTGAAAGTCAGGAAAGTCATCAGAATCAACTGGCCTCCTAAAACTTGTTTGAGGGAAATGTACAGACAGAAGCAAATAAAAGGTAGCAGGCTAGCATCATGAGAACATGCAAAACTTCTATTTATTCTCATTACAAAGTCAGATATACAGAGAGGAGAGACAGAGAGGAAGATCTTCCGTCCGACAGCTCACTCCAAGTGGCCGCAATGGCTGGAGCTCAGTCAGTCCAAAGCCAGGAGCGCCGACCCCCCATGTGGGTGCAGGGTCCCAAGGCTGTGGGTCATCCTTGACTGCTTTCCCAGGCCACAAGCAGGGAGCTGGATGGGAAGCAGAGCCGCCGGGATTAGAAAGAGTGCCCATATGGGATCCTGGCATGTGAAAGGTGAGGACTTTAACCACTACGCTATTGTGCTGGGCCCAAAATGGAAAACTTTGAAGCTCACCCATAACTGGATGAAGAATACTCAGAAGAAACCAACTAATTTTTAAGTGCATAGATTACTTACTAATAACAGCTACTTACTGTTACTACTTATTAGCAACAGCTTTGAAAGTCAATGGACCACACTCCCAGGTAAGATATAGTTTGGCTAAATGGATTAAAAAATAACCAAGGATATGTACCTTAAGAAACTCATTAGTAAAGACACACACTGGTGAAAAGATGGAAAAAAATGTTCTACCTAAGTGGAAACCTAAAGCAAGCAGGAGTAGTGCATTAGACAAAATACACTTCAGCCAAAAGCTATAAAAAGATACAAAGATCATCAGATAGTGATCAAGCAATTAATTCAACAATAAGATAGTACAGATTGGGTACTATATATCCAATGCCACAGCATGTCATTTTCTTAAAAAGCCTTATTATATCTAAAGGGAGGGCCCGGCAGTGTGGCCTAGTGGCTAAAGTCCTCGCCTTGAATGCCCCGGGATCCCATATGGATGCCAGCTCTAATCCCAGCAGCTCCACTTTCCATCCAGCTACCTGCTTGTGCTCTGGGAAAACAGTCGAGGACAGCTCAATGCCTTGGGACCCTGCACCTGCATGGGGGACCTGGTGGAGGTTCCTGGTTGGATCGGTGCAGCACCGGCCATTGTGCTCACTTGGGGAGTAAACATCAGATGGAAGATCTTCCTCCATCTCTCCTCCTCTCTGTATATTTGATTTTGTAACAAAATAAATCTTTTTAAAAAACACATACATATCTGAAGGGAGAGTCAAGCTCCAGATCAAGAAAAGTGGAGTTAAGGAATCAACTAACATGTCAGTCAAGCCAAAAATAAAACAAAAACAAAACCAAAAAAAAAAAAAAAACAAAAAGAAAAACCACAGTTCTAGGGTATACAGACACTGACACAGCATTCATTGCAATAGCTTTAGAATATGTACTTGAATACACTAAACTTCCTCTAAGACCACATATTAAACCACAACAAAAAGTACATCATATCTTTTCTAATCACAAAAATATAAATCCAGACAAATTTGGTAATTATAAAGCCATAGATTGAGGGGCTGGCCCTGTGGCTCAAGAGGCTAATCTTCCACCTTGCACACCGGCATCCATGTGGGCACTGGTTCATATTCCGGGGGCCTCACTTCCCATCTAGCCCTCAGCTTATGGCCTGCAAAAGCAGTGGAGGATAGTTCTCGTGCTTGGACCCTGCACCTGTGTGGAAGACCTCAAAGAAGCTCCTGGCTCTTGGCTTGGGATTGGTTCAGCTCCGGCCATGGCAGCCATTTGGAGAGTGAACCAGTGGACAGAAAATCTTCTCTCTGTAACATCTGCCTTTCAAATAAATCTTGAAAACAAAACCATCTGCAGATTAAATATTATGATCCTGAAATCCAAAGAAGAAATGTGGAAGAATCCAAAAGAAAACTTAAAAATTGAATGAAATGAAAATACAGTATTTCAAACCTTACATAAGACATCTAAAGAAATACTAAGTAAAGGTTGAAGAATTAAATGCCTACATAAAAAAAATGGAAAGGTTTCAAACAGGTTAGGTGCATTTTGGGTATCTAGAGAAGGCAGAATAAACTAAATCCTAAAGTTAGTAAAGAAATAAAGATCAAACCAGTAAATGAAGAGAAAAACATGAAAGATCAGTGAAACAAAGGTTATTTCAAAAAGAAATAAAACCAGCAAACTTATAGACTAACCTAGAAACAAAACATTGAAATGAAATTAGAGAGCTGGGCCCGGCAGTGTGGCCTAGCAGCTAAGGTCTTTGCCTTGAACGCTCCAGGATCCTGTATGGGTGCTGGTTCTAATCCCAGCAGCTCCACTTTCCATCCAGCTCCCCACTTGTGGCTTGGGAAAGCAGTCAAAGACAGCCCAAAGCCTTGCGACCCTGCTCCCACATGGGATACCTGGAAGCAGCTCCAGGCACCTGGTTTCGGATCGGTGCAGCACGGGCCATTGCACTCACTTGGGGAATGAATCATTGGATGGGACATCTTCCTCTGTCTCTCCTCCTCTCTGTATATCTGACTTTGTAATGAAAATAAAATAAATGTTAAAAACAGCGAAAAGAAATTAGAGGAGAGCTGAGAAACGAAATCTAACCAACACTAGAGAAAGGTGAAAGGTCACTAGGGACTATTGTGAAGAACTGTATATGCATTCATGGTGTTCATTTTACAAAAAACGCAAATTTTAAGACCTTTTTCATCAAGATAAACAGATCTTTAATTCTGTCTTCTACAAACTTTTTGAAACATTGTTTGGAATTTAAAGTTGATCTCATGTGAATTTAGAATAATATCACAGATTGGGGGGAAGAAGGGAGAGGGATAGAAAAATGGGAGAAGTCTGACGGACAAGTTGAAAGTAATGGCTGGGTAGAAGAACTAAGTTCTGGTGTTCTATAGTATGACAAGGTGATGACAGTTACCAATAACATGCTGTGTGTACATACATATGTGGACGCGTCTACACATTATATATAACATACAGTTAATACATATAAAGCTAGATGGAAGGAATTTGAGTGTTTCACCACATAGAAATTATCCAAGGAACTACGTAACTAGATCTATTCACCCCCATTTCATCACTACCCAATGTTTCTTTTACATGCAGCAAACCCTTGCAGAGTCCCCGTGGAAGCATATTTGTGTCAATTGATCTTAAAAATGTAAAAAGTTGCACTTAAAATTATGACTACCTTATATATTCAAGTAACCAGAAACTTAAAACATGAGGATTTTAATTGTTGTGGAACATTCAGACTGATTTAATGAGAAAATTATGGAGACATGCGTCTGCTAACTATTACATGCAAACAATTGGAACTATCAGGTTTTGACTGGTGCATTATTTTACCAGTAAGATTCTTTGCAATGGTGAAAAATATTCAAAAATTCACCTTTTGATCTTACAGTCTGCCACAAAGAACAAACCCTCACTTTCACTCCCTCGCTTAACTACACCTCGTGTCTTTTTCCTCCATGGCGATGTGTTATGTTTCTTTAGAAGAGCCAAGAGACTCAATACAGAGACAGCTAGAACTTATACGAGAGTTTGGTAGAGTGGCAGGGTACAAAATGACGTAACGAAAAATAGTTATAGTGTATGCAAACAGCCCCAAGATGGAAAGGGATCTAATCAGCAAGATATCATTCAAAATAACAGAAAACTATGAAGTATCTGGGATAAACCTAACCAAAAATACATATGAAAAAATGCTCAAGTTCCTTGGCAATAAGGGAAATCCAAATGAAAACATCAATGAGGTACCACCTAATGCCAGTAAGGATGGCACACATACAAAGAAACACCAACAACACCTGCTGGCAAGGAACCAGGGAAAAGGGAACCCTACTCCACTGTTGGTGGGACTGCAGGTTGGTACAGCCTCTATGGAATCAGTATGGAGAACATTCACACAACTCAAAATCAACATACCGTATGATCCAGCAATAGCACTCCTAGGAATACATCCAAAACATCTGTTTCATGAGAAACCAACATGTACCCCTATGATCATAGCAGCACAATCAGTAATTGCAAAAACATGGAAGCAACCAAAATGCCCATCAGCAGAAGACTGGATAAGAAAGCTATGGTTCATCTACTCCATGAAATACTATTCAGCTATTAAAAAAACCAAAATGCAGTTCTTTGTGGCCAAATGGGCCCAACTGGAAACCATAATGCTAAGGGAAATGACCAATTCCAGAAGGTTAGATACCACATATTTGCCTTAATTTAAGATGAAATGATGCCAGTTCGAAAAACAGTACCTGTAAATTGTAGTATTATTCCAAGCCCAAACAGTCTGTAGCTCATGCAATAAGATATTGTGATGTAACCAATGAACCAACAATCAATGTGAGTCAAACTGCTTATGATCTACATCAAAGAATTGTAAAACCTGATATACTTTTAAGACCCTATGCTACTTGGAAATGGGGTGGGAGAGCAGAGAAATCTTCCATCTGCTTAGAATGTGAGGAAGACGTGAAGTATAACCTGTCAGGAATGGAACAAGTAACTCAAACTACAAAGACATATAGGGGGAATCAAGAGCGATCCTGGCAATCTCTTAACAGGTCGTACACACAGAGCAGGGGGGCACCCCAGAGTGGAGCAGGTGGACAGGAGGAGGCTTGTATCCCAACCCTGTAGACTCCCGGATCCTCACCAAGGACTATCACTACGGGCACCAAGGACTATATCCCAACCGCCAAGAAGAACATAGGGAATTGGAGTGCCTTTGGAGCCTGCGAATTCTGAGGTCATCCACCCCCGTCTGGATCTCCCACATGGGATGGAAGAAGCCCAAATCCTTCCTGGCAGGATCCAAGGTCATCGGAACAACAGCCAGGAGCCCTGAGCAGTCTGCAGAAACAGAAGAGCAGTAAACTTCCTTTGGGACTAGGGAGAGGAGCTTTCTCTGATCCTTACTTAGTTCCAACTTTGGATCCCCACCCTCTCCTGCAAGGACCATCAGGGTCGCTGCAGAGACCCCCCCCCCCAAAAAAAATAGGATACAGAACAACAAGAAAAGCTTAGAACCAGGAGGAAATGGTCGGCGTAGACTCACACATACCTTACTAGGCAGGACACAAAGATTGGTTACTCCTCACTAAGGCATTGAAGATTTCTCTGCACACCTCTTCTAAAACTGGTCTGCACCTCAACTGTTGACAGAGTTATAAGCCTTGTCAGAGTTATAAGCCAGTTTAGACTATCCTAAAATCTGCCAAGTTCAGCAACATTATGTTTTAACTCTATAAACTGCTAAATACTCCAATGAAAATAGACATGAGACAGCTGAATAGTACCCTATAGCCATTTTAAGGTGTATACAAGCCGGTTCCGTGTGTAAACTAAAATTGAAATGCCAATGAAGTACTCACAGGATGTGGTTAAGAACTTGCATTTTAACGTACTGATTACTCAATACCATGTCAATTAATTCCATAATGTTGTAAATTGTTGCTGATGTTTTGTTGTGGCTTTTAATTGATTGGGATGATATTCTGCCAGCTCTATTTTCAGACCAGAGATGGTCTCCCCAAGAAACCTGGAGTTTATCTGGACAATAAGATGCTGGACACTATGCAAACTATATGGTTGCTGTGAAAGAATCTTGACTTAATTTGAACTGTAATACTGCAACAAGGTGGAACAATCCACCATGGGGGGATGGCACGGGGAGAGGTTGGAGGAATCCCAGAGCCTATGAAACTGTCACTTAATGCAACGTACTTCATAAAAAAAGTGAGGGAATTGTAACTCAAATAATCCACAAGTCTAATTTTCATTGTAGTTAGACTTCCTCTAGAGCTAATAAGTAGGTCCATTGTCTAATTTGATCATCATTAATTTCCCACTTTTTACCCACAGCTGTCCAAAGAATAAAAATCCAAAACACATCTAGCCAGAAGGCAGAAAATACAAGCTAAAAATTATGGAATTCTCACAAGTTGGGTACTTAACCAGGAACAGGTGTACTTTTCCTAACATTGGTGAGCTATAGAACTCACATACACTGTCTCTTTCAACCAGTCTTTAAAATGTTTGTGGAGAATGATCATGAAAGCCAACATGTGGATTTCAAGTCTGCATGGAAACTTCTCTTTTGACTCCATTTTTACGGACTTTGTGAAGCATCCCACTTCCTACTTCCTCAAACACCTCCATGAGGCAGAGAAGCGCCAGACTTTCATCCTTGTCTGATCTTCTCCTATCTCGGTATTGAGCGTTTGAGCATTACTCCCACGTTTGTCTACACGAGGAATGTTGCTGGCCAATGCTGACAAATTAACGTCTAGTCCAATGCACGTGTCAGTTTCTCTACCATGCCGTAACAGTAAATAACTTTGGAAGTACTCTCAACATTATGGCTTTTCTAGAAATCACTTGGTCCCTAAATGATGGAAAACAATCCTTACTGACATGTATGCATAATTCCAGTAAGGCAAATCTCACTTGGAATCCACACAGCTCGTCAGAAGCTCCGAGATCAAGAATGATCTACTAGGTGATGCTAGGGAACGCGGGGCTATGCTTAACAGACGAAGCTGTAACAGCCTAATGGAAAATTGAGACATTTGAATTTTTAGTAGGAAATGAGCTAAAAGCAGATAACTATTTAAGAACCTTAATGGGGTGAAGTTCATGCTCACACAAGCCATCTTTCTTTACAATTCTTGCTTGCGTGTGTGTTTAGGAAGTTTCAGCCCTGTGCGTATGGAGTAATTCTGACAGCCTAGTTATCCTTGAAAAAAAGGCCAGCATTGGTTTAGGAATGGGCTACCAACATGGGATATGTTCAGCTCACAATGTACTGGCCTTCAGTATTTTAGTTGGAGAGTTAAGATTTTCGACCTGGTGAGGTGGCCTAGCAGTTATAGTCCTCGCCTTGAATGTGCAGGAATCCCATATGGGCACTGCATCTAGTCCTGGCAGTCCTGCTTCCCATCCGGCTCACTGCTTGTGGCCTGGGAAAGCAGGTGAAGATGGCCCAAAGCCTTGGGACCCTGCACCCACGTGGGAGACCTGGAGGAGGTCCTGGGCTCCTGGCTTCAGATCGGCTCAGCTCCAGCTGTTGCGGCCACTTTGCCGAAGGAATCATTGGACAGAAGATTGTCCTCTCTCCTTTCTACATGTCTGGCTTCCCCCAAAAAATAAATAAATCTTTAAAAAAATATTCTTACTGTAAAATCAGATTTACAGAGAGGATGAGGAGACAGAAAAATCTTTCATTTGCTGAGCCACTCCAAGTGATTGCAACAGTTGGAGCTGAGCCAGAAGCTTCTAGGTCTCCCATGCCAGTACAGGGCCACAAGGCTTTGGGCTGGCCTTGACTGCTTCTCCAGGTCACAAGCAAGAAGCTGGATGGGAAGTGGAGCAGCCGGGATACAAGTGAGCGAGCAGCCCTGTTGGATCCTGGCACTTGCAAAGGTGTCGACTTTAGTCAGTAGGCTACTGCTCCGGGTCCAGTTGGAGATTTGTCACTCAAATGTTTATGGTTAAAGATCCTGATAAGCCATAGAATGCGTTTACATGTAAAATAGTAGCAAGTGAGTACAGCATGGTTTTGCACATGATTTCCTGCACATCTGCAGGTAAGTAGTTCAACAGCTGTTCAAACGATAGCAGACACAATCCCTCTGGCAATGTATTTCACTGGAACTGTTCATCTTATTGAGAGTTTCTAGCAGCAAAGCATGATATTCCAACAATTCCTTCATTTTGCTTGACTGAAAAAAAGAAAAATCTGCCCAGTGACTGCAGTAGACCTTGTTCTTAAGGTAAGATTACCAGGGAACTAAGCAAAAACATACATTCAGAATATTTGATTTGTTGATGTCCGTTTGGCATTGGTAGGGGACTTGTGCATTGTTTTCTGCAATAGAAAACATGGCATCACACAGTCAATCTTTCCAAGGCTTCAGGGAACTGGCCTCGCTTCTCCTACCCAACTCTCAGTAGACTGCAACTGAGAATTACAGTCATGTTTTTGGAGTTCTTTGAGGTTAGACAATGTGATTTCAGTCTCTGGCTCTTTCCACAAACCAAAATTTATAGTCAGCACTTATTGATAGTTTTATGCTATTGAATAATTTTCAGTCCTGTAAGACGTCGGAGAGGATGCTGGCAAATGCTTTCGTCCTATACATCACTCCCAAGTTACTTAGCTCCCCTCAGTACCTTCCCGTCAGCCTTCCAAGTGCCTCATTTGCTCCAACTCCCTGGTTTCTGATGAGATGGAAATAGATATTTTAAGAGGATCTTCTCTCTCTCTCTCTCTCTCTCGCTCTCTCTCTCGCTCTCTCTCTGTCTCACACACACACACACACACACAAGAAGTCATAGTATATTTCTCCCATGGGAAGGGATGACTGATCAAGAAGGATGGCTGTTTTAAATTTTATTATTTATTTGAAAGAATGGAGGCAAGTAGACACTTGCCTCTTATACTTACTGAAATAAAAAAGTCCCCCAAAGACAAATGGTTTCCTTCCTGTTTGTTAGCTAATACAAAGTACAGAAGTGGAATATGACTGAAACTGACACCTTGAGATTTGATTAATGTTTATAACCCTCATCTGTATTCTTGAGAAATAGTGGTTTTTCTACTTACTACTTGTGGAATTCTTTAATGGAGGATTAAACTTGTGGTTATAACCTCAAAGTATGCTGCAGTGAAAAGTTAAACAAAAATTATAAAGGAAGGAGGAGAAAAGGCGAGAGTGTGGCAGAAGGCTAGACTGGTTGGGAAATCTCATTATGCTCTTAACTTTAAGTAAAATACAAGGAATGTATTCCAGTTAAATAAAACTTTACAAAAAAGAGAGGAGAGTAAGAGAATAGAGAAAGATTTTCTATTAACCGATTTAATCTCAAAATGTCTGCCACAGCATGGGCTAGGTCAGACCAAAGGCAGCTGTCAGATATCCATCCCCAGGTGTATGCGGATGGCGGCAACCTAGCTGTTCAGATTATCACTTGGTTACTTCCAGGGTTCATTAAGATGAAGTTAGTATACTTGGCATATGCTTGCTAAGAGGGAATATCAACTGAACTTGAACTATGGTTACGCAACAAGGGGGAGGAACCCACCATGGGGGGAGGGTGTGGGGAAGTGTTGGGAGAATCACAGTTCCTATGAATAAATTTAATAAAAACAAAAACAAAAACAAAACAAAAGCAAAAAAAAAAAAAAAGATGAAGTTTAGAGCCCGCAGTTGAAGCGGCATTGGAATCCAGACCCCATCATACGGGCTACAGGAGTCCTCCAGCATCATCTTAATCTCTGCCAACATTTGCCTAGGGATGATATTTTAAACAGTTTAACCATAATAGTATCAGGAACTAACTTAATCACATGCCTTTAGCAAGTAGGAAAACAAAATGTGAAGCCTGGACTTTGCCACCCAACATCCCTCCCCACGACCTCCCCTGCCCTGGCGCTTTACCTTAGGTTCCCTAGTTTTGGTGTTTCTGCTATGTGAAGTAGGATTCGAGTTACAGCTTTTCCATGAGCCAAAATGAGTTATGAGCACTTCATGTATTTGTCAACAAACTTCTCTGTGCCTTTGTTTCTCATCTGTTGAATAGGATCACTGATTCCTACCTTCTGAAAGTCAGTGATAGTGTGCTTGGTGTAACACTTGGCATGCAGAACGCAGCATTGTTGTTGCCATCTGTGGATCCACTTGCAAAGTATTAATCAGAAATTGGATTCCCTACATATTAAGTGAATATATCTCAAATTTGAAATCTAAGAATAGGATGGCTTATCTTTAGGTCCCTTAGTTCATAGACAGTATGAAAAGTACAGGTTCACAAATATTTCTTTTCCACATATATTCTTTATACAATGTTAACTTTGTTATGGGAAAATAGCTGAATAGTTCCTTTTGTCCTTGCCAGCAAAGTGACACAACAAGAGGGTAACAGAGCCGGCATTTCTCAACATGTTCCTCTTTATTTTTCTCTAATTTAAATGTAGGCATCCCAGACTGGACCAGTCACTCTTTATGGACCTAAACTGCTCAAATAGTGGACAATTACTTAATAAATCCTTCTCCAACTCTCTCCCCCATATCCGGCCACATGCTGTGATGCATGACTGCTGGCCTTGTCCGAAGGCTTCTCTAAGCCAGTGACTCACCATAGCTCTATTACCATGAAGCCAAAGATCAGCAGTCTCTTTATGTACAAACTATCGCTGCAAGTTTGATCAGTTCCCTTATTGCACGAGTAGGTACTGTTTATGACTCGGACAAAACTTTTCTCATGGCAATAACAAACACAAATTAAGGGTAAAGTGCCTGGTGGTATGGCCTAGTGGCTAAAGTCCTCACCTTGAAAGCCCCGGGATCCCATATGGGCACCGGTTCTAATTCCAGCAGATCCACTTCCCATCCAGCTCCCTGCTTCTGGCCCGGGAAATCAGTTGAGGATGGCCCAATGCTTTGGGACCCTGCACCCGCATGGGAGACCTGGATGAGTTTCCTGGTTCCCGGGTTCAGATTGGCGCACACCAGCCATTGCGGCTCACTTGGGGAGTGAATCATTGGATGGAAGATCTTCCTCCCTGTCTCTCCTCCTCTCTGTATATCTGATTTTGCAATAAAAATAAATAAATCTTTAAAAAAAATAATAAAATAAAACAGGAGCCAAGAAGCACCTCTAGACTTACCAGTCATGCAAAAGGGAGGCGCATGCTTGCAGTCTGCCCTTTGGAACGAATTCAGGACCTTGGGCTGTAATAAAATGAATAAATCTTTAAAAAAAATTAAAGATAAAAAGGAACACTCTAAGTAAATGTACTTTTAAACCAAAAACCTTATTTTTTTCCCAACAGTTTTGATAGGTTGGCAGGGGAAGAGTCTACAACAATGTTTGTGTGAGTGCACTTCAAAACACCAATGGGAAAAAATGGAAATTAAGTGCAAGTGCAAAAAAAACGCTGGAAATCTCTGCAGTTTTTTGTAATTTTTTTCAAAAACTTGAAGACCACTGGGTTCATGGATTTTAGGGCTTTTTCTTTTGCACCAAACTTCTATTTCAATTGCACTTTGCCAGAACTTTTTACCCTCTCTTACAGATGATCTCAAATCCATCAAAGCAAACCATCTCCATGGATTTTTCTTCAACTGAATCTCAGTGGAAGAAAATCCAAGGGTACACAGTACTTACTTCCACCTGATCTTCTAACTTCATAGCAACATTACTATGATACTCAAAATCACCATTACTTTTTCTATTGCTTTAAGATATTGAGATGTGACATCTCATTTCTAGTCAAGTCAGGCTTAATTATTTGGATCTACTCTCACTGATAAGCAGTAAAGCTAAATTTAAAGCATCTTTCTTAGCAATTGAAAACCTGGCAAAACAGTATCTGGCAAAAACTGACAGGACAAGAAAGAACCTCATGCGATAAAACCTGAGAGCTGCTTTTGTGGGCTCTGTGACCTGAACACATTTGGAAGTGACGTTTAGGAGAGGGTCAGACATCAGAGCCCTGTGTCTGCTGGAAGTTGAGAAGCTACTAGCAGACACACTCAAAAAAGTTTCCACTGGACATCAGCTAGAATAAATGAGCCACAGTAGAGTCCTCATATACCCCTACAGCCCGAGATTATATAGATGTATTTTTAAAGATTTTTCTTTGTAAAGGCAGATCTATACAGAGAAGGAAAAACAGGAAGATCCTCCATCTGCTGATAAAGTGACAATGGCCTGAGCAGAGTTGATCCGAAGCCAGGAGTTAGAAGCTTTTTCTGTGTCCCCAGGATCTGGGCCATCCTATAGTGCTTTCCCAGGCTGCAAGCAGGGAGCTGCATGGACAGTGGAGCAGCAGACATGCAGTGGCACCCATATGGGATCCTGGTGACTTCCAGGCAAGGATTTAGCCACTAGGCCACTGTGCTGGGTCCTTGGGATCACAGTTTAAGGGAATTAATTTCAAGTCCTGAGCATCAATGAGGGGGTTGCTGGTGGGTAGGGAAGAGGTAAATCCTCTCCAGAGAGGTTAGTTTTCTGAGACCTCCACATTTATTGCTATATACAAACTTGCAAAATAATCTGTATGAAAGATTAGGTACACCAGGAAATAGGATATCAAGAGTGAGAAAAAGCAGAAGTAGATCCACAAATTGCACATTGAGAAACAGTAACCATGGGAAATGTGATCAACATTGTCTTTAAAGCAATAAAATACAAGCAGATTTAGAAGCAGAAGCAAAAGACATAGACTTGAAAATGATCTACTAGAACTTCTGGAAATGAAATTTTATACACAAAGTATTACCAAGTCAATAGATTTAGTCAATTAGACATACTTGACATGGGCAAAGCAGGCAAACAGTGAGGGACAGGAAGCTGAATACTGCCAACACCCTAGCCATCTGCACTGCCATCTCCTCCAGGCTGTTTCCACATGGCCAAAGCCTCAGCACCCCTGCTCTGCATCCTGCAGCTAAGCCTCACTTTGCATCAGGTACCAGCTGTCCTTAACCACCATAAGGAGCTCACCACACATACTATAGCTACACTCCTTATGCTAGAAGGAAAATGTAACCCCAGCCAGGTGGGGAAATTGTTCATTTTGAGATTGCCTGCACACATATCTGAGTGAGGACTGTCCTTTTGTCCTACTGTTCATCTGTCTCTCCTTTTACTTGTAGAATGACAAAAGCCTGCAGTTTAAGTCTAGCTGGGGCTGGCGGGTGGGGGTGCGGTAGCTGAGCCTCTCCAACTACCTCCAGGGCTCCTGAGCCCTTCAACACCACCAGGAGGCTGCATTTCCCACCATTAGTAAACAGAGATCAAAGACGTTGTAGAGCATGGAGGTGCAAAACATGTCAAGAGACAAACAGAACTCCTGACAGGACGGTTGAAAATGAATCCCAACCTGTTTAATCCGAGTTCTAGGATTTCCAGAAAGAAAGACAATGAGCAGAGGTAGTCTGAGGTTTCTCCAGAGTAACTGTCTACACGTTTTTTTTTAATGCCAGTTATTTCTTCAAAAGCATCTGATTTTCATGAAAACAATCACTGGAAAACTAGTTTGTTACTTTAAATAAAAATGGCAGCATTGTAAAATAACAGACAATAGTTCCTGGGCTTGGGAAAACATAGCACTACACAGGTGAAACATACATAAAGCATATGATGGGGAACAAGAGGCCCTGACCATAGGAGTATCTTTAGCTCGGTAGCAACGAGCAGACAGCAGTTCCCGGGCTTGGGAAAACATAGCACTACACAGGTGAAACATACATAAAGCATATGCTGGGGGACAAGTGGCCCTGACCATAGGAGTATCTTTAGCTTGGTAGCAACGAGCAGACAGCAGTTCCCGGGCTTGGGAAAATATAGCACTACACAGGTGAAACATACATAAAGCATATGATGGAGAACAAGAGGCCCTGACCATAGGAGTATCTTTAGCTCGGTAGCAACGAGCAGACAGCAGTTCCAGGGCTTGGGAAGCATTTTGCACTTGCATAGGTGTTGCACACAAAAAGGCATACGATGGGGTGCAAGAGGCCTAGACCCAATCTCACAGCCTGTGCTGTTCCTCTGCCAACAGATCAACCCGCAGTTACAACACAAGGGTGCCCACCTGCTCATGTACATCAGTAAAGTCCTATTGTTCCATAACTCTGGCAGTCTGTACCGCAACCTTGTTCATTGTCACCAAGGTAACTGGTGGTGGCAGCTGCTGATGTACTGGCTATGGTGGTCGCCATTATGCCAGTCTCTTTTATTCTTTATCAGGCCAACAGAGGCCTCTCCGTCAGTCCCAACAGGCACAGGCAGGATTCAGGGCAGGGGCTGAAGAACAGCAGAATTGCAATTGCCATTCCAGCACGCTGTCAGGGTGCACTGGAACGTGGTGTCATTTACTTCAGAGGTGTTTTCTGTATGTGAGAGAGAAACATGGGGATAACACAGGCAGACACAAGCTTCAAATTCAAGGAGCTGAGGTTCACCTATGTAAGCGAGTCCTCAAGTTCAGACGAATGATGGAACTAATAGATTCCACAGGAATCATTGCATTCCTAAAGAAGGGAAAACGGGGTGCATGCCATTGCATGTCCCAACCCCACAAAGCTGCCACGTAGAGAAGGTGGGTATTTTCCCTGTGGTAATAACAGGAGAATGATAAGCAAAAGCACGGGCAGAGATTATGCTATTTATAAAGGGAGGGCCAGACCCCCAACAGCTGTGGTCACACACCAGACAGTCTGATAGTCTGGTTAAAATAGAAACTGGCAGGAAATGTCGGAACCTGGTGCTCATAGCAGAAAGACAAGATAAAGAGAGGGGTGCTTCACAAATACTAACATACTTACATAATATATAAAGGCATAATATACCTGCCTGAGGGGGAACCTCTCACGGAGGCCCCAGCAGAGATGGAGAAGGATTTCGAGGGGGACCCTCAGGCTGAGGACCCAGCAGACGGGTTCCTGAGTGGACCCTCTCACTGAGCACACAGCACAGAGAGAGGGGAGGTCGGAGGGGGACTCTCGCTGAGGCAAGAGCAGAGGGGGTCCCAAGAGGGACCCTCTCGCTGAGGCCCCAGCAGAGAGGGAGGGTGGTCTGAGGCCAAACCTCATGCTGATGCCCTAGGAGAGGGGGTCCCAAGGTGGTCCCTCTCTCGCTAAGGCCCCAGGAGAGGTGGTGCCCAGGGGGACCCTCTCGCAGAACCCAGCAGAGAGGTAGTGGGACTCATGGGTTCCTTTCACTGAGGCCCCAGAAGATGGGGTCCTGAGAGGGACCCTCTGGCTGAGTCCCCAATAGAGAGAGGGTCGGGTTCTGATGATCTCTCTCGATGAGGCCCAGGCAGAGAGAGACAGGGGGGTCTGGGGAGACCCTCTCGCTGAGGGAGCAGCAGAGAGGGTCCTGAGTGGAATCCTCTCGCTGAGCCCAAAGCATTGAGAGTGGAAGGTTCTGAGGGGGACACTCTCACTGAGGCTCCAGCAGAGGGGGACCCGAGGGGGACCCTCCTGCTGAGGCATCAACGGAGAGGGAAGGGGGCTCCGGGTGTCCCTCACGCTGAGGCCCCAGCAAAGGGGGTCCCGAGTGGTACCTTCTCACCTAGGCCCCAGCAGAGAGGTAAGGTGGCTCTGGGTGTCCCTCTAGCTGGGGCTCAAGCAGAGGGGGTGGCCGGGGTTCCCCCTCGCTGAGGCCCCAGCAGAGGGGGTCCCAAGGGGGACCCTCTCGCTGAAGCCCCAGCAGAGAGGGAAGGGTCGCCAGGGTTCCCCCTCACTGAGTCCCCATCAGAGGGGGTCCCAAGCGGGTCTCTCTCACTGAGGCCCCAGGAGAGGTTTTCCCCAGGGGGACCCTTTCACAGAGGACCCAGCAGAGAGAGTGTGGGACTCAGGGGTCCCTCTCACTGAGGCCCCAGAAGACGGGGTCTTGAGGGGGACCCTCTGGCTGAGTCCCCAACACAGAGAGGCTTGGGCTCTGAGGATCTCTCTCGCTGAGGCCCCAGCAGAGAGTGTAGGTGGCACCGGGGGTCCCTCTTGCTGAGGCCCCAGCAGCGAGGAAGGGGTTGCCGGGGTTCCCACTAGCTGAAGCCCAGGTAGAGAGCGAGAAAGGGGTCTGAGGAGGACCATCTCACTGAGACCCAGGCAGAGGTGCTCCCGAGATGAACCATCTTGCAGATGCCCCAGCAGATAGGGAGGGGATGGGGATGCAAGGGTCTCTCTCACTGAGGCCCCAGCAGAGTGGGTCCCGATCGGGACCTTCTCACTGAGGCCCTAGCAGTCAGAAAGAGAGAGAGAGAGAGCGAGAGAGAGAGAGAGAGAGGGGCGGCCGATGGTCCTTCACCCTGAAGCCCCAGCAGACTGGGTCCCGAGGGGGAACCTCTCGCTGAGGCCCCAGCAGCGAGGAAGGGAGGGTCCGAGGGGGACCTTCTCCCTGAAGCCCCAGCAGAGTGGGTCTCAAGGGGGACCCTCTTGCTGAGGCCCCAGCAGAGGAGGTCCCAAGGGGGACGATCTTACTGTGGCACCAGCAGAGGTGGTCCCGAGGGAAAACCTCTCGCTCTGGACCCAGCAGAAGGGGTTGCGAGGGGGACCTTCTCTCTGAGGCCCCAGCAGCGAGGGAGGGGAGCGCCGGGGTCCCTTTTGCTGAGGCCCCAGCAGAGGGGCTCCAGAGTGTGACCCTCTTGTTGAGGCTGCAGCAGAGACAGAGGGGTTATATGAGAGGGGTACCCTCTTCCTGAGGCCCGAGAACATGGGGTCCCGAGGGTTACCTTCCTGCTGAGGCTCCAGTAGAGAAGGAGGGCGTGTCTGAGGGGGACGCTCTCACTGAGGTCCCAGCAGAGATGGAGGGGTGTTTGAGGGTTCGTCTCGCTGAGGCCACAGCAGCTAGGGAGGGGGGCTCTGGGAGTCCCACTCGCTTAGGCCGCAGCAGACAGGGTCCCGAGGGGGACCCTCTCTCAGAGGCCCCAGTAGAGATAGAGGCTCTGGCTGGGAGGGTCCCTCTTGCTGAGCCCCCAGCAGAGGTTGTCCCGAGTGGGACCCTCTCAAAGAGGCCCCAGCAGAGAGAGGTGGGTCCGAGGAACAAGCTCTCACATAGGCCCCAGCAGAGGGGCTCCCCAGGGTGACCCACTCACTGAGGCCCCAGCAGCTAGGTAGTGGGGCTTTGGTGGTCCCTCTTGCTGAGTCCCCAGCAGTGGAGTCCCGAGGGGGACCCTCTCGCTGAGGCCCCAGCAGAAACAGACAGAGAGAGAGAGGAAGATGAGGGTCCCTCTCGCTGAGGCCCCAGCAGAATGGGTTCGGAGTGGGACCCTCTCGCTGAGGCACCAGCAGCGTGAGGGTCCTTCTTGCTGATGCTCCAGCTGAGGAGGTCCCAAGGGGGACACCCTCGCTGAGGTCCCAGCATACAGAGATGTGCGGTCCGAGGTGGACCCTCTCTCTGAGGCTCCAGCAGAGGAGGTACCCAGGTGGACAATCTCACTGAGGCCCCAGTACAGGGGGTCCCGAGTGGTCTCTTTTGCTGAGGCCCCAGCAGTGAGGGAGGAGTCGCCAGGGGTCCCTCTCGCTGAGGCCCGAGCAGAGGGGGTCCCTAGGGCCTCCTTCACTGAGGCCCCAGCAGAGAGAGGTGGGCGAGGGTCCACTCCCTGAGGCCCCAGCAGAGAGAAGGGGGGGTCCAAGTGCTAACTTCTCTCGGGGCCCCAGCAAAGAGAGAGAGAGAGAGGGGTGCCAAGTGTCCCTCTCTCTGAGGCCCCAGCAGAGGGGGTCCCTATGGAGACCCTCTCGCTGAGGCCCCAGCAGCGAGGGAGGGGGCGCCGGGGAACCCTCTCGCTGAGGCCCCAGTAGAGGGTGTCTCAAGGGAGTTCCTCTTGATGAGGCCCCAGCAGAGACGGAGGGGGTATCCGAGGGGGACTCTCTTCCTGAGGCCCGAGGAGAGGGGGTCCCGAGGGGTACCTTCCTGCTGAGGCTCCAGCAGAGATGGAGGGGTGCTCGAGGGTCCATCTCTCTGAGGCCCCAGCAGCTAGGGAGCGGGGCTCTGGGGGTCCCTCTCGCTTAGGCCGCAGCAGACGGGGTCCCGAGGCAGACCCTCTCTCAGATGCCCAAGCAGAGATAGAGGCTCTGGGTGGGAGGTTCCTTCTCACTGAGGTTCCAGCGCAGAGACAGGGTCCTTCTCGCTGAGGCCCCAGTAGAGGTGGGTCCCAAGGGGGACCTTCTCCCTGAGGTCTCAGCAGTTAGAGAGCGAGGGTCCAAGAGTGACCCTCTCGCTGAGGCCCCAGCAGAGTGGGTCCCCAGGGTGACCCTCTTGCTGAGGCCCCAGCAGAGAAAGCGGGTTATGAGAAGGAACCTCTCACTGACCCCAGCAGAGGGGGTTCCGAGGGGTACCTTCTCGCTGAGGCTCCAGCAGAGAGGGAAGGGGTGTCCCACTGGGGACCCTCTCGCTGACCCCAGCAGAGATGGAGGGGTGCTTGGGAGTCCTTCTCGCTTAGGCCGCAGCAGCAGAGGGGGGCGCTGGGGGACCCTCTCGCTGAAACCCCAGCAGAGGGGGTCTCAAGGGAGTCCCTCTCGATGAGGTCCCAACAGATGGGATCCCGAGGGGACCCTGTCGCTGAGGCCCCATCAGAGAGAGAGAGAGAAGGGGGGTGGTTGTGAGTCCCTCTCGCTGAGTCCCAATCAGAGAGAGAGAGAGAAAGGGGGTGGTTGTGAGTCCCTCTCACTGAAGCCCTGGCATCGAGTGAGTGGGGCTCTGGGGTTCCTGTTGCAGAGGACCCAGCTGAGAGGTAGTGGGACTCAGGGGTTCCTTTCACTGAGGCCCCAGAAGACGGGGTCCTGAGGGGGACCCTCTGGCTGAGTCCCCAACAGAGAGAGGGTCGGGCTCTGATGATCTCTCTCGATGAATCCCAGGCAGAGAGAGAGGGGGTTCTGGGGGTACCATCTCGCTGAGGCGGCAACAGAGCGGGTCCCGAGTGGTACCTTCTTGCCTAGGCCCCAGTAGAGAGGTTAGGTGGCTCCGGGTGTCCCTATCGCTGAGGCCAAAGCAAAGGGGGTCGCCAGGGTTCCCCCTTGCTGAGTCCCCAACAGAGGGGGTCCCGAGGGTGTCCCTCTCACTGAGGCCCCAGGAGAGGTGTTCCCCAGGGGGACCCTCTCGCGGAGGACCCAGCAGAGAGAGTGTGGGACTCAGGGGTCCCTCTCACTGAGGCCCGAGAAGACGAGGTCTTGAGGGGGACCCTCTGGCTGAGTCCCCAACACAGAGAGAAGGTCGGGCTCTGAGGATCTCTCTCGCTGAGGCCCCAGCAGAGAGTGTAGGTGGCACTGGGGGTCCCTCTTGCTGAGGCCTCAGCAGAGGGATTCCAGAGGGGACCCTCTCACTGGGGCCCCAGCAGCGAGGAAGGGGTCGCTGGGGGTCCCACTAGCTGAAGCCCAGGTAGAGAGAGAGGGGGGTCCGACGAGGACCATCTCGCTGAGACCCATGCAGAGGGGCTCACGAGATGGACCATCTTGCAGATGCCCCAGCAGATAGGGAGGGGATGGAGGGGGGGCCAAGGGTCCCTCTCACTGAGGCCCCAGCAGAGTGGGTCCCCAGGGGACCGGCTCTTGCGGCTCATTTGGAGAGTGAATCATTGGACGGAAGATCTTTCTCTCTGTCTCTTCTCCTCTCTGTATATCTGACTTTGGAATAAAATACATAAATCTGTTTAAAAAAAAAAAAAAGGTAGGGCAGCATCGGGCACCCTCGTGGCCACCCAGACTCACTGCAGGATGCTCATCCAAGGCTCTCCTGCCAAATCAATGGAAGCACCCCAGCTCAGAGAGGCATTTGCTCTCAAGGACACTCTTTTTAGAGCTTGCACACAAGTCCCATGACGGAAGCCATATGCATGCCCTGGGGGTCTGCATTGACAGCTAAAAGCAGTCTAGAGTCACAGCACAGCACAGCACACAGCATGCTCCCTCGCAGGAGGCCAGCAGCTTTCTGTCTTTTCCTTCCTCCCTCCTGCCTCCCTTTGTACTCTTTTCTTGGAAGCACAGAGGAACAGAGAGGGAGAGACAGAATCTTTCTTGCATCTGCTGGCTCACATCCCCAAGGACCACCACCAGAGCCAGCTGTGGCTGGGTCAGGACAAGCCCAGGAACCAGGAGTTCCCTCCAGATCTCCCAAAGGGGCACAGGGGCACAAGCCCCTCCAGCATCCTCCGCTGCTCTTCCAGGAGGATCGGCAGGGAGCTGGACTGCAGGGGAAGCAGCCAGGATTTGAAGCAGCACCCGTACAGGCCATCCACCTGGCAGGCTGAGGCTTGACCCACTGGGACAATACCCTGCACCACACCACACCACACCAATCCTTGCTGGACCCTTCAGCAGCTCCTTCACCAGGCTGCTGAAGGTGCCTGTCCCCCTGGCTTGCACAACTTATGCTGTTCCGTGCTGTGAGAGCAGCCAGTACAGACGAGGGATCCAGGCATGTTGCTACTCTAGCTGTCCTGGGGAGAAGGACCTCTGTGAAGAACAGATGTCAGCTGTTGGGATGTCTTGTGGAAGATGGCACATCAGCGGCGGCCGACGGTCCACAGCTGACCAGCAGGAGGAAGAGTCTTGAATCCAGAAGGATCCATGGAGGAGGGTGAAGCACTCCCTGGTGAACAAGAGGGCAGCAGCATCTGGCTGGAGGCTGTGAGGCCAAATTCCTGCCTCCAAAGCACATGACAGGGATGGCTGACCCCTCAAGTGCTAGCTAGAGATAGGAAAGGCAGCTTTGTGGACCCTGTTGTGTGCAGGAAGCACAGGCCCTGAAAGCCCTACCTTGTGCGGGCCTTGGTGGCTCCCTGGCCATCATCATATGTGCTGGGCAGCAGGGCTGCATGTTGCAGGGTGCTTTCTTTAGCAGCTAGGGAATGGGGCTTCCTATTGCAGATGGCTGGTGACCTCTGGTGCCTACTTGCCCATCCACCTGGCTCCTGGCTTAGGAGCCCACATGCCCAGACACCACTCAGCTAGGCCAAGGCAGGCCGAGTAGTGTATCACCCTAACCACCACCCAACACATGCAAAAATACATGAAGCCGGGGCCCATCAGCGTAGCCTAGTGGCCAAAGTCCTTGCCTTGAACGAGCCGGGATCCCATATGGGCACCGGTTCTAATCCCGGCTGCTCCACTTCCCATCCAGCTCCCTGCTTGTGGCACGGCAAAGCAGTCGAGGACGGCCCAAATTTTTGGGACCCTGCACCCACATGGAAGAGCCGGAAGAGGTTCCAAGTTCCCAGCTTCGGATTGGCGTGCACCAGCCATTGCGGCTCACTTGGAGAGTGAATCATTGGACGGAAGATCTTCCTGTCTCTCCTCCTCTCTGTATCTCAGACTTTGTAATAATAAAAAAAAAAAAGGTCCATGAAGCCCTCTTGGCAGCCCATCAAGGAGCTGCTCCACTTGCCAAAGAATTCCCGGAGCCTGCATCTCAGGGTGCTCTGCGAGGAATGTGGGTGGCGGTAAGGTTTCCCGGGACCTCATCTGGCCAAGTACAACCCCAGTGTGCTGGTGTTTAACACCAGCTCTCAGAGGGCTCTGAGGATGCAGGCATGGGACTCCAGCTCCCTGAGGGCCTGTGGGCATGCTGATGTGAGAGTCCATCTCCCAGGGTTCTTTAAGTGCCTTGCTCTTAAAGGCACCCTGACACTTCCTATCACAGAGGCCTGGGCTGATGCTAGGCCCCAAAAGTCCTCCTCCCTCCCGGGCTTTGGTATGTGGGCTGTTCGACCTTGCAGCCCTGATCTTTCAACAGCACATGTAGCAGAATACTGTCCAGGACCCCCACCTGATGCTAGGATGGCTCAGGTTGGACTGTCTAGAGCTCAGATGGCCTGAGCTCACCAGCGGTAGAAAGGGCAGCTTGGGCCCCTGCGCCGTAGCCTAGCAACTAAAGTCTTTGCCTTGAACGCGCTGGGATTCCATATGGCCACCGGTTCTAATCCCGGCTGCTCCACTTCCTATCCAGATCCCTGCTTGTGGCCTGGGAAAGCAGTAGAGACGGCCCAAAGTTTTGGAAAC
The DNA here is from genome assembly GCF_030435755.1 of Ochotona princeps. Lineage (NCBI taxonomy): Eukaryota > Metazoa > Chordata > Mammalia > Lagomorpha > Ochotonidae > Ochotona > Ochotona princeps. The sequence continues at coordinate 152,744,696 of NC_080833.1, read as the reverse complement.
TTGCACCCACATGGGAGATCTAGAAGAGGCTCCAGGTTCCCAGCTTTGGATTGGAGTGCACCAGCCATTGTGTCTCACTTGGGGAGTGACTCATCGGATGGAAGATCTTCCTCTCTGTCTCTCCTCCTCTCTGTATATCTGACCTTGGAATAAAATAAATAAATGTGTAAACAAGAAAAGACAAAAAGTAAAGAAAGAACGAACGGCGGCTTTGGGCGACCTCTTGTGGCCATCAGCACTCAGTGCAGGACGCTCATCCAAGGCTCTCCAGCATGGATGAAGGTTGTCTGCTGCTGGACCCCAGCAGCAAGGAGCGTCCTCTGCTGGCAGACCCAAACATAGAGGAGGGTCCTCTGCTGCAGGACCCCAGCAGAAAATAGGGTCTTCTACTGCGGAACGCCAGCAAAGAGGAGGATTCTCGGATGTCGGACCCAACAGAGAGGAGGGTCTTCTGGTGCTGGATCCTAGCAGAGAAGAAGGTCCTCTGGTGCTGGAACTCAGCAGAGAGGAGGGTGCTCCGCTTCTGGACCCCAGCAGAGAGGAGTTTCCTCTGCTGCTGGACCACAGCAGAAGACGAGGCTTCTCTGGTGTTGCACTACAGCAGACAGGAGGGTCCTCTGCTGCCAGACCCCAGCAGAGAGGAAGGTCCTCTGCTGCTGGACCCCAGCAGTGAATAGGATCCTCTGCTGCTGGACCCAGCAGTGAGAAGGGTCCTCTGCTCCCGAACCCCGCAGGGACGAGTGTCATCTGCTGCCGGACCACAGAAGAAAGGAGGGTCCCCTGTTTGCCAGACCCAGCAGCAGTTGAGGGTCCCCTGCTGCTTCCTTCTTTATTGTCCAACAGAAGAGGATTGTCCTCTGCTCCTTTCTCTCTGCAGGAAAACAGCAGTGAGGGGGAACCTATGGTGCCAGGCAGCAGCAGAGAGGAGGATCTTGTGCTGCCGGATCCCAGCAGAAGAGGATGGTCCTCTGCTGCCAGACGCCAGCAGAGATGAGGGTCCTCCTCTGGACTCCAGCATAGAGGAGGGTCCTCTGCTGCTTCTTCTCTGCTGGACCCCAGCAGAGAGGCGGATCCTCTGGGGATGGACCTCAACAGAGAGGAGGGTCCTCTACTGCTGTACCCCAGTAGAGAGGATGGTCCTCTGCTGATTCCTCTCTGATGGGGTCCAACGGAGAGGAGTGTCTTATGCTGCCGGACACCAAAAGCAGAGGATGGGCATCTGCTGCTGGATATCAGCAGCAGATGAGGGTCTTCTGTTGCCGGACCCCAGCAGAGAGGAGGGTACTCTATTGTTGTACCTCAGCAGAGAGGATTGTCCTCTGCGGCTTTCTCTGTGCTGGGGTCCAGCAGAAAGGAGGATCTCTGATGCTGTACCCAGAAGAGAAGAGGGTCATCTTATCCTTTATCTCTGCTATGTTTCTTCAGCAGAGGAGGTTCCTCTGCTGTCCGAATCCAGCAGGAAGGAGAATCCTCTGCTGCCGGAACACAGAAGGAACGAGGTTCCTCTGTTGCCGGACCCCAGCAGCAGAGGAGGGTCCTCCACTGCTGAACCCCAGCAGGGAGGTGGGTCCTCGGCTGCCAGGCCCCAGCAGAGAGCATGGTCCTCTGCTGCCGGACCCCAGCAGAAGAGGAGGTTCCTCTGCCGCATCCTCTCTTTGGGGTCGAACAGCAGTTGAGTGTCCTCTGTACTTCCTCTCTGCTGGGGTCCAGCAGCAGAGAACGGTCCTATGCTGCAGGTGTCCAGCAGGAGAGTAGGAACTCTGCTGCTTAAACCCAGCAGAAGTGGTGTGTCATCTGCTGCAGGACCCCAGCAGAGTGGAGGTTCCTGTGCTGCTTCCTCTGGTGCTGGACCCCAGCAGAGAAGAGGGTCCTCTTGTGCTAGACCCCTGCAGAGAGGGGGTCCTCTGCTGCCGGACCAGAACAGCAGAGGGTGGTCCTCTGCTGCCAGACCACAGCAGGGAGGAGGGTTCATTCTTCTGGACCTCAGCAGGGACGATGGTCCTCTGCTGCCGGACCCCAGTACAGAGGAGGGTCCTCTGCTGCCGGAAACCATTAGAGAGGCGGCTCCTTTGCTGCTATCTCTCTGCTGGGGTCCAACAGAGTGGAGGGTCTTCTGTTTCCAGACCCCAGCAGCAGAGCAGGGTGCTCTGGTGCTGGAAAACAGCAGGGAGTAGGGTCATCTGCTGCTGGCACCATCAGCAGAGGTGGGTCCTCTGGTGCCGGAACCAAGCTACAGAGGGGGGTACTCTGATGTTAGACCCCAGCAGCAGTGGAGGGTCCTCTGGTGCTGTCAGACCCCAGCAGAGAGGAAGCAGCAGAGGACTCACCTCTCTGCTGGGGTCCTACAGAGTGAAGGGTCCTGTGCTACCAGACCCCAGCAGCAGTAGAGCACCCTTTTCTGCCGTAAAACAGCAGGGAGAATGGTTCTCTGCTGCCAGTCCCAGCAGCAGAGGGGGGGTCTCTGGTGTGGGACCACGGCAGAGAGTAGGGTACTCTGCTGCCGGACCCCAGCAGAGAGCAGGGTCCTGCGCTGCAGGACCCCAGAAGAGAAGGAGGGTCCTCTCGTGCTAGCCCCCAGGAGAGGAGGGTGCTCTGCTGGGGGACTCCAGCACATAGGAGGGTCGTCCTGTGCTGGACCCCAGCAGAGAGGGGTGTCATCTGGTGAAACACTCCAGCACAGAGAAAGATCCTCTGTTGCTGGAACCCAGCATAGAGGGAGGTCCTCTGGTGCCGGACCCCAAAAGCAGAGGTGGGTCCTCTGTTGCCAGACCACAGAAGGGAGGAGTGTCCTCTGCTGTCTGACCTGAGCAGTAGAGGATTGTCCTCTGGTGCTGGGCCCCAGCAGAGATGAAGGTCCTCTGCTGCTCGAGCAAGCTGAGAGGAGGGTCGTCTGGTGCTGGACCCCAGCAGAGAATGGTGTTCTCTGTTGATGGACCCTAGCAACAGAGGAGGGTTCTCTGTTTCTGGACCCCAGCAGAGTGTAGGGTGTTGTTGTGCCGGACCCCAGCAGAGAGGAGGGACTCTGCTGCCATAGCAAAGCAGGGAGGAGGGTCCTCAGCTGCAGGAACCCAGCAGAAGGAGGGTCCTCTGGTGCCGGACCCTAGCATAAGAGGGGGGTCCTGTGCTTCCAGACACCAACAGCAGAGGGAGGAACTCTGCTGCTGGACCCCAGCAGAACATGGGTGTTGTCTGCTGCCCGAACCCAGCATAAGGAGTGTCATTTGCTACCAAACCCCAGCAGGACAAGGGGGTCCTCTGGTACCGAAACACAGCAGCAGAGGGGGGTTCTCTGCTGCCGTACTCCAGCAGAGAGGACTTCCTCTGATGCCGGATATCAGGAGAGAGGAGGGTCCTCTGCTGCAGGACGCCAGTAGAAGAGTAGGATCCTCTGCGTGTCCTCTCTTTGGGGTCCAGTAGGGAACAAGTTTCCTCTGCAACTTCCCCTATGCTGTGGTCCAGCAGCAGAGGCGGGCCCTCTGCTGCAGGGGTCCAGCAGGACAGGAAGGTCCATTGCTGCTACCTCTCCACTGGGGTCAAGCAGCAGAGGTGGGTCCTCTGCTGCCGCACCACAGCAGCAGAAGGCGGTAATCTGGTGCTGGACCCCAGCAGAGTGGAGGGTCCTCTGCCGCTCGACCCCAGTAGGAGAGGAGAGTACTTCGGTACTGCACCACAGCAGAACAAGGTGTTCCTCTGGTGCCGGACCCTAGCAGCAGAGGGGAGTTCTCTGCTGCAGGAACCCAGCAGAAGGAGTGTTCTCTGCTGCCAGACCCCAGGAGCATACGGAGGTCCTCTGGTGCTGGACCCCAGCAGAGAGGGTTGTCATCTTGTTTCAGACAACAGCAGCAGTGGTGGATGCTCTGCTGCTGTACCCAGCAGAGAGGGTGGTCTTCTGCCACCAGACCCCACCTGGGAGGAGGGCCCTCTTGCCTCCACAACCCAGCAGGGAGGAGGGTCTTCTGGTGCCGGACCCCAGCAGCAGAGGAGGTCTGATGGTGTCGGACCCGAGCAGCAGAAGAGGGTCCTCTGCTGACAGACCCCAGCAGGGAGGAGGGTCCTCTGCTGCAGGAACCCAGCAGAAACAGGGTCCTCATCTGTCGGATCCCAGCCGAAGATTAGGGTCCTGTGCTTTGTCCTCTCGGTGGGGTCCAGCAGAAGATGAGTGTCCTCTGCAACTTCCTCTCTGCTGTGGTGCTGTAGCACAGGAGAATCCTCTAGGCTGGGGTTCAGCAGCTGAGAACCCTCCTCTCTGCTGTGTCAGGCAGGAGATGACGCTGCTCTGCTGCTGGGATCTGACAGCAGGAGAGGAGGGTCCTCTGCTGCTGGAACAGGAAAGAAGAGGAGGGTCCTCTGCTGCAGGACTCCAGTTGAGAGGAACGTCCTCTGCTGCTTCCTTTCTGCTGCACCCCAGCAGAGAGAAGGGTCCTCTCATGCTAGACACCAGCAGAGAGGATGGTCCTCTGCTGCTTCCTCTCAGCTGGGGTCCAGCAGAAGAGTAGGGTCCTCTGCTGTCAGACGCAGCAGCAGTGGAGGGTCTTCTAATGCCGGGCCCCAGCAGAGAGGAGGGTATTCTGCTGCTCCACCCCAGCACAGAGGAGGGTCCTCTGGTGCTGGACCCCAGCAGAGAGGGGTGTCCTCTGGTGCCCGACCCAAGCAGCAGAGGGGGTTCTTTTTCCTGGACCTCAGCAGAGAGGGGAGTCCTCCGGTGCCTGACCCCAACAGCTGAGGGGGGTCCTCTGGTGCCGGACCACAGCAGTGAGGAGGGAGGACCTCCACTCCCTGACACCAGCAGAAGCGGGGGGTCCTCTGCTGCCAGACCCAACAGAAGGAGGGTCCTTTGCTGCCAGACCCAGTAGCATAGAAGCGTCCTTTGGTGTCAGACCCCAAGAGCAGAGGGGGTTCTCTGCTGCCGGACCCCAGCAGCAGAAGGCGGTCCTCTGGTGCTGGACCCCAGCAGAGTGGAGGGTCCTCTGCTGCTGGAACCCAGCAGAAGGAGGGTCCTCTGCTGCCAGACCACAGCAGCAGAGGAGGGTCATTTGGTGCCGGACACAAGCAAGAGAGGGGGTCCTCTGGTGCCGGACCCCACCAACAGAGCAGGACCACAGCAGGGAGGAGGGTTCTCTCATTCTGGACTTCAGCAGGGACGATGGTCCTCTGCTGCCGGACCCCAGCAGCAGGGGAGGGTCATCTGGTACCACACCCGAGCAGCAGATGAGGGTCCTCTGCTGCCATATCCCTGCAGGGAGGAGGGTCCTCTGCTACCAGAACACAGCAGAAGGAAGGTCCTCTGCTGCCAGACCCCAGCAACAGAGGGGTGTCCTCTGGTGCCAGACCCCAACAGCTGAGGGGTGTCCTCTGGTGCCCGACCACAGCAGCAGAGGGAGGACCTTCACTCCCGGACACCAGCAGAAGAGGGGTGTCCTCTGCTGCCAGACCCAGTAGCAGAGGCGGGTCCTTTGGTGTCAGACCCCAAGAGCAGAGGGGGTTCTCTGCTGCCGCACCCCAGCAGCAGAAGGCGGTTCTCTGGTGCTGGACCCCAGCAGAGTGGAGGGTCCTCTGCTGCTCGACCCCAGCAGGAGAGGAGAGTCCTTGGGTACTGCACCACAGCAGCACAAGTGGTTCCTCTGGTGCCGGTCCCCAGCAAGGGGGGTCCTCTGGTGCCGGAACCCAGAAGCAGTGAGGGGTCCTCTGGTGTCAGAAACAGCAGCAGAGGGAGGACCTCTGCCTCCAGACTCTAGCAGCAGAGGGGGGTCTTCTGCTGCAGGAACCCAGCTAAAGGCGGGTTCTCTGCTGTAGGACACCAGGAGCATAGGGGAGTCCTCTGGTGCTGGACCCCAGCAATAGAGGGGGGATCTTCTGTTGCCGGACGCTAGCAGCAGAGCAGAGTCTTCTGCTGCCGAACGCCATTAGAAGAGGGTCACCTGCTGTTTCCTCTCTTTGGGGCCCAGTTGGGGATGAGGGTCCTCTTCAACTTCCTCTGTGCTGTGGTCCAGCAGCAGAGGAGGGTCCTCTGCTGCTGGACCCCAGTAGAAGAGTAGGGTCCTCTGCAGTGTCCTCTCTTTGGGGTCCAGTAGGCAACGAGGGTCCTCTGAAACTTTCCCACTGCTGGGGTCCAGCAGCAGAGGACGGTCCTCTAGTGCAAGAGTCCAGCAGAGGAGGGTCCTTTGCTGCTACCTCTCCGCTGGGGTCCAGCAGCAGAGGAGGGTCCTCTGCTGCTGGACCCCAGAAGCAGAAGGCAATCCTCTGGTACTGGACCCCACCAGCAGGGGACGTTCCTCTGCTGCCGGACCACAGCAGAAAGGAGGGTCCTAGGCTTCCGGACCGTCCTCTGCTGCCGGAACTTTGCAGAAGAAGGTGATCCTCTGCTGCCGGATGCCAGTAGAAGAGGAGGGTCCTCTGCTGCTTCCTCTCTGCTGGGATCCAAAAATAGGTGGGTCCTCAGGTACTGGACCCCAGGAGAGAGGAGGGTCCTCTGCTGTCTGACCCCAGCAGGGAGGAGGTTCTCTGCTGCCAAACAACAGCACAGAGGATAGTCTTCTGGTGCCGGACCACTGCAGAGAGGAGGGTCCTCTGCGGCTGGAGCCAGCAGAAGAGGTGGGTACTCTGCTTCTGGACACCAGTAGAGGAGGAATGTCCTCTGCTGCGTCCTCTCTTTGGGGTCCAGGAGGGAGAAGGGTCCTTGGCTGCAGGGGTGCAGGGTCCTCTGCTGCCAAACCCCAGTATCAGAAGAGGGTCCTCTGCTGCCGTACCATAGCAAGGAGGAAGAACCTTTGTGGCCGGACCCCAGCAGCAGAGTTGTGTCCTCTGGTGCCTGACACGAGCAACCTAGTAGGGTCTTCTGGTGCAGGACCTCAGAAGGGAGAAAGGTCCTCTGCTGCCAGACCACAGCAGCAGAGAGGGGTACTCTGGTTCCGGATCCTAGCAGCAGAGTGGGTGTCCTCTGCTGCCAGACAATAGCAGCAGAGGGGTTCCTCTGGTGCTGGAACCCAGCAATAGAGGGGGGTACTCTGCTGCCAGACAACAGAAGCATAGGGGGATCCTATGGTTCCAGAACCCAGCAAAGAAGGGGAGTCCTCTCCTGCTGGACCCCAACAGCTGAGGAGTGTCCTCTGGTACCAGACCCCAGCAGAGAGAAGGGTCCTCTGCTGCCAGACGCCATCACAAGATTAGGTCCTCTGCTGCATCCTTTCTTTGGGGTCCAGTATGGGACGAGGGCTCTCTGCAACTTCCTCTCTGCTGTGGTCCAGCAGCAAAGGAAGGCCTCTGCTGCAAGGGTGCAGCAGCAGAAAAGAGTCCTCTGCTGTGGTCTGGCAGCAGAGCAGCATCCTCTGCTGACAGACGACAGCAGCAGAAGGGGATCCGCTGCTGTCGGATACCAGCAGCAGAAGCTAGTCTTCTGCTGACGGACGCCAGCAGCAGAGGGAGGTCCTATGCTGCGGGACCCCAGCAGCAGAGGGGGTTTTACAGTACCGGATGCCAGCAGATGAGGGGGGTCCTCTGGTACTGGATCCCAGCAGAGAGGAAGGTCCTCTGGTGCCAGACCCCAGCAGTAGAAGAGTGTCCTCTGGGCCCGGACCCCAGCAGCAGGGAGGTGGGTCCTCTGGTGTGGAACTTCAGGAGCAGAAAAGGATCCTTTGGTGCAGGACCACAGAAGAGAGGAGGGTCCTCCACTGCCAGACCCCAGCAGAGAGGAGGGTCCTTTGCTCCCAGACCTCAGCAAAGAAGAGGGTGCTCTGGTGCCGAACATCAGCAGAGAGTAGGGTCCTCTGCTGCTGTACCCCAGCAAAGAGGAGGGTCATTTGCTGCCGGACTCCAGCAGAGAGGAGGGACCCTGCTGCTGGACCCAAGTCCATCAGGGAAGAGTGTCCTCTGGTGCTGGACCCCATTAGGAGAGGAGGCTCCTATGCTCCCTGACGTTAACAATAAGGAGGGACCTCTGCTGCCAGACCCCAGCAGAACAGGATTGTCCTCTACTGCTTCCTCGGTTTGATGCCCACCCGGAGAGGAGTGTCCTCTGCAGCTTCCTCTCTGCTGGGGTACAGCAGAGAGGAGAGTCCACTGGTGCCGGACCCCAGCAAAAGAGGAGTGTATTCTCCTGCCTCCTTTCCCTGGGGTGCAGCATGAGGGGAGGGTCCTCTGCAACTTCTTCTCTGCTGTGGTCTAGTAGCAGGGGAGAACCTCTTTGCAGGGGTCCCACAGAAGAGGAGGGTCGTCTGCTGTTGGACCCCGGAAGGCAGGAGGTTCCCCGGCTGCCGTACCCCAGCAGGGAGGAAAATCCTCTGCTGCCGGACTTCAGCAGCAGAGGAGGATCCTCTGGTGCCAGATACCAGGAGCAGAGGAGTGTCCTCTGCTTCCAGACCCCAGCATGGAGGAGGGTCCTCTGCTGCTGGAACCCAGCAGAAAGGAGGATTCTTTGCTACCAGAACCCAGCATCTGAGGGGGGTCCACTTGTGCTGGACCCCAGCAGCAGAGGAGTGTCCTCTGCTTCCAGACCCCAGCATGGAGGGGGGTCCTCTGTTGCCGGAACCCAGTTGAGAGGAGGGTCCTCTGCTGTCGGATCCCAGCAGGGAAGTGGGTCCTCTGCTGCCTGACCCCAGCAGGGAGGAGTCCTCTGCTGCCGGACCCCAGCAGAGAGCAGGGTTCTCTGCTTCATCCTCTCTTTGGGGTCCAGCAGGAGACGAGGATACTCTGCATCTTCCTCTCTGCTGAGGTCCAGCTGCAGAGGAGGGTCCTCTGTGGCTGGACCACAGCATGGAGGAGGTATCTATGCTACTTCCTCTCTGCTCCACCCCAGCACTGTGGAAGTTCCTCTGCTGCCAAACAACAACAGGTTGGAGGGTCCTCTGCTTCCAGACCCCAGCAGAATAGGAGGGTCCTCTGCTGCTTCCTCTCATTGTTGTCCAGCAGGAGAGGAGGGTCCTCTGCTGCTTCCTCTCTGCTGGGGTCCATCAGCAGACGAAAGTCCTCTGCTGCTGAAATCCAGAAGGAGAGGAGGGTCCTCTGCTCCCAGACTCCTGCAGAGGGGAGGTTCCTCTATTGCTTCCTCTCTGCTGGAAACTAGCAGAGACAAGTGTCCTGTCGTGCTAGACCCCAGCAGAAAAAAGAGTCCTCTGCTGATGGACCAAAGCAGCTGAGGAGGCTCCATTGTTGCCAGAATCCAACAGCAGAGGAGGGTCCTTCTGTTCCACACCGAAGCAGCATAGGATGGTCCTCTGCTGACGGACCCCACCGGCAGAGGAGGGTCCTCTGGTGCCAGAACCCAGCAGCAAGGAGGGTCTTCTTCTACCGGACCCCAGAAGCAGAGTAGTTCCTGTGGTTCCGGACACCAGCTGCAGAGGAGGGTCCACTGCGGCTGCTGGACCCCAGCAGCAGAAGGCAGTCCTCTGCGGCTTCCTCTCTGCTGTGGTCCAGCAGAGAGGATGGTCCTTTGGTGCTGGACCATAGCAGAGAGGAAGGACCTCTGATGCTTCCTCTCTGCTTGTGTCCAGCAGCAGGGATGAGGGTCCTCTGTTGCTGGACCCTGCAGGGATTAGGGTCCTCTGCTGCCGCACCCATGCAGGGTGGAGGGTCCTCTGCTGCCGGTCCCCAGCAGGGAGGATGGTCTTCTGCTGCTGAACCCCAGCAGGGAGGAGGTTCCTCTGCTTCCGGACTCTGGAAAGTTTTCTGGGTACCTTATCTGAGAACCATCAGTGCTAGTCAGCTGGTGTGTAATTCCAGTCTCAGAGGGTCCATGGACACGCTGACGTGGGACCCCAGATTCCACAGGGATTGGGGAATGCTGAATTAGGATCGAGGTACAAGAGGGCTCGTGGGTACACAGACATGGGACTCCAGGTCTCACGGGGCCCATGGGCACACTGATGTGGGATTCCAGCTCCCAGAGGGTCCGTGTGCACACTCACATGGGATTCCAGCTCCGATAGGGCTCGTGGGCTTACTTACTGGGAGTCCACATCCCTCAGGGCCTCTGGGGACCGTGACGTGGAACTCCAGCTTCTAGTTCTCCTTGTGCCCTAGGTTGTACCTTGCTGGTGAAGACAGACAGCCACTTCCTAGCACAGAGGCCTGGCCTGATGCAAGGCCACAAGTGTCTTCCACCCCCTCCTGATCCTTCATATGCAGGCTGTTTGGCCTTGGAGTTGAGGCCGCAGTAGAGAGAGAGGAGGCCACAGTACAGAGAGAGGAGGGGTCCGAGAGGGACACTCTCGCTGAGACTCCAGCAGAGGGGGTTCCGAGAGGAACCCTCCCACTGAGGTACGCACAGAGAGGGAAGGGCCCGCGGGGGGCACTCTCACTGAGGCCGCAGCAGAGGGGGTCCCGAGTTGTACCTTCTCGCCTAGGCCCCAGCAGAAAGGTTAGATGGCTCCGGGTGTCCCTCAAGCTGAGGCCCCAGCAGAAGGGGTCCCGAGGGGTACCTCTTGATGAGGCCCCAACAGCCAGGGAGGGTCGCCAGGGTTCCACCTCGCTGAGGCCCCAGCAGAGGGTGGCCCGAGGGGGACCCTCTCACTGAGGCCCCAGCAGCGAGGGAGGGGTTCGCCGGGGGTTCCTCTCGCTGAGGCCCCAGCAGAGGAGTTCCCAAGGAGGATGATCTCGCTGAGGCCCCAGCAGAGGGGATCCTGCGGGAAAACCTCTAGCTCTGGCCCCAGCAGAGGGGGTTCCGAGGGGGACCCTCTCGTTGAGGCCCCAGCAGAGGGGGTCTCGAGGGAGTCCCTCTCGCTGAGGCCGCAGTAGAGTGGCTCCAGAGGGTGACCCTCTCGTTGAAGCTCCAGCAGAGATGGAGGGTTACCCGAGGGGCACCATCTTCCTGACGCCCGAGGAGAAGGGGTCCCAAGGGGTATCCTCTCGCTGAGGCTCCAGCAGAGAGGGAGGGCGTGTCCGAGGGGGACCCTCTCACTGAGGTCCCAGCAGAGATGGAGAGGGGCTCTGGGGGTCCGTCTAGCTGAGGCCCCAGCAGGAAGAGAGTGGGGTTCTGGGGTTCCCCGTCACTTAGAACCCAGCAGGTTGGGTCCGAAGGGGGACCCTCTCTCACAGGCCCCAGCAGAGATAAGAGGCTCTGGCTGGGAGGGTCCCTCTCACTGAGGCCCCAGCAAAGAAAGGGTCAATCTCACTGAGGCCCCAGTAGAGGTTGTCCCGAGTGGGACCCTCTTGTTGAGGCCCTAGCAGTGAGGGAGGGAGGGTCCGAGGGTGACCCTCTCCCTGAGGCCTCAGCAGAGTGGGTCCCAAGGGGAACCCTCTCTCTGAGGCCCCAGCAGAGAGATAGGGGAGTCCGAAGGGGACCCTCTCGCTGAGGCCCCAGAGGAGAGAAAGAGACTGTGGGTCCCGAGGGGGACCCTCTCGCTGAGGCCCTAGCAGAGTGGGTCCCTAGTGGGACTCTCACTGAGGCCCTAGCAGAGTGGGTCCGTAGTGGGACTCTCTCGCTGAGGCCCAAGCAGAGTGGGTCCCTAGTGGGACTCTCTCGCTGAGGCCCAAGCAGAGAGAGCGGGTCCGAGGGGGAACCTCTCGCTGAGGCCCCAGCAGAGTGGGTCCCGAGTGGACCCTCTCACTGAGGCCACAGCAGAGACAGAGGGGGAGTCTGAGGGGGACCCTCTTGCTGAGGCCCCTGCAGAGAGGGTGGGGGGCGCCAGGGGTCCCTCTCGTTGAGGCCCTAGCAGAGTGGGTCCCTAGTGGGACTCTCTCGCTATGGCCAAGGCAGAGGAGGGTGGTTCCGAGGGGGACTCACTTGCTAAGGTCACAGCAGATAGGGAGAGGGGCTTCGGGTGTCCCTCTCGCTGAGGCCCCAGCAGAGGAGGACCCGAGGGGGATCCTCTCGATGAGGCCCCAGCAGAGAGAGAGGGAGGGATCCGAGGGGGACAATCTCACTGAGGCCCCAGCAGAGTGGGTCCCAGGGCGACCCTCTTGCTGAGGCCTCAGCAGAGAGAGAGGGGGTCTGACGGGGACTGTCTCGCTGAGACCCCAGCAGAGGAGGTCCCAAGGTGGACGATCTCGCTGAGGCCCCAGCAGAGTTTGTCCCGAGTGGGACCCTCACACTGACGCCATAGCAGAGAGAGGAGGCTCCGAGGAACACCCTCTCGCAGAGGGCCCAGCAGAGGAGCTCCCGAGGGGGACCTCATTGCCGAGGCCTCAGCAGAGAGGGAAGCAAGCTCCAGGGGTCCTTCTCACTTAGGCCCAAGCTGAGGGGCTCCCGAGGGGGACACTTTCACTGAGGCCCCAGCAGGGAGAGACAGAGAGAGGGCGGCCGAGTGTCCCTCTCTATGAGGCCCCAGCAGAGAAGAGAGAGAAAGAGGGGTGCCAATGGTCCCTCTCGCTGAAGCCCCAAGAGAGAGTGGGGGTCCCGAGGAGGAACCTCTCGCTGAGGCCCTAGCAGAAACAGAGAGATAGAGGGGGATGAGGTTCCCTCTTGCTAATGCCCCAGCAGAATGGGTTCGGAGTGGGGCCCTCTCGTTGAGGCACCAGCAGCTTGAGGGTCCCTCTTGCTGAGGCTTCAGATGAGGGGGTCCCAATGGGGACCCTCTCGCTGAGGTCCCAGCAGACAGAGATGGGTGGTCCAAGGGGGACCCTCCCACTGAGGCCCCAGCAGGGGAGGTCCCAAGGTGGACAATCTCGCTGAGGCCCTAGTAGAGGAGGTCCGGAGTGGTCTCTTTTGCTAAGGCCCAGCAGCGAGGGAGGAGTCGCCAGGGGTCCCTTTCGCTTGGGCCCCAGCACAGGGGGTCCCTAGGGGATAACTCGCTGAGGCCCCAGCAGAGAGAGTGGGCCGAGTGTCCCACTCCCTGAGGCCCCAGCAGAGAGAAGCGGGGGTCCAAGTGCTAACTTCCTTCAGAGGCCCAACAGAAGAGAGAGGAGGGTGCCAAGGGTCCCTCTAGCTGACGCCACAGCAGAGGGGGTCCCGAGGGGGACCCTCTCGCTGAGGCCAGCAGAGGGTGTCTTGAGGGTGTTCCTCTCCATGAGGCCCCAGCAGAGGGGGTCCAGAGGATGACCCTCTCGCTGAGGCTCCAGCAGAGACGGAGGGGGTCCCAAGGGGGAGCCTCTTCCTGAGGCCCGAGGAGAGGGTGTCCCAAGGGGTACCTTCTCGCTGAGGCTCCAGCAGAGAGAGAGGGGGTGTCCAATGGGGACCCTCTCACTGAGGGCCCAGCAGAGATGGAGGGGTGCTTGGTGGTCCGTGTCACTGAGGCCCCAGCAGCTAGGGAGGGGGGTTCCAGTGGTCCCTCTCACTTAGGCCGCAGCACACGCGGTCCCGAGGGGGACCCTCTCTCAGATGCCCAAGCAGAGATAGAGGCTCTGGCTCAGAGGGTCCCTCTCGCTGAGGCCCCATCAGAGAGAGAGAAAGGGGGTGGTTGTGAGTCCCTCTCGCGCAGGCCCAGGCAGAGAGAGAGGTGGGGTACAAGTGGCACCCTCACGCTGAGTTCCCACCAGAGAAGAACAGAGAGGGCAGCAGACGGTCCCTCTCCCTGAAGCCCCCACAGAGGGGGTCCCGAGGGGAACCTCTTGCTGAGGCCCCAGCAGAGAGAGAAAAAGAGAGAGAGAAAGGAGGGCCGAGGGTCCCTCTCACTGAGACCGCAGCAGAGAGAGAGGGGGGTTCGGGGTTCCCTCACTCTAAGATCCCAGCATCGAGGGAGTGGGGCTGTGACTGTCCCTCTCGCTGAGGCCCCAGCAGAGTGGGTCCCGAGGGGACTGGCTGTTGCAGCTCACTAGGAGAGTGAATCATCGGACGGAAGATCTTCCTCTCTGTCTCTCCTCCTCTCTGTATCTCGGACTTTGGTATGAAAAAAAAAAAATAAAAGTCCATGAAGCCCTCTTGGTAGCTCATCAGGGAGCTGCTCCACTTGCCAAAGAACGCCCAGAGCCTAAATCTCAGGGTGCTGTGCAAGGAATGGGGGTGGCGGTAAGGTTTCCTGGGACCTCATCTGGCACAGTACAACCCCAGTGGGCTGGTGTGTAACACCCAGCTCACAGAGGGCCTGTGGGACGCAGGTGCGGGACTCCAGCTCTCAGGGCCTCCAGGGTGCTGGTGTTGGACTCCAGCTCCCTGAGGGCCTGTGGGCATGCTGACATAGGTCACCACCTCCCAGGGTTCTTTAAGTGCCTTGCTCTTAAAGGCACCCTGACACTTCCTATCACAGAGGCCCGAACTGATGCTAGGCCCCAAGCGTCCTCCACCCCTCCCGGCCTTGGTATGTGGGCTGTTCGGCTTTGGAGCCCTGATCTTTCAACAACACGTGTACCAGAATACTGTCTGTGACCCCCACCTCACCCTCGGATGGCTCGGGTTGGACTGTCTAGAGCTCAGAAGGCCTGAGCCCACCACGGGTAGAAAGGGCAGCTTCGGGCCTGGCACCATAGCCTAGCAACTAAAGTCCTCGCCTTGAACTAGCCGGGATCCCATATGGGCACCGGTTTTAATCCTGGCTGCTCCATTTCCCATCCAGATCCCTGCTTGTGGCCTGGGAAAGCAGTCGAGGACGGCCCAAAGCTTTGGAAACTTGCACCCACATGGGAGATCTAGAAGAGGCTCCAGGTTCCCAGCTTTGGATTGGCGTGCACCAGCCATTGTGGCTCACTTGGAGAGTGAATCATCGGATGGAAGATCTTCTTCTCTGTCTCTCCTCCTCTCTGTATATCTGACTTTGGATTAAAATAAATAAACCTGTAAAAAAAAAAAAAAAAGGAAAAGAAAAGAAAAGAAAAAAAGAAAAGAAAGAATGGCGGCTTTGGGCGCCCTCTCCTGGCCATCAGCACTCTGTGCGGGACGCTCTTCCAAGGCTCTCCAGCATGGATGAAGGTCCTCTGCTGTCCGACCCCAGCAGGGAGGAGCGTCCTCTGCTGGCAGACCCAAAAAGAGAGGAGGGTCCTCTACTGCCGGACGCCAGCACAGAGAAGGGTCCTCGGATTTTGGACCCCAACAGAGAGGAGGTCATCTGGTGCTGAATCCTAGCAGAGAAGAAGGTCCTCTGGTGCTGAAACTCAGCAGAGACGAGGGTGCTCCGCTTCTGGACCCCAGCAGAGAGGAGTTTCCTCTGCTGCTGGACCACAGCAGAAGACAAGGCTCCTCTGGTGCTGCACTACAGCAGAGAGGAGGGTCCTCTGCTGCTGAACCCAAAAGAAGAGGAAGGTCCTCTGCTACGGGACTCCAGCCGAGAGGGGGGTCCTCTTCTGCTTCCTTTCTGCTGGACCCCAGCAGAGAGATGGTTCCTCTCATGCTAGACACCAGCAGAGAGGATGGTTCTCTGCTGCTTCCTCTCTGCTGGGGTCCAGCAGAAGAAGAGGGTCCTCTGCTGTCAGACGCAGCAGCAGTGTAGGGTCCTCTACTGCCGCACCCAGACAGATGGGAGGATTTTCTGCTGATCCACCCCAGCAGAGACGAGGCACCTCTGGTGGTGTACTCCAACAGGGAGGGGTGTCCTCTGGTGCCGGGCCTAAGATCATAGAGGGTTCTGTTTTGCTGGACCCAAGCAGCAGATGGGGGTCCTTTCGTGTCTGACACCAAGAGCAGAGGAAGGTCCTCTGCTGCCGGACTGCAGCAGGGAAGAGTGTCCTCTGCTGCCGGAACCCAGCAGGGAGTAGGGTCCTCTGCTGCCGGAACCCAGCAGAAGGAGGGTCCTCTGCTGCCAGACCCCAGCAGCAGAGGGGGGTCTTCTAGTGCCATACCCCAGCAGCAGAGGGGTGTCCTCTGGTACCAGAAAACAGCAGAAGAGGAGGGTCCTCTGGTACCGGACTCCAAGTGCATAGGAGGTTCCCCTGCTGCCGAACCACAGCAGGGAGGAGTGTCCTTTTCTTCTGGATACAGGCAGGGTAGAGGATTGCCTGCTGCCAAACCCCAACAGCAGAGGAGGATCCTCTGGTGCCGGACCAGAGCAGTAGTTTAGAGTCCTCTTCTGCCGGAACACAGCAGGGAGGAGGGTCCTCTGCTGCACGATGCCAGTAGAAGAGTAGGGTCCTCTGCTGTGTCCTCTCTTTGGGGTCCAGTAGGGAATGAGGGTCCTCTGCAACTTCCCCTATGCTGTGGTCCAGCAGCAGATGATGGTCCTCTGCTGCAGGGGTCCAGCAGGAGGGGAGGGTCCTTTGCAGCTTCCTAACAGCTGGGGTCCAGCAGCAGAGGCAGGTCCTCTGCTGCCTGACCCAAGCAGCAGAAGGCGGTCCTGTTGTGCTGGACCCTAGCAGAGTAGAGGGTCCTCTGCTGCTCAACCCCAGCAGGAGAGGAGAGTCCTCAGGTACCAGACCCTAGCAGCACAAGTGGTTCCTCTGGTGCTGGACCCCAGAAGCAGAGGGGGATCCTCTTTTGCTGGACCTCAGCACAAAGGGGAGTCCTCTGGTACTGGACCCCAGCAGCAGTGGAGGGTCCTCTGCTGCTGTACCCAAGCAGCAGAGGATTGTCCTCTGCTGTAGGACCCCAGCAGCAAAGCAGTGTCCTCTGCTCCTGGACCCCAGCAGAAGAGGATGGTCCTCTGCTGCATCCTCTCTTTGGGGTCCAGTAGTGGACGATGTTCCTCTGCAACTTCTTCTCTTGTGGTTCAAATGCAGAGGAGTGCTCTCTGCTGCTGGGGTCCAGAAGGAGAGGAGGGTCCTCTGCTGTTGGAAACAAGCATGAAAGGAGGGTTTTCTGCTGCAGAACCGTGGAAGAGAGGAGGGTCGTCTGCTGCTGGACCCCAGCATTGAGGAGGGTCCTCTTGTGCTGGACCTCAGCAGAGAGGTGTGCCTCTGGTGCCAGACTCCAGCAGCAGAACGGGGTCCTCTGCTGGCGGACCCCAGCAGTAGAAGAGGCTCCTCTGTTACTGAACACAGTAGAGAGGGGAGTCCTGTGGTGCGGTCAGACCCCAGCAGGGAGCAGGCTCTTCTGCTGGCGGACCCCAGCAGGGAGGAGGGTCCTCTACTGCTGGACCCCAGCAGGGAGGAAGGTCCATTACTGTCGGATGACAGCAACAGAGGAGGGACCTCTGGTGCCTGACCCGAGGAACAGAGGAGGGTCCTCTGTTGCCAGACCCCAGCAGGGGGGAGAATCATCTGCTACCAGACAACAGCAGGAGAGGATGGTCCTCTGGTGCTGGACTCCAGCATCAGAGGCGGGTCCTCTGGTATAGGACCACAGCAGCAGAGGGGGTTTCTCTGGTGCTCCTCCACATCAGAAGAGGGAGTCTTCTGCTGCCGGACCCCAGTAGCAAAGAAGGGTCCTCTGTTGCCGGATGCCAGCAGAAGAGGAGGTCTTCCTCTGTGTCCTATTTTGGGGTCCAGTAAATATGAGGCTCCTCTGCATTTTTTCTCTGCTGTGGTCTAGCAGCAGAGAAACATCCTCTGCTGCTGGACCCCAACAGCAGTGGAGGGACCTCTGCTGCCAGACCCCAGCAGATTATTGTTCTCTGCTGTCTGTCCCCAGCATCAAAGCAGTATCCTCTGCTTCCAGAACCTGCAGAGAAGAGAGTCCTCTGATGTCGGACCTGAGGAGCAGAGGAGGGTCCTGTGTTGTCGGACCTCAACAGAGAGCATAGCCGTGTCCTCTGCTGTTGGACCCAGCCGAGAGGAGGGTCCAGTGCTGCTGGACCCCAGCAGAGAGCAGGGTTCTCCGGTGCTGGACCCTAGCAGAGAGTTGTGTCCTCTGGTGCTGGAACGCAGCAGCAGAGGAGGGTCCTCTGGTTCCGGACCCCAGCATCTGATCTAGGTCCTCTCATGATGGACCCCAAGAGAGAGGAGGGTACTCTTCTCCCGGACCGCTTCAGAGAGGGGAGTTCTCTGCTACCAGGCTGCAGCAGAGTGGAGGGTCCTCTGCTGCCGGACCCCAGCTGAAGATGAGGGTCCTCTGCTTAGTCCTCTCTTTGGGGGCCAGCAGAAGACGAAGGTCCTCTGCATCTTGCTCTCTTCTGTGGTCCAGCAGCATAGAAGGGTCCTCTGCTGCAGTGGTGCAGCATGAGAATAGGGTCCTCTGCTGCTGAAACCCAGTAGGCAGGAGGCTCCTCTGCTGCTGGACACCAGATGGGAGAGGCGTCCTCTGCTTCCAGACCCCAGCAGCGCAGGGAGGTCCTCTGCTATCAGACCCCAGCAGCAGAGGGGTGTCCTCTGCTGCCAGACCCCAGCAGAGAGTAAGGTCTTCTACTGCTGGACTACCGCAAATAGGAGGGAATTCTGCTGCCACACCCCAGCAAAGAGTAGGGGAGTTCTAGCAGAGAGGAGGGTACTCTGCTGCCGGACCCCAGCAGAAGAGAAGGGTCCTCTGCTGCTGGACCCCAGTAGAGAGAGGACTCTTCTGGTGCCAGACCCCAGCACGGAGGAGGGTCCTTTGTTGCCGGACGCCAGCTGGGAGTGTCCTCTGGTGTCAGAGCCCAGCAGCAGAAGAGGGTCCTCTGTTGCTGGACCCCAATAGCAAAGGGGGGTCCTCTGGTGCCGGACCCCAGCAACAGATCTTCCTCTTCTGCCAGACACCAGTAGCAGAGGGGTGTCCTCTGTTGCTGGACCCCAATAGCACAGGGGTGTTCTCTGGTGCAAGATACCTGCAGCGGAAGGGGGTCATCTGCTGCCGGACCCCAGTGGGGTCGAGGGTCCAATGCTGCTGGACCCCAGCAGGGAGGAGTGTCCTCTGCTGCCAGACCACAGCAGAGAGTATGGTCCTCTGCTTCCGGACACCAGCAGAACAGGATGGTCCTCTGCTACTTCCTCTCTTTGGTGTTAGGCAGGAGAGGAGGCTCCTCTGCAGCTTCCTCTCTGCTGGGGTCCAGTAGCAGAAGAGTTTCCTCTTCTGCAGGGATCCAGCAGAAGAGGCGGGTCCTCTTCTGCTGGACCCCAGCAGAGAGGAAGGTCCTGTACTGCTCCCTCTCTGCTGGACCCTAGCAGAGACAAGCGCCCTCTCCTGCTAGACCCCAACAGAGAGGAAGGTCCTATGCTGCTGGACCACAACAGAGAACAGGGTCCTCTGGTACTGGACCCCAGCAGAGAGGGGAGTCCTTTGCAACTTCCTCTCTGCAGGGGAAGAGAGGATAGGAGGGTCCTCTGGTTTTGGACCCCAGCAGCAGAGGATGGTCCTCTGGTGCCGGATGCCAGCAGTGAGTATGGTCCTCTGGTCCCTGACCCCAGCAGAAGAGGAGGGTCCTCTGGTGCTGGACCACAGCAGAAAGGAGGGTCCTCTGCTATTGTACCCCAGCAGAGAGGAGGATCAGTTACTGCCAGACCCCATCAGACAGGGTGTTCTGCTGTCGGACATCTGCAGAGAGGAGGGTAATCTGCTGCCGGACCCAAGCAGATAAGAGGGTACTCTGTTGCTGGACCCCAACAGACAGGATGGTCCTCTGCTGTTGGACCCCAGTCCATTAGAGAGGAGGGTCCTCTTGCTACTGGGTTCCATTAGGAGAGAAGGGTCCTGTGCTGTTTGACGCCAGCAGGAGAGGACGGTCTTCTGCTGCTGGACACCTGCTGAGAGGAGAGTCCTCTTCTACTTCCTCTCTGCTGGAATCTAGAAGAAAGGGGGTTCCTCTGCTGCAGGACCCCAGCAGAGAGTAGGGTCCACTACTGCTGGACCCCAGCAGCAGAGGAGGGTCCTCTGCTCACGGAACCCAACAGAGTACAGGGGCTTCTGCTGCCGGACTACAGCAGAGGGGTGTCCTTGGCTGCTGGACTCCTGCAGCGGAGGTCGGTCCTCGGGTGCCGGATTTCAGCAATTACGAGGGTCCTTGGCTGCCGGATTCCAGCACTGAGGTTCCTCTGTTGCAGGATCCCAGCAGGAAGCAGTGTCCTCTGATGCCGGACTTCAGCAGAGAGGAGGGTATTATGGTGCTGGACCCTAACAGAGAGGAGGGTCTTCTGGTGCCGGACCCCAGCAGGGAGGAGGGTCCTCTGCTGCTTCCTCTGAGCTGGACTCCAGCACAGAGGAGGATCCTCTGGTGCTGGACCCCAGCAGAGAGGAGGGTCCTCCGTTGCTCAACCCAAGCAAATAGGAGGTCCTCTGCTGCTTTCTCTCTGCTGGAGTCCAGCAGAGGAGGGTCCACTGCAGCCGGACCCCAGCAGCAGAGCAGGGCCCACTTCTTCTGGACTCCAGCAGCAGAGCATGGACCTCTGCTCGCGGAATCAGCAGCAGAATAGTGTCCTCTGCTGCCGGACCCCAGTCCATCAGAGAGGAGGGTCCTCTGCTACTGGGTTCCAGTAGAAGAGTAGGGTCCTCTGCTGCCGTAACACAGGAGGGATGAGGGTTATTTGCCGCCGGACCCCAGCAGCAGAGGAGGGTCCTCCACTGCTGAACCCCAGCAGGGAGGTGGGTTCTCTGCTGCCGGACCGCATCAGAGACGAGGTTCCACTGCTGCCAGACCCCAGCAGAAAAGAGGGTCCTCTGCTGCCAGAACCCAGCAGAGAGGAGGGTCCTCCTGTGCTGGACCCCAGCAGAAAATATGGTTATTTGCTGGCATACCTGAGCAGAGACAAAGGTTCTATGCTGTCGACCCCACCAGAAACAGAGTGTCCTCTGCTGCCAGACCCCAGCAGCAGGGGTGTGTCCTCTGCTGCTGGACATCAGTAGCAGAGGAGGGTTCACTGCATCAGGATCCTAGCAGAGATGACTGTCTTCTGCTGCTGGACCCCAGCAGAGTGGAGGGTCCCCAGGTGCTGGAACCCAGCAGAGAGGTGGGTCCTCTGATGCCGTTCCCAGCAGCAGTTGAGATCCTTCGCTGCGGGACCCCTGCTGGGAGAAGGATCCGCTGCTGCCAGACCCCAGCAACAGAGGAAGGTCCTCTGGTGCCAGACCCCAGCAGTAGAGGAGTGTCCTCTGGGCCCGGACCCCAGCAACAGGGAGGTGGGTCCTCTGGTGTGGAACCCCAGGAGCGGAAGAGGCTCCTCTGGTGCAGGACCACAGAAGAGAGGAGGGTCCTCCACTGCCAGACCCCAGCAGAGATTAGGGGCCTTTGCTCCCAGACTTTAGCAAAGAAGAGGGTGCTCTGGTGCCGAACATCGGCAGAGATTAGGGTCCTCTGCTGCCGGACTCAAACAGGGAGGAGGTTCCTCAGGTGCTGGAGCCCAGCAGAGAGGAGGGTCATCTGCTTCTTCCTCTCGGCTGGGGAAAGGCAGCAGAGGAGCGTCCTCTGCTGCCGATTCCCAGCATCAGACTTGGGTACTCTGCTGCAGGACCCCAGCAGGGTGGAGGCTCCTCTTGTTCCGGAACCCCGCAGAAGAGAAGGGTCCTCTGGTGTCAGAACACAGAAGGAGAGGAGGGTCCTCTTATGTTGGACCCCAGCAGGGGGAGGGTCCTCCGCTGCCAGACCCCAGCAGAGAGGAGGGTCCTCTGATGCTTCCTCTCTGCTGGGGTCCAACAGTAGTGGTGGGTGCTCTACTGCTGGACCCCAGCAGAAGAGGATGGTCCTCTGGTGCCAGACCCCAGGAGAGAGAAGAATCCTCTGTTGCCAAACCCCTGCAGAGGGGTGTCCTCTGGTGCCGGACACCTGCACCGGAAGGGGCTCCACTCTTGTCGGACCCTAGCACTGTGTGGGGTCCTCTGCTGCCGGACAACAGCCGGGTGGAGGGTCCTCTGAGGCAGGACCCCAGCAGAGAGTAGGGTCCTCTGCTGCCAGACCCCAGCAGGAAAGAGTGTCCTCTGCTGCTGAACCTCAGCAGGGAGAAGGGTTATCTGCTGCCAGACCCCAGCTGGGAGGAGTGTCCTCTGCTGGTGGACACCAGCAGCAGAGGAAGGCCCTCTGCTGCTGGACCCCAGCAGGGTGGAGGATCCTCTGCTGCTGGATCCCGGAAAGGTTTCCAGGGACCTCATCTGCAAAAGATCACTGGTAGTCAGCTGGTGTGTAACTCCAGGTCTCAGAGGGGCCATGGCCACGCTGAGGTGGGACTCCAGATTCCCCAGGGTTGGGGGATGTTGAATTAGGATTGAGGTCAAAGAGATCCCGTGGGCATGCAGACATGGGACTCCAGGTCTCACAGGGCCATAGGGCACACTGACGTGGGACTCCAGCTCCCAGAAGGTCTGTGGGCAGGCTCACATGGGACTCCAGCTCCCATAGGGCTCGTGTGCTTGCTGACCTTGGGACTCCACGTCCCACAGGGCCTCTGGGGACCATGACATGGAACTCCAGCTTTTAGTTTTCTCCCTGTGCCCTAGGTTCTACCTTGCTGGTGAAGACAGACAGCCACTTCCTAGCACAGAGGCCTGACCCGGCCTGATGCAAGGCCACAAGCATCCTCCACCCCATCCTGATCCTTTGTATGCGGGCTGTTTGGCCTTGGAGCCCAATCCATTATGGGCCATAGAAGTGGGTCACCTCTTTCAATCGCTTGGATTGGAAAAATCCTGCCCTTTTACCAACAAACCATGAGGAAGGAAGAGGGGCTGCAGCAGACGTTTTTCTCTCTAATCTTGTCTATGTAACCTATTCTGAACCATGTCAACGATCAGCACAGTAGAAGGAACTATTTGCTGTAGTTTTAGCGAAACTTTAGATGAAAGGATTCTTTTGCGAGATCTCCGACAGCCTTTATGGTGTACATTTGCTCCTAGAATTGGCTCAGGCATATGTAAGGCTGGATGATAATCCCATTACCCCATGATCCTGGCCTTGCTGCGAGGGCGGGCCCATCCCCCTGTCTGAAGGTCTCCATTTGCTCTCCTCACTGGGTAACACACAGATTTCCTCTCCATTGTAGCCACTTTCACCTTTGCCCTTATCTGCTTTTCCACTTTCTCATGACCTCACCCAGGCCACCCTCAGGGCCTGAATTTCTCTAGCTCTACCTCATAGCCCTAACCCCTAGCTGGGAGGGACAGGGTAAGACATAAGCGATGTAACATTCATAAGAAAAAAATGGAAACTTGTTCTGTAACTTCATCTAGCAGTTATACATAAAAGTAACCAGTGGACCAAATCCACTGTTAAATTAACGCTAAGCACGAGATGAACCTATGTGCTTGCTTTACGAAACATTTCCAGGTTGAAGTATGTCAAAGAAGAGGTTGGAAGTCACAAAAGGTTGAATTTTATGTCTGTTCTGACGTGTGTAGTGATTGTGCATGTTTGTTTAGTCAGTTAGAGTCCTATTACTTCTGTCCAGACAAGACTTCTATCTGTGTCGTGAATTTAGTTGTTCTTGTTCAGAATTGGGTCTGTGTATGACTGACAGACAAGATGGGACGGACCATGACTGGCCCCCTTTCTCTCTCCTGGTACGTAATTTGAGAGAGGTCTAACTCATCTTACAGGACTTGGTCAGACCCAACTCCCCACCTCTGCTGGGCTAAGGCTCCTACACCGTTTTCTTGCTGCTTAGTCTTCAGCTTACAGTGTTGTTCTGGCACTGATCAGGTCTAAAATCCAGTATCCATTCACATATTCAGTTACATGTTAAGTGTACTTTAATTTACACCTCAATTCTTCAGAGTTTGAAACCAAGTCTCCTGACTTTGAAAGTTCTAGTAGGATCCCTAGAACCTTCAAAGATTGAGACAGAACTTGGATAATATAATTCTCATTTAAAATAATTTGATTGTAATCTCACAATATTATAAAATAGCATATGAGGCATCAAATTTAGCATAAAGTAAATGAGTATTTATGTCCATTGGTCAAAATGTCTCCTAATCATGAAATTGGTCCAGATTTTAAATTATTTGTTCTTATTTAGAAAGAAGTGAGATTTTGCCTTACAGGAAAAACAGTTTGAAATTAGATAGTGAAATTGGTTATGATGTGCATAATTTCTGAATTTTCCTGTAAGACAATGGAATTGAAGTCTGATTCCTTGTGAAGAACAACAGTGTTTTAACATCTCCTTTTAAGTGATTTTCATCTTATTGATAAGAGACTACCTAGGAATGTATTAGTTAAGACAACAGCCAAATTGAAATTTTTGGTTCCCTTGAATTCAATAAAACAGAAGCGGACCCGGCGGCGTGGCCTAGTGGCTAAAGTCCTCACCTTGAACGTGCCAGGATCCCATATGGACGCCGGTTCTAATCCCGGCAGCTCCACTTTCCATCCAGCCCCCTGCTTGTGGCCCGGGAAAGCAGTTGAGGATGGCCCAAAGCTTTGGGACCCTGCACCCGCGTGGGAGACCCAGAGGAGGTTCCTGGTTCCCGGCTTCAGATTGGCGCACACCAGCCGTTGCGGCTCAGATGGGGAGTGAATCATTGGATGGAAGATCTTCCTCTCTGTCTCTCCTCCTCTCTGTATATCTGACTTTGCAATAAAAATAAATAAATCTTTAAAAAAGTAATAAAATAAAACAGAAGCCAAGAAGCAGATCCAGACTTACCAGCCATGCAAAAGGGAGGCGCATGCTTGCAGTCTGCCCTTTGGAACGAATTCAGGACCTTGGGCTCCTTCAGGTCCTCATTGTGATTCTCACCTGCCATTTGAGAAGGGAAAATTCCCTCATCAGCAAGAAGGTTATTGGAAAAACTTCAGATTCCCGGTTTTGAGGCAGGTTTGTGTTAAAACGTGTTTCTACAAATTGGGAGAAATGGGTAAGACTTGCTTAAAGCAATAGTATTTAAAATGTGGTATGTTTTTATTTATAGAATGTCTTAATTTGGAGTCTTACATGATTGTTTCAAAATTTAAATCGAGCAAATAAGCAGGTTATTAAGAAAGAGAATTGCTTGTAGAATATTGTCCTACAGAAGTATGGCTATCGTAGAATGGAAAAGCTGGGACAAAATACTAAAGGCGTAAGCATGTTGAGAAATGAACCTTGCAAGTTTTACATATAGAATTGTCTATACTATAAGATACTACTACCACATTGTTGAAGTGTTTAACATTAATACCTAGTGTACGCCGACATTAGAATTAAGGGTGCATACATAGGAATGCTAGTAAATTTGAGAATTTACACGGGAGAGGTCTGGCGCAATAGCTTGGCAGTTAAGGGGTCTGGTGCAGTAGCCTAGTAGCTAAAGTCCTCACTTCAACCATGCCGGGATCCCATTTGGACACTGGTTCTAATACCGGATGCTTTGCTTCCCGTCCAGCTCCCTGCTTGTGGCCTGGGAAATCAGTAGAGGACAGCCTAAAGCCTTGGGACTGTGCACCCATGAGGGAGATGTGGAAGAAGCCCCTGGCTTTGGATTGGCTCAGCTCTGGCCATTCTGGACACTGGGTGAATCAACCAGTGGATGGAAGATATTTCTGTGTCTCTGCTTCTCTCTGTAAACCTGCATTTCCAATAAAATAAAGAATCCAAAAAGAATGATGTGGAACACTCAAAAAGACATAAGACACTTCAACAGAAAATGAAATTAGAAAATCAATGCATGATATGAGAAATTTGGCAAGGACTGACCTTGAGGAATTGAACAGATATTACAAAATCAACTGTGGACTGGCTCTTGTGAGCAGCAGGCTGAGCTACTGCCTGTGTACTAATCTCCTATGAGCTCTGATTCAAGTCTTGGCTATTCTACCTTGGATCCAGATGTCTGCTAATATGTCTGCAGAGGCAGCAGAAGAGGGCAGAGGTACTTGGGTCCCTGTCATCTACAAGAGGGACAGAGCTCCAGGCTCCTGGTTATCCAGTGGCCCAGGCCTTGATGTCAGCCATTGAGATGGAGGACCTGTCTCCCCCTCTTTATCTACCTTGCAAATCAAGTATTTCTTAAAGAAAAATTAAAAATGAAAATAGTTGAAAGTCAAGATAAATGAGGATCAACAGAATTAGAAAATATTTGAACTTGAAGACAGGTTCACTATTTTCTAGCCAGCTTTTTAAAACATGTGAGAAAGGGAATGAAAGCAGCCCGAGAGCTTTGAGACCTTACTGAAATGAACACTTTCTTGGAATTCCTGAGAGGAAGAGAGTATGCCGCATATTCAATGAAACAGCTCATAACTTCCCTGATCTTAATAAGTACACCTCCAAGTACAGAAGGCCCATAGGATGTCAATTGACAGGATCAGAAAAGATCCACGTTCCCTTGACCTATTGTGGTCCAGCTCTTTTAAGTACAAACAATTGTTCATTCTCAAAAGGAAAGCACTGTCGTTTTTAAGGGGACTTCCACTAAATGAACAACATTGTCAAACAGAAATTTTATAGGCCAAGAGGGACTTGAATGGTTTAGCTCAAGTTGTGAAGAAAAAGTAAGCCTATCAGCCAAAAATACTTGGCTGAGTAGAACTATCCTGTATAACTTAAATATTCTCCAAAATGAGTGAAAGTCAGGAAAGTCATCAGAATCAACTGGCCTCCTAAAACTTGTTTGAGGGAAATGTACAGACAGAAGCAAATAAAAGGTAGCAGGCTAGCATCATATCATGCAAAACTTCTATTTATTCTCATTACAAAGTCAGATATACAGAGAGGAGAGACAGAGAGGAAGATCTTAAATCTGATATCTCACTCCAAGTGGCCGCAATGGCTGGAGCTCAGTCAGTCTGAAGCCAGGAGCGCGGGCTCCCCATGTGGGTGCAGGGTCCCAAGGCTGTGGGTCATCCTTGACTGCTTTCCCAGGCCACAAGCAGGGAGCTGGATGGGAAGCAGAGCCGCCGGGATTAGAAACAGTGCCCATATGAGATCTTGGCATGTGAAAGGTGAGGACTTTAACCACTACGCTATTGTGTTGGGCCCAAAATGGAAAACTTTGAAGCTCACCCATAACTGGATGAAGAATACTCAGAAGAAACCAACTAATTTTTAAGTGGATAGATTACTTACTAGTAACATCTACTTACTGTTACTACTTATTAGCAACAGCTTTGAAAGTCAATGGACCACACTCCCAGGTAAGATATAGTTTGGCTAAATGGATTAAAAAATAACCAAGGATATGTACCTTAAGAAACTCATTAGTAAAGACACACAATGGTGAAAAGATGGAAAAAAATGTTCTACCTAAGTGGAAACCTAAAGCAAGCAGGAGTAGTGCATTAGACAAAATACACTTCAGCCAAAAGCTATAAAAAGATACAAAGATCATCAGATAGTGATCAAGGAATTAATTCAACAATAAGATAGGACATATTGGCAACTATATATCCAATGCCACAGCATGTCATTTTCTTAAAAAGCCTTATTATATCTAAAGGGAGGGCCCGGCAGTGTGGCCTAGTGGCTAAAGTCCTCGCCTTGAATGCCCCGGGATCCCATATGGATGCCAGCTCTAATCCCAGCAGCTCCACTTTCCATCCAGCTCCCTGCTTGTGCTCTGGGAAAACAGTCGAGGACAGCCCAATGCCTTGGGACCCTGCACCTGCATGGGGGACCTGGAGGAGGTTCCTGGTTGGATCGGCGCAGCACCGGCCATTGTGCTCACTTGGGGAGTAAACATCAGACGGAAGATCTTCCTCCATCTCTCCTCCTCTCTGTATATCTGATTTTGTAACAAAATAAATCATTTAAAAAAACACATACATATCTAAAGGGAGAGTCAAGCTCCAGATCAAGAAAAGTGGAGTTAAGGAATCAACTAACATGTCAGGAAAGCAAAAAAAAAAAAAAAAAAACAAAAAGAAAAACCACAGTTCTAGGGTATACAGACACTGACACAGCATTCATTGCAATAGCTTTAGAATATGTACTTGAACACACTAAACTTCCTCTAAGACCAAGTATTAAACCACAATAAAAAGTATATCATATCTTTTCTAATCACAAAAATATAAATCCAGACAAATTAGGTAATACAAGCCATAGATTGAGGGGCTGGCCGTGTGGCTCAAGAGGCTGATCTTCCACCTTGCACACCGGCATCCATGTGGGCACTGGTTCATATTCCGGGGGCCTCACTTCCCATCTAGCACTCAGCTTATGGCCTGCAAAAGCAGTGGAAGATAGTTCTCGTGCTTGGACCCTGCACCTGTGTGGAAGACCTCAAAGAAACTCCTGGCTCTTGGCTTGGGATTGGTTCAGCTCCGGCCATTGCAGCCATTTGGAGAGTGAACCAGTGGACAGAAAATCTTCTCTTTGTAACATCTGCCTTTCAAATAAATCTTGAAAACAAAACCATCTGCAGATTAAATATTATGATCCTGAAATCCAAAGAAGAAATGTGGAAGAAATCCAAAAGAAAACTTAAAAATTGAATGAAATGAAAATACAGCATTTCAAAACTTACAGAAGACATCTAAAGAAATACTAAGTAAAGGTTGAAGCATTAAATGCCTACATAAAAAAATGGAAAGGTTTCAAACAGGTTAGGTGCATTTTGGGTATCTAGAGAAGGCAGAATAAACTAAACCCCAAAGTTAGTAAAGAAATAAAGATCAAACGAGTAAATGAAGAGAAAAACATGAAAGATCAGTGAAACAAAGGTTATTTCCAAAAGAAATAAAACCAGCAAACTTATAGACTAACCTAGAAACAAAACATTGAAATGAAATTAGAGAGCTGAGCCCGGCGGCGTGGCCTAGCAGCCAAGTCTTTGCCTTGAACGCTCCAGGATCCTGTATGGGTGCTGGTTCTAATCCCAGCAGCTCCACTTTCCATCCAGCTCCCTGCTTGTGGCTTGGGAAAGCAGTCAAAGACAGCCCAAAGCCTTGGGACCCTGCACCCACATGGGACACCTGGAAGCAGCTCCAGGCACCTGGCTTCGGATCGGTGCAGCACGGGCCATTGCACTCACTTGGGGAATGAATCATCGGATGGGACATCTTCCTCTGTCTCTCCTCCTCTCTGTATATCTGACTTTGTAATGAAAATAAAATAAATGTTAAAAACAGTGAAAAGAAATGAGAGAAGAGCTGAGAAATGAAATCTAACCAACACTAGAGAAAGGTGAAAGGTCACTAGGGACTATTGTGGAGACCTGTATATGCATTCATGGTGTTCGTTTTATGAAAAATGCAAATTTTAAGACCTTTTTCATCAAGATAAACAGATCTTTAATTCTGTCTTCTACAAACTTTTTGAAACATTGTTTGGAATTTAAAGTTGGTCTCATGTGAATTTAGAATAATATCACAGATTGGGGGGAAGAAGGGAGAGGGATAGAAAAATGGGAGAAATCTGACGGACCAGTTGAAAGTAATGGCTGGGTAGAAGAACTAAGTTCTGGTGTTCTATAGTATGACAAGGTGATGACAGTTACCAATAACATGCTGTGTGTACATACATATGTGGACGCATCTACACATTATATATAACATACAGTTAATACATATAAAGCTAGATGGAAGGAATTTGAATGTTTCAACACATAGAAATTATCCAAGGAACTACATAACTAGATCTATTCACCCCCATTTCATCACTACCCAATGTTTGCTTTACATGCAGCAAAACCTTACAGAGTCCCCGTGGATGCATATTTGTGTCAATTGATCTTAAAAATGTAAAAAGTTGCACTTAAAATTATGACCACCTTATATATTCATGTAACCAGAAACTTAAAACATGAGGATTTTAATTGTTGTGGAACATTCAGACTGATTTAATGAGAAAATTATGGAGACGTGCGTCTGCTAACTATTACATGCAAACAATTGGAACTATCAGGTTTTGACTGGTGCTTATTTTACCAGTAAGATTCTTTGCAATGGTGAAAAATATTCAAAAATTTACCTTTTGTTCTTACAGTCTGCCACAAAGAACAAACCCTCACTTTCACTCCCTCGTTTAACTACACCTCATGTCTTTTTCCTCCATGGTGATGTGTTATGTTTCTTTAGAAGAGCCAAGAGACTCAATACAGAGACAGCTAGAACTTACACGAGAGTTTGGTAGAGTGGCAGGGTACAAAATGATGTAACGAAAAACAGCTATAGTGTATGCAAACAGCCCCAAGAGGGAAAGGGATCTAATCAGCAAGATATCATTCAAAATAACAGAAAACTATGAAGTATCTGGGAATAAACCTAACCAAAAATGTAGGAGACCCATTTGAAGAAAACTACAAACTACTTAAAAAAGAAATTGAACAAGACCTCAGAAGATGGAGTAACATCCCATGCTCCTGGATAGGTAAAATCAGTATCATTAAAATGTCTATACTACCAAAAGCAATATATACATTCAATGCAATTCCAATCACATTACCCAAAACATTCTTCATGGAACTGGAAACAATGATTCAAAGGTTCATTTGGAAACACAAAAACCCAAGAATAGCTAGAACCATCCTGAAGCACAGGAAGTTAGCAGGGCCAATTACAGTTCCGAACCCCTGGACATACTATGGGGCAGTGGTCATCAAAACAGCCTGGTACTGGCACAAAGATAGAGAGGAAGATCAATGGAGCAGAATAGAAACACCAGAAGGGAACCCACACAGATACAGCCAAATAATCTTTGACAAAAAGTCAAACGACAATCCAGGCAAATGGAAAGGTCTGTTCAATAAATGCTGTTGGGACAACTGGTTGATAGCCTGCAGAAACAAAAAGATAGACAGACCCACATCTCTCACCATACACTAACATCAAATCTACATGGATAAAAGACCGAAACCTATATCCAGAAACCTTCAAACATTTGGAAGAAAATGTTGGAAATACTCTGCAAGATCTAGGGGTAGGTCCCAAATTCCGGAAAAGGACACCAAAAACAGCAATCAAGACCAGAACAAATGAATGTATCTACATCAAACTAAGAAGCTTCTGCACAGCAAGGGAAACAATCAACAAAGTAAAAAAGCAGCCCACAGAATGGGAGAAGATCTTTGCACTCTACATAGGTGATATGGGGCTAATCTCCAGAATATACAAAGATCTCCAGAACAACCAAAACAAACCACTCAAGAAATGGGCAGACATTTCACAAAGGAACAAACCCAAATGGTGAACAAACATGAAAAAATGCTCAACTTTCCCTGGCAATAAGGGAAGTACAAATTAAGACAACAATGAGATACCACCTAACGCCAGTGAGGATGGCTCACATACAAAAACCACCAACAACACTTGCTGGTGAGGATGTGGGGTAAAGGGAACCCTACTCCACTGCTGGTTGGACTGCAGACTTCTACAGCCTCTATGGGAATCAGTATGGAGAACATTCACACAACTCAAAATCAACATACCGTATGATGTAGCAATAGCACTCCTAGGAATATATTCAAAACAACTGTTACATGAGAAACCAACATGCACTGCTATGTTCATAGCAGCACAATCAATTGTACAACCATGGAAGTAACTGAAATGCTTATCAGCAGAAGACTGGATAAGAAAGCTATGGTTCATTTACTCCATGGAATACTACTCAGCTTTAAACAAAATGAAAGGCAGTCTTGTAGCCAAATGGGCCCAACTGGAAACCATAATGCTAAGGGAAATGAGCCAATCCCAGAAGGTTAGATACCACATATTTGCCTTAATTTAAGATGAAATGATGCCAGTTCGAAAAACAGTACCTGTAAATTGTAGTATTATTCCAAGCCCAAACAGTCTGTAGCTCATGCAATAAGATATTGTGATGTAACCAATGAACCAACAATCAATGTGAGTCAAACTGCTTATGATCTACATCAAAGAATTGTAAAACCTGATATACTTTTAAGACCCTATGCTACTTGGAAATGGGGTGGGAGAGCAGAGAAATCTTCCATCTGCTTAGAATGTGAGGAAGATGTGAAGAATAACCTGTCAGGAATGGAACAAGTAACTCAAACTACAAAGACATATAGGGGGAATCAAGAGCGATCCTGACAATCTCTTAAAAGGTCGTACACACAGAGCAGGGGGGCACCCCAGAGTGGAGCAGGTGGACAGGAGGAGGCTTGTATCCCAACCCTGTAGACTCCCGGATCCTCACCAAGGACTACATCCCAACCGCCAAGAAGAACATAGGGAATTGGAGTGCCTTTGGAGCCTGAGAATTCTGAGGTCATCCACCCCCGTCTGGATCTCCCACATGCGATGGAAGAAGCCCAAATCCTTCTGGCAGGATCCAAGGTCATCGGAACAACAGCCAGGACCCCTGAGCAGTCTGCAGAAACAGAAGAACAATAAACTTCCTTTGGGACTAGGGAGAGGAGCTTTCTCTGATCCTTACTTAGTTCCAACTTTGGATCCCCACCCTCTCCTGCAAGGACCATCAGGGTCGCTGCAGAGACCCCCCCCCAAAAAAAAAAAAAACATTAGGATAGAGAACAACAAGGAAAGCTTAGAACCAGGAGGAAATGGTCGGCATGAACTCACACATATCTTACTAGGCAGGACACAAAGATTGGTTACTCCTCACTAAGGCATTGAAGATTTCTCTGCACACCCCTCCTAAAACTGTTCTGCACCTCAACTGTTGACAAATGCCTTGTCAGAGTTATAAGCCAGTTTAGACTATCCTAAAATCTGCCAAGTTCAGCAACATTATGTTTTAACACTATAAACTGCTAAATACTCCAATGAAAATAGACACGAGACAGCTGAATAGTACCCTATAGCCATTTTAAGGTGTATAGAAGCCGGTTCGTGTATAAACTAAAATTGAAATGCCAATGAAGTACTCACAGGATGTGGTTAAGAACTTGCATTATAATGTACTGATTACTCAATACCATGTCAATTAACTCCATAATGTTGTAAATTGTTGCCTATGTTTTGTTGTGGCTTTTAATTGATTGGGATGATATTCTGCCAGCTCTATTTTCAGACCAGAGATGGTCTCCCCAAGAAACCTGGAGTTTATCTGGACAATAAGATGCTGGACACTATGCAAACTACATGGTTGCTATGAAAGAATCTTGACTTAATTTGAACTGTAATACTGCAACAAGGTGGAACAATCCACCATGGGGGGATGGCATGGGGAGGGCTTGGGGGAATCCCAGAGCCTATGAAACTGTCACATAATGCAACGTACTTCATAAAAAAAGTGAGGGAATTGTAACTCAAATAATCCACAAGTCTAATTTTCATTGTAGTTAGACTTCCTCTAGAGCTAATAAGTAGGTCCATTGTCTAATTTGATCATCATTAACTTCCCACTTTTTACCCACAGCTGTCCAAAGAATAAAAATCCAAAACACATCTAGCCAGAAGGCAGAAAATACAAGCTAAAAATTATGGAATTCTCACAAGTTGGGTACTTAACCAGGAACAGGTGTACTTTTCCTAACATTGGTGAGCTAGAGAACTCACATACACTGTCTCTTTCAACCAGTCTTTAAAATGTTTGTGGAGAATGATCATGAAAGCCAACATATGGATTTC
This sequence comes from Ochotona princeps, assembly GCF_030435755.1. Lineage (NCBI taxonomy): Eukaryota > Metazoa > Chordata > Mammalia > Lagomorpha > Ochotonidae > Ochotona > Ochotona princeps. Next base: position 152,711,652 of record NC_080833.1, on the reverse strand, counting down.
AAGTCTGCATGGAAACTTCTCTTTTGACTCCATTTTTACGGACTTTGTGAAGCATCCCACTTCCTACTTCCTCAAACACCTCCACGAGGCAGAGAAGCGCCAGACTTTCATCCTTGTCTGATCTCCTATCTCGGTATTGAGCATTTGAGCATTACTCCCACGTTTGTCTACACGAGGAATGTTGCTGGCCAATGCTGACAAATTCACGTCTAGTCCAACGCACGTGTCAGTTTCTCTACCATGCCGTAACAGTAAATAACTTCAGAAGTACTCTCAACATTATGGCTTTTCTAGAAATCACTTGGTCCCTAAATGATGGAAAACAATCCTTACTGACATGTATGCATAATTCCGGTAAGGCAAATCTCACTTGGAATCCACACAGCTCGTCAGAAACTCCGAGATCAAGAATGATCTACTAGGTGATGCTAGGGAACGCGGGGCTATGCTTAACAGACGAAGCTGTAACAGCCTAATGGAAAATTGAGACATTTGAATTTTTAGTAGGAAATGAGCTAAAAGCAGATAACTATTTAAGAACCTTAATGGGGTGAAGTTCATGCTCACACAAGCCATCTTTCTTTACAATTCTTGCTTGTGTGTGTGTTTAGGAAGTTTCAGCCCCGTGGATATGGAGTAATTCTGACAGCCTAGTTATCCTTGAATAAAAGGCCAGCATTGGTTTAGGAATGGGCTACCAACATGGGATATGTTCAGCTCACAATGTACTGGCCTTCAGTATTTTAGTTGGAGAGTTAAGATTTTCGACCTGGTGAGGTGGCCTAGCAGTTAAAGTCCTCGCCTTGAATGTGCAGGAATCCCATATGGGCACTGCGTCTAGTCCTGGCAGTCCCGCTTCCCATCTGGCTCGCTGCTTGTGGCCTGGGAAAGCAGTTGAAGATGGCCCAAAGCCTTGGGACCCTGCACCCACGTGGGAGACCTGGAGAGGACCTGGGCTCCTGGCTTCAGATCGGCTCAGCTCCAGCTGTTGCGGCCACTTGGCGGAGGGAATCATTGGACAGAAGATTGTCCTCTCTCCTTTCTACATGTCTGGCTTCCCCCCAAAAATAAATAAATCTTTAAAAAAATATTCTTACTGTAAAGTCAGATTTACAGAGAGGATGAAGAGACAGAAAAATCTTTCATTTGCTGAGCCACTCCAAGTGATTGCAACAGTTGGAGCTGAGCCAGGAGCTTCTAGGTCTCCCATGCCAGTACAGGGTCGCAAGGCTTTGGGCTGGCCTTGACTGCTTCTCCAGGTCACAAGCAAGAAGCTGGATGGGAAGTGGATCAGCCGGGATACAAGTGAACGAGCAGCCCTGTGGGATCCTGGCACTTGCAAAGGTGTCGACTTTAGTCAGTAGGCTACTGCTCCGGGTCCAGTTGGAGATTTGTCACTCAAATGTTTACGGTTAAAGATCCTGATAAGCCATAGAATGCGTTTACATGTAAAATAGTAGCAAGTGAGTACAGCATGGTTTTGCACATGATTTCCTGCACATCTGCAGGTAAGTAGTTCAAGAGTTGTTCAAATGATAGCAGACACAATCCCTCTGGCAATGTATTTCACTGGAACTGTTCATCTTATTGAGAGTTTCTGGCCTCAAAGCATGATATTCCAACAATTCCTTCATTTTGCTTGACTGAAAAAAAGAAAAAGCTGCCCAGTTACTGCAGTAGACCTTGTTCTTAAGGTAAGATTACCAGGGAACTAAGCAAAAACATACATTCAGAATATTTGATTTGTTGATGTCCGTTTGGCATTGGTAGGGGACTTGTGCATTGTTTTCTGCAATAGAAAACATGGCATCACACAGTCAATCTTTCCAAGGCTTCAGGAAACTGGCCTCGCTTCTCCTACCCAACTCTCAGTAGACTGCAACTGAGAATTACAGTCATGTTTTTGGAGTTCTTTGAGGTTAGACAATGTGATTTCAGTCTCTGACTCTTTCCACAAACCAAAATTTATAGTCAGCATTTATTGATAGTTTTACGCTATTGAATAATGTTCAGTCCTGTAAGACATCGGAGAGGATGCTGGCAAATGCTTTCCTCCTATACATCACTCCCAAGTTACTTAGCTCCCCTCAGTACCTTCCCGTCAGCATTCCAAGTGCCTCATTTACTCCAACTCCCTGGTTTCTGATGAGATGGAAATAGATATTTTAAGAGGGTCTTCTCTCTCTCTCTCTCTCTCGCTCTCGCTCTCTCTCTCTCTTTCACACACACACACAAGAAGTCATAGTATATTTCTCCCATGGGAAGGGATGACTGATCAAGAAGGATGGCTGTTTTAAATTTTATTCTTTATTTGAAAGAATGGAGGCAAGTAGACACTTGCCTCTTATACTTACTGAAATAAACCAGTCCCCCAAAGACAAATGGGTTCCTTCCTGTTTGTTAGCTAATACAGAGTACAGAAGTGGAATATGACTGAAACTGACACCTTGAGATTTGATTAATGTTTATAACCCTCATCTGTACTCTTGAGAAATAGTGGTTTTTCTACTTACTACCTGTGGAATTCTTTAATGGAGGATTAAACTTGTGGTTATAAACTCAAAGTATGCTGCAGTGAAAAGTTAAACAAAAATTATAAAGGAAGGAGGAGAAAGGGCGAGAGTGTGACAGAAGGCTAGACAGGTTGGGAAATATCATTATGCTCTTAACTTTAAGTAAAATACAAGAAATGCATTCCAGTTAAATAAAACTTTACAAAAAAGAGAGGAGAGTAAGAGAATAGAGAAAGATTTTCTATTAACCGATTTAATCTCAAAATGCCTGCCACAGCATGGGCTAGGTCAGACCAAAGGCAGCTGTCAGATATTCATCCCCAGGTGTATGCGGATGGCAGCAACCTAGCTGTTCAGATTATCACTTGGTTACTTCCAGGGTTCATTAAGATGAAGTTAGTATACTTCGCATATGCTTGCTAAGAGGGAATCTCAACTGAACTTGAACTATGGTTACGCAACAAGGTGGAGGAACCCACCATGGGGGGAGGGTGTGGGGAAGTGTGGGGAGAATCACAGTTCCTATGAAATTACAACACAATGTAATTAATGAATGAATTTAATAAAAACAAAAACAAAAACAAAAACAAAACAAAACAAAAAGATGAAGTTTAGAGCCCACAGTTGAAGCGGCATTGGAATCAAGACCCCATGATATGGGCTACAGGAGTCCTCCAGCTTCATCTTAATCTCTGCCAACATTTGCCTAGGGATGATATTTTAAACAGTTTAACCATAATAGTAGCAGGAACTAACTTAATCACATGCCTTTAGCAAGTAGGAAAACAAAATGTGAAGCCTGGACTTTGCTACCCAACATCCCTCCCCACGACCTCCCCTGCCCTGGCGCTTTACCTTAGGTTCCCTAGTTTTGGTGTTTCTGCTATGTGAAGTAGGATTCGAGTTACAGCTTTTCCATGAGCCAAAATGAGTTATGAGCACTTCATGCATTTGTCAAGAAACTTCTCTGTGCCTTTGTTTCTCATCTGTTGAATAGGATCACTGATTCCTACCTTCTGAAAGTCAGTGATAGTGTGCTTGTTGTAACACTTGGCATGCAGAACGTAGCACTGTTGTTGCCATCAGTGGATCCACTTGCAAAGTATTAATCAGAAATTGGATTCCCTACATATTAAGTGAATATTTCTCAAATTTGAAATCTAAGAATAGGATGGCTTATCTGTAGGTCCCTTAGTTTAGGGACCGCTATGCTGTTGGTTTGACCTAGGCACATAGAATGTACATATCAATATGTAATATTGTACCAAAAGACATACTCATAACCCAGGCTCAGAAATGACAAATCAAATCCTCAAACAGCATAAAGTGCTCATATAGACAGTATGAAAATACAGGTTCACAGATATTTCTTTTCCACATATATTCTTTATACAATTTTAACATTGTTATGGGAAAATAGCTGAATAGTTCTTTTTGTCCTTGCCAGCAAAGTGACACAACAAGAGGGTAACAGAGCCGGCATTTCTCAACATGCTCCTCTTTATTTTTCTCTAATTTAAATCTAGGCATCCCAGACTGGACGAGTCACTCTTTATGGACCTAAACTGCTCAAATAGTGGACAATTACTTAATAAATCCTTCTCCAACGCTCTCCCCCATATCCGGCCACATGCTGTGATGCATGACTGCTGGCCTTGTCCGAAGGCTTCTCTAAGCCAGTGACTCACCATAGCTCTATTACCATGAAGCCAAAGATCAGCAGTCTCCTTATGTACAAACTATCGCTGCAAGTTTGATCAGTTTCTTTATTGCATGAGTAGGTACCATTTATGACTCGGCCAAAACTTTTCTCATGGCAATAACAAACACAAATTAAGGATAAAGGGCCTGGTGGTGTGGCCTAGCGGCTAAAGTCCTCGCCTTAAAAGCCCCTGGGTCCCATATGGGCGCCGGTTCTAATCCCAGCAGCTCCTCTTTCCATCCAGCTCCATGCTTGTGGCCCGGGAAATCAGTTGAGGATGGCCCAATGCTTTGGGACCCTGCACCCGCATGGGAGACCTGGAAGAGGTTCCTGGTTCCTGGCTTCGGATTGGCGTGCACCGGCCATTGCGGCTCACTTGGGGAGTGAATCATTGGATGGAAGATCTTCCTCCCTGTCTCTCCTCCTCTCTGTATATCTGACTTTGCAATAAAAATAAATAAATCTTTAAAAAAATAATAAAACAGAAGCCAAGAAGCAGCTCTAGACTTACCAGGCATGGAAAAGGGAGGCGCATGCTTGCAGTCTGCCCTTTGGAACGAATTCAGGACCTTGGGCTGTAATAAAATGAATAAATCTTTTAAAAAATCTAAAGATAAAAAGGAACACTCTAAATAAATGTACTTTTAAACCAAAAACCTTATTTTTTTCCCAACAGTTTTGATAGGTTGGCAGGGGAAGAGTCTACAACAATGTTTGTGTGAGTGCACTTCAAGACACCAATGGGAAAAAATGGAAATTAAGTGCAAGTGCAGAAAAACACTTGAAATCTCTGCAGTTTTTTGTAATTTTTTTCAAAAACTTGAAGACCACTGGGTTCATGGATTTTAGGGCTTTTTCTTTTGCACTAAACTTCTATTTCAATTGCACTTTGCCAGAACTTTTTACCCACTCTTGCAGATGATCTCAAATCCATCAAAGCAAACTATCTCGTGGATTTTTCTTCAACTGAATCTCAGTGGAAGAAAATCCAATGGTACACAGTACTTACTTCCACCTGATTTTCTAACTTCATAGCAAGATTACTAGGATACTCAAAATCACCATTACTTTTTCTATTGCTTTAAGATATTGAGATGTGACATCTCATTTCTAGTCAAGTCAGGCTTAATTATTTGGATCTACTCTCACTGATAAGCAGTAAAGCTAAATTTAAAGCATCTTTCTTAGCAACTGAAAAGCTGGCAAAACAGTATCTGGCAAAAACTGACAGGACAAAAAAGAACCTCATGCGATAAAACCTGAGAGCTGCTTTTGTGGGCTCTGTGACCTGAACACATTTGGAAGTGACGTTTAGGAGAGGGTCAGACATCAGAGCCCTGTGTCTGCTGGAAGTTGAGAAGCTACTAGCAGACACACTCCCAAAAGTTTCCACTGGACATCAGTTAGAATAAATGAGACACAGTAGAGTCCTCATATACCCCTACAGCCCGAGATTATATAGATGTATTTTTAAAGATTTTTCTTTGTAAAGGCAGATCTATACAGAGAAGGAAAAATAGGAAGATCCTCCATCTGCTGATAAAGTGACAATGGTCCGAGAGGAGTTGATCCGAAGCCAGGAGTTAGGAGCTTTTTCTGTGTCCCCAGGCTTTGGGCTATCCTATAGTGCTTTCCCAGGCTGCAAGCAGGGAGCTGGATGGGCAGTGGAGCAGCAGACACGCAGTGGCATCCATATGGGATCCTGGTGACTTCCAGGCAAGGATTTAGCCACTAGGCCACTGTGCTGGGTCCTTGGGGTCATAGTTTAAGGGAATTAATTTCAAGTCCTGAGCATCAATGAGGGGGTCGCAGGTGGGTAGGGAAGAGGTAAATCCTCTCCAGAGAGGTTAGTTTTCTGAGACCTCCACATTTATTGCTATATACAAACTTGCAAAATAATCTGTATGAAAGATTAGGTACACCAGGAAATAGGATATCAAGAGTGAGAAAAAGCAGAAGTAGATCCACGAATTGCACATTGAGAAACAGTAACCATGGGAAATGTGATCAACATTGTCTTTAAAGCAATAAAATACAAGCATATTTAGAAGCAGAAGCAAAAGACATGGACTTGAAAATGATCTACTAGAACTTCTGGAAATGAAATTTTATACACAAAGTATTACCAAGTCAATAGATTTAGTCAATTAGACATACTTGACATGGGCAAAGCAGGCAGGCAGTGAGGGACAGGAAGCTGAATACTGCCAACACCCTAGCCATCCGCACTGCCATCTCCTCCAGGCTGTTTCCACATGGCCAAAGCCTCAGCACACCTGCTCTGCATCCTGCAGCTAAGCCTCACTTTGCATCAGGTACCAGCTGTCCTTAACCACCATAAGGAGCTCACCACACATACTATAGCTACACTCCTTATGCTAGAAGGAAAATGTAACCCCAGCCAGGTGGGGAAATTGTCCCTTTTGAGATTGCCTGCACACATTATCTGAGTGAGGACTGTTCTTTTGTCCTACTGTTCATCTGTCTCTCCTTTGTGTTCTTACTTGTAGAATGACAAAAGCCTGCAGTTGAAGTCTAGCTGGGGCGGGCGGGTGGGTGGGGGGCTGGCAGAAGCTGAGCCTCTCCAACTACCTCCAGGGCTCCTGAGCCCTACAACACCACCAGGAGGCTGCATTTCCCACCATTACTAAACTGAGATCAAAGATGTTGTAGAGCATGGAGGTGCAAAACATGTTAAGAGACAAACAGATCTCCTGACATGATGGTTGAAAATGAATCCCAACCTGGTTAATCCGAGTTCTAGGATTTCCAGAAAGAAAGACAATGAACAGAGGTAGTCTGAGGTTTCTCCATAGTAACTGTCTAAACGTTTTTTAAGTGCCACTTATTTCTTCAAAAGCATCTGATTTTCATGAAAACAATCACTGGAAAACTATTTTGTTACTTTAAATAAAAATGACAGCATTGTAAAATAATAGACAACAGTTCCTGGGCTTGGCAAAACATAGCACTACACAGGTGAAACATACATAAAGCATATGATGGGGAACAAGAGGCCCTGACCATGGGAGTATCTTTAGCTCGGTAGCAACGAGCAGACAGCAGTTCCCGGGCTTGGAAGCATTTTGCACTTGCATAGGTGTTGCACACAAAAAGGCATACGATGGGGTACAAGAGGCCTAGACCCAATCTCACAGCCTCTGCTGTTCCTCTGCCAACAGATCAACCCGCAGTTACAACACAAGGGTGCCCACCTGCTCATGTGCATCAGTAAAGTCCTATTGTTCCATAACTCTGGCAGTTTGTACCTCAACATTGTTCATTGTCACCAAGGTAACTGGTGGTTACGGCTGCTGATGTACTGACTATGGTGGTCGCCATTATGCCAGTCTCTTTTATTCTTTATCAGGCCAACAGAGGCCTCTCCGTCAGTCCCAACAGACACAGGCAGGATTCAGGGAAGGGGCTGAAGAACAGCAGAATTGCAATTGCCATTCCAGCACGCTGTCAGGGTGCACTGGAACGTGGTGTCATTTACTTCAGAGGTGTTTTCTATATGTGAGAGAGAAACAGGGGGTTAACACAGGCAGACAAAAGCTTCAAATTCAAGGAGCTGAGGTTCACCCACGTGAGCGAGTCCTCAAGTTCAGAGGAATGATGGAACTAATAGATTCCACAGGAATCATTGCATTCCTAAAGAAGGGAAAACGGGGTGCTTGCCAGTCATGTCCAAACCCCACAAAGCTGCCACGTAGAGAAGGTGGGTATTTTCCCTGTGGTAATAACAGGGGAATGATAAGCAAAAGCACGGGCAGAGATTATGCTATTTATAAAGGGAGGACCAGACCCCCAACAGCTGGGGTCACACATCAGACAGTCTGATAGTCTGGTTAAAATAGAAACTGGCAGGAAATGTCGGAACCTGGTGCTCATAGCAGAAAGACAAGATAAAGAGAGGGGTGCTTCACAAATACTAACATACTTACATAACATATAAAGGCCTAATATACCTGCCTGAGGGGGAACCTCTCACAGAGGCCCCAGCAGAGATGGAGAGGGATTCCGAGGGGGACCCTTGGGCTGAGGGCCCAGCAGACGGGTTCCTGAGTGGGACCCTCTCACTGAGGACACAGCACAGAGAGAGAGGAGGTCCGAGGGGGACTCTCGCTGAGGCAAGAGCAGAGGGGGTCCCAAGAGGGACCCTCTCGCTGAGGCCCCAGCAGAGAGGGAGGGTGGTCCGAGGGGGAACCTCTTGCTGATGCCCCAGCAGAGAGGGGCCCTAGGTGGTCCCTCTCTCGCTGAGGCCCCAGGAGAGGTGGTGCCCATGGGGACCCTCTCGCAGAGGACCCAGCATAGAGGTAGTGAGACTCAGGGGTTCCTCTCACTGAGGCCCCAGAGACGGGGTCCTGAGCGGACCCTCTGGCTGAGTCCCCAACAGAGAGAGGGTCGGGCTCTGATGATCTCTCTCGATGAGGCCCAGGCAGAGAGAGAGATGGGGATCTGGGAGGATCCTCTCGCTGAGAGAGCAGCAGAGCAGGTCCTGAGTGGAATCCTCTCACTGAGGCCACAGCATTGAGATAGGAAGGGTCCGAGGGGGACACTCTCGCTGAGGCTCCAGCAGAGGGAGTCCCGAGTGAGACCCTCCTGCTGAGGCATCAACAGAGAGGGAAGGGGGTTCCGGTGGTCCATCTAGCTGAGGCCCCAGCAAAGGGGGTCCCAAGTGGTACCTTCTCGCCTAGGCCCCAGCAGAGAGGTTAGGTGGCTCCTGGTGTCCCTCTAGCTGTGGCCTAAGCAAAGAGGGTCGCCGGGGTTCCCCCTCACTGAGGCCCCAGCAGAGGGGGTCCCAAGGGGGACCCTCTCGCTGAGGCCCCAGCAGAGAGGCAGGGGTCGCCAGGGTTCCCCCTCACTGAGTCCCCATCAGAGGGGGTCCCAAGGGGGTCTCTCTTGCTGAGGCCCCAGGAGAGGTGTTCCCCAGGGGGACCCTCTTGCGGAGGACCCAGCAGAGAGAGTGTGGGACTCAGGGGTCTCTCTAACTGAAGCCCGTGAAGACGGGGTCTTGAGGGGGACCCTCTGGCTGAGTCCCCAACACAGAGCGGCTTGGGCTCTGAGGATCTCTCTCGCTGAGGCCCCAGCAGAGGGGTTCCAGAGGGGGTCTCTCTCGCTGACACCCCAGCAGCGAGGAAGGGGTTGCCGGAGGTCCCACTAGCTGAAGCCCAGGTAGAGAGAGAGGGCGGTCTGAGGAGGACCATCTCGCTGAGACCCAGGCAGAGGGGCTCACGAGATGGACCAACTTGCAGATGCCCCAGCAGATAGGGAGGGGATGGAGGGGGGGGCAAGGGTCCCTCTTACTGAGGCCCCAGCAGAGTGGGTCCCCAGTGGACCAGCTCTTGCGACTCATTTTGAGAGTGAATCATCGGACGGAAGATCTTTCTCTCTGTCTCTTCTCCTCTCTGTATATCTGACTTTGGAATAAAATACATAAATCTGTTTAAAAAAAAAAAAAAGGTAGGGCAGCATCGGGCACCCTCGTGGCCACCAGGACTCACTGCAGGATGCTCATCCAAGGCTCTCCTGCCAAATCAATGGAAGCACCCCAGCTCAGAGAGGCATTTGCTCTCAAGGACACTCTTTTTAGAGCTTGCACACAAGTCCCATGACGGAAGCCATATGCACGCCCTGGGGTTCTGCATTGACAGCTATAAGCAGTCTAGAGTCACAGCACAGCACACAGCATGCTCCCTCGCAGGAGGCCAGCAGCTTTCTGTCTTTTCCTTCCTCCCTCCTGCCTCCCTCTGTCTTCTTTTCTTGGAAGCACAGAGGAACAGAGAGGGAGAGACAGAATCTTTCTTGCATCTGCTGGCTCACATCCCCAAGGACCACCACCAGAGCCAGCTGTGGCTGGGTCAGGACAAACCCAGGAACCAGGAGCTCCCTCCAGATCTCCCAAAGGGGCACAGGGGCACACAGGCAAGGGCACAAGCCCCTGCAGCATCCTCCGCTGCTCTCCCAGGAGGATCGGCAGGGAGCTGGACTGCAGGGGAAGCAGCCAGGATTTGAAGCAGCACCCGTACAGGCCATCCACCTGGCAGGCTGAGGCTTGACCCACTGAGACAATTCCCTGCACCACACCACACCACACCAATCCTTGCTGGACCCTTCAGCAGCTCCTTCACCAGGCTGCTGAAGGTGTCTGTCCCCCTGGCTTGCACAACTTATGCCGTTCCGTGCTGTAAGAGCAGCCAGTACAGATGAGGGATCCAGGCATGTTGCTACTCTACCTGTCCTGGGTAGATGGACCTCTGTGAAGAACAGATGTCAGCTGTTGGGATGTCTTGTGGAAGATGGCACATCAGCGGTGGCCGATGGTCCACAGCTGACCAGCAGGAGGAAGAGTCTTGAATCCAGAAGGATCCATGGAGGAGGGTGAAGCACTCTCTGGTGAACAAGAGGGCAGCAGCATCTGGCTGGAGGCTGTGAGGCCAAATTCCTGCCTCCAAAGCACATGACAGTGATGGCTGACCCCTCAAGTGCTAGCTAGAGATAGGAAAGGCAGCTTTGTGCACCCTGTTGTGTGCAGGAAGCACAGGCCCTGAAAGCCCTACCTTGTGCGGGCCTTGGTGGCTCCCCGGTCATCATCATATGTGCTGGGCAGTAGGGCTGCATGTTGCAGGATGCTTTCTTTAGCAGCTAGGGCCTGGGACTTCCTATTGCAGATGGCTGGTGACCTCTGGTGCCTACTTGCCCATCCACCTGGCTCCTGGCTTAGGAGCCCACATGCCCAGACACCACTCAGCTAGGCCAAGGCAGGCCGAGTAGTGTATCACCCTAACCACCACCCAACACATGCAAAAATACATGAAACTGGGGTCCATCAGCGTGGCCTAGTGGCCAAAGTCTTTGCCTTGAACGCACCGGGATCCCATATGGGCACTGGTTCTAATCCCGGCTGCTCCACTTCCCATCCAGCTCCCTGCTTGTGGCATGGCAAAGCAGTCGAGGACGGCCCAAAGCTTTGGGACCCTGCACCCACATGGAAGAGGTTCCAAGTTCCCAGCTTCGGATTGGCATGCACCAGCCATTGCGGCTCACCTGGAGAGTGAATCATTGGACGGAAGATCTTCCTCTCTGTCTCTCCTCCTCTCTGTATCTCGGACTTTGTAATAAAAAAAAAAAAAAAAAACGGTCCATGAAGCCCTGTTGGCAGCCCATCAGGGAGATGCTCCACTTGCCAAAGAATTCCCGGAGTCTGCATGTTGGGTGCTCTGCAAGGAATGGGGGTGGCGGTAAGGTTTCCTGAGACCTCATCTGGCCAAGTACAACCCCAGTGTGCTGGTGTTAACACCAGCTCTCAGAGGGCTCTGAGGATGCAGGCATGGGACTCCAGCTCCCTGAGGGCCTGTGGGCATGCTGATGTGAGAGTCCATCTCCCAGGGTTCTTTAAGTGCCCTGCTGTTAAAGGCACCCTGACACTTCCTATCACAGAGGCCTGGGCTGATGCTAGGCCCCAAACGTCCTGCACCCCTCCCGGGCTTTGGTATGTGAGCTGTTCGGCCTTGGAGCCCTGATCTTTCAACAGCACGTGTACCAGAATACTGTCCGGGACCCCCACCTGATGCTAGGATGGCTCGGGTTGGACTGTCTAGAGGTCAGAAGGCCTGAGCCCACCAGGGGTAGAAAGGGCAGCTTGGGGCCCAGCGCCGTAGCCTAGGAACTAACGTCCTTGCCTTGAACGCGCTGGGATCCCATATGGGCACCGGTTCTAATCCCGGCTGCTCCACTTCCCAACCAGATCCCTGATTGTGGCATGGGAAGGCAGTAGAGACTGCCCAAAGCTTTGGAAACTTGCACCCACATGGGAGATCTAGAAGAGGCTCCAGGTTCCTGGCTTTGGATCGGCGTGCACCAGCCATTGTGGCTCACTTGGGGAATGACTCATCGGACGGAAGATCTTCCTCTCTGTCTCTCCTCCTCTCTGTATATCTGACCTTGGAATAAAATAAATAAATGTGTAAAAAAGAAAAAAAAAAAAAAAGAAAAGAAAGAACGAACGGCGGCTTTGGGCGCCCTCTCGTGGCCACCAGCACTCAGTGCAGGACGCTCATCCAAGGCTCTCCAGCATGGATGAAGGTCCTCTGCTGCCAGACCCCAGCAGGAAGGAGCGTCCTCTGCTGGCAGACCCAAAAAGAGAGGAGGGTCCTGTTTTGCAGGACCCCAGCAGAAAAGAGGGTCCTCTACTGCGGAACGCCAGCATAGAGGAGGATTCTTGGATGTCGGACCCAACAGAGAGGAGGGTCTTCTGGTGCTGGATCCTAGCAGAGAAGAAGGTCCTCTGGTGCTGGAACTCAGCAGAAAGGAGGGTTCTCCGCTTCTGGACCCCAGCAGAGAGGAGTTTCCTCTGCTGCTGGACCACAGCAGAAGAGGCTTCTCTGGTGTTGCACTACAGCAGACAGGAGGGTCCTCTGTTGCCAGACCCCAGCAGAGAGGAAGGTCCTCTGCTGCTGGACCCAATTAGAGAGGGGGTTCCTCTGCTGCAGGACCCATGCAGAGAGGGGGGTCTTCTGGTGCTGGAACCCAGCAGCAGAGGAGGGTAATCTGGTACCAGACGCCAGCAGGGAGGTGGTTCCTGTGGTGCCGGACACCAGCAGAGGGAGGGTCCTCTGCTGCTGGACCCCAGCAGTGAGGAGGGTTCTCTGATGCTGGTCCAATTAGAGAGGGGAGTCCTCTGGTTCCGGGCCCCAGCAGCAGTTGAGGGTCCTGTGCTGCAGGACCCATGCAGAGAAGGGAGTCTTTTGATGCCGGACCCAAGCAGCAGAGGAGGGTACTCTGATGCAGGACCCTAGGAGCAGAGGACGGTCCTCTGGTGCCGGACGACAACAGGGAGGATGGTCCTGTTGTACCGGACCCCAGCAGCAGAGGAGGGTCCTCTGGTGCCGGAACCCAGCAGAGAGAGATTCCACTACTGTCGGACCCCAGCAGAGAGGAGGCTCCTTTGCTGCAGGAACACAGCAGAGAACAGGGTCCTCTGCAGCCGCACCCCAGCAGAGGGGAGGGTACTCTGATGCCGAACACCTGCAGCTGAGGGGGGTCTTCTTCTGCTGTACCCCAGCAGAGAACAGGGTCCTCAGCTGCCTGTCCCCAGCAGGAAGGAGTGTCTTCTGGAGCCTGACCCCAGCAGAGAGGTCCTCTCCTGCTTCCTCTCTTTGGTGTTCAGCAGGATAGGAGGGTCCTTGGCTGCTGGACTCCAGCAGAGAGAAGGGTCCTCTGCAGCATTTTACTCGCTGGACCCTAGCACAGACGAGGGTCCTCACGTGCTAGACCCAGCAGAGAGGAACGTCATATGGTGCCGAACCCAGGCAGAGAGGTGGGACCTCTGCTGCTTCCTCTTTGTTTTGGCAGAGCAGAGAGGAGTGTCCTCTGGTGCTAGATCACAGAAGAGAGGAGGGTCCTCTGCTGCTTCCTCCCTGCTGGGGTCCAGCAGAGGAGGTCCACTGCTTCCGGACCCCAGCAGTGAGTGGGTCCTCTGCTCCTGGACCCCAGCAGAGCGAAGGGACCTCTGTTGCCGGACCCCAGCAGAAGAAGAGGGTCCTCTGCTCCCCGATCACAACAGAAGAGGAGGGTCCTCTGCTGCGGCCTCTCTTTGAAGTCCATGAGGTAACGAGGGTCCTTTAGAACTTCTTCTCTGCTGAGATCGTGCAGCAGAGGAGGGTCATCTTCTGCAGGGGTTCAGCAGGAGAGGAGGGTCCTCAGCTGCTGGAAGCAAGGCAAAGTGGAGTGTCAACTGCTGCCAGACCCCAGCAGGGAAGTGGATCCTCTGCAGCGGTACCCCAGCAATGCAGGAGTGTAATCTGCTGTCAGACCCCAGTAAAGAAGAGGGTCTTCTTCTGCTGGACCCCAGCAGAGAGGAGGGTCCTCTGTTGCTTCATCTATGCTGGACACCCGCAGTGAGGAGAGTCCTCTGGTGCTGGACCCGAGCAGAGAGGAGAGTACTCTACTGCTGGACTCCAGCAGAGAGGACGGTCCTCTGCTGATTACTCTCCACTGGGGTCCAACAGAGAGGAGGGTCCTATTTTTCCGGACCCCAGCAGTAGAGTAGGACCCTCTGCTGCCCGACCCCAGCAGAGAGGTGTTCTCTGGTGCCGGATCCCTGCAGAAGAGGGAAGTTTTCTGCTGCCGGACCCTGCAGGGACGAGTGTCCTCTGCTGCCGAACCCCGCAGGGACGAGTGTCATCTGCTGCCGGACCACAGAAGGAAGGAGGGTCCCCTGTTGCCAGAACCAGCAGAACAGGAGGGTCCCCTGCTGCTTCCTTCTTTATTGTCCAACAGAAGAGGATTGTCCTCTGCTCCTTTCTCTCTGCAGGAAAACAGCAGTGAGGGGGAACCTATGGTGCCAGGCAGCAGCAGAGAGGAGGATCTTGTGCTGCCGGACCCCAGCAGAAGAGGATGGTCCTCTGCTGCCGGACGCCAGCATAGATGAGGGTCCTCCTCTGGGCTCCAGCATAGAAGAGAGTCCTCTGCTGCTTCTTCTCTGCTGGACCCCAGCAGAGAGGCGGATCCTCTGGGGATGGACCTCAACAGAGAGGAGGGTCCTCTACTGCTGTACCCCAGTAGAGAGGATGGTCCTCTGCTGATTCCTCTTTGATGGGGTCCAACGGAGAGGAGTGTCTTATGCTGCCGGACACCAAAAGCAGAGGATGGGCATCTGCTGCTGGACATCAGCAGCAGATGAGGGTCTTCTGTTGCCGGATCCCAGCAGAGAGGAGGGTACTCTATTGTTGTACCTCAGCAGAGAGGATTGTCCTCTGCGGCTTTCTCTGTGCTGGGGTCCAGCAGAAAGCAGGGTCTCTGATGCTGGACCCCAGAAGAGAAGAGGGTCATCTGATGCTTTATCTCTGCTATGTTCATTCAGCAGAGGAGGTTCCTCTGCTGTCTGAATCCAGCAGGAAGGAGAATCCTCTGCCTCATCCTCTCTTTGGGGTCGAACAGGAGTTGAGTGTCCTCTGTACTTCCTCTCTGCTGGGGTCCAGCAGCAGAGGAGGGTCCTATGATGCAGGTGTCCCAAAGGAGAGTAGGAACTCTGCTGCTTAAACCCAGCAGAAGTGGTGTGTCATCTGCTGCAGGACCCCAGCACAGAAGAGTGTCCTCTTGTGCTAGACCCCTGCAGAGAGGGGGTCCTCTGCTGCCGGACCAGAACAGCAGAGGGTGGTCCTCTGCTGCCGGACCACAGCAGGGAGGAGGGTTCATTCTTCTGGACCTCAGCAGGGACGATGGTCGTCTGCTGCCGGACCCCAGTAGGAGAGGAGGGTCCTCGGCTGCCAGAAACCATCAGAGAGGCAGCTCCTTTGCTGCTACCTCTCTGCTGGGGTCCAACAGAGTGGAGGGTCTTCTGTTTCCAGACCCCAGCAGCAGAGCAGGGTGCTCTGGTGCTGGAAAACAGAAGGGAGTAGGGTCCTCTGCTGCCTGCACCATCAGCAGAGGTGGGTCCTCTGGTGCCGGAACCAAGCTACAGAGGGGGGTACTCTGATGCTAGACCCCAGCAGCAGTGGAGGGTCCTCTGGTGCTGTCGGATCCCAGCAGAGAGGAAGCAGCAGAGGACTCGCCTCTCTGCTGGGGTCCTGCAGAGTGAAGGGTCCTCTGCTACCAGACCCCAGCAGCAGTAGAGCACCCTCTTCTGCCGTAAAACAGCAGGGAGAATGGTTCTCTGCTGCCAGTCCCAGCAGCAGAGGAGGGTCTTCTGGTGCCGGACACCAGCAGCAGAGAAGGGGTCTCTGGTGTGGGACCACGGCAGAGAGTAGGGTACTCTGCTGCCAGACCCCAGCAGAGAGCGGGTCCTGCACTGCAGGACCCCAGAAGAGAAGGAGGGTCCTCTCGTGCTAGACCCCAGGAGAGGAGGGTGCTCTGCTGGGGGACTCCAGCACGTAGGAGGGTCGTCCTGTGCTGGACCCCAGCAGAGAGGGGTGTCATCTGGTGAAACACCCCAGCACAGAGAAAGATCCTCTGTTGCTGGACCCCAGCAGAGAGGGAGGTCCTCTGGTGCCAGAACCCTAAAAGCAAAGGAGGGTCCTCTGTTGCCAGACCACAGCAGGGAGGAGTGTCCTCTGCTGTCTGACCTGAGCAGTAGAGGATTGTCCTCTGGTGCCGGGCCCCAGCAGAGATGAAGATCCTCTGCTGCTCGAGCAAGCTGAGAGGAGGGTCCTGTGGTGCTGGACCCCAGCAGAGAATGGTGTCCTCTGTTGCTGGACCCCAGCAACAGGAGGGTTCTCTGTTGCTGGACCCCAGCAGAATGTAGGGTGTTGTTGTGCCAGCCCCCAGCAGAGAGGAGGGACTCTGCTGCCGTACCAAGGCAGGGAGGAGGGTCCTCAGCTGCAGGAACCCAGCAGAAGGAGGGTCCTCTGCTGCCAGACCCCAGCAGCAGAGAGGGTCATCTGGTGCCAGACCCTAGCATCAGAGGGGAGTCCTGTGCTTCCAGACACCAACAGCAGAGGGAGGAACTCTGCTGCTGGACCCCAGCAGAACATGGGTGTTGTCTGCTACCAGAACCCAGCATAAGGAGTGTCATTTGCTACCAAACCCCAGCAGGACAACGGGGTCCTCTGGTACCAAAACCCAGCAGCAGAAAGGGGTTCTTTGCTGCCAGACCCAAACAGCACAAGGGGCTCTCTGCTGCCGGAATTCTGCAGAGAGGACTTCCTCTGCTGCCGGACATCAGGAGAGAGGATGGTCCTCTGCTGCCGGACCACAGCAGAGAGGAGGATCCTCTGTTGCTGGAACCCAGCAGAAGAGGAGGGTCCTCTGCTGCAGGACGCCAGTAGAAGAGTAGAATCCTCTGCGTGTCCTCTCTTTGGGGTCCAGTAGGAAACAAGGTTCCTCTGCAACTTCCCCTCTGCTGTAGTCCAGCAGCAGAGGCGGGACCTCTGCTGCAGGGGTCCAGCAGGAGAGGAGGGTCCTTTGCTGCTACCTCTCCACTAGGGCTACAGCAGCAGAGGCGGGTCCTCTGCTGCCGCACCCCAGCAGCAGAAGGCGGTAATCTGGTGCTGGACCATAGCAGAGTGGAGGATCCTCTGCCGCTGGACCCCAGCAGGATAAGAGAGTACTTGGGCACCACAGCACAGCAGAACAAGGTGTTCCTCTGGTGCCGGACCCTAGCAGCAGAGGGGAGTTCTCTGCTGCAGGAACCCAGCAGAAGGAGTGTTCTCTGCTGCCAGACCCCAGGAGCATACGGAGGTCCTCTGGTGCTGGACCCCATCAGCAGAGGGGGATCTTCTGATGCCGGACGCCAGCAGCAGAGGAGGGTCCTCTGGTGCTAGACCCCAGCAGAGAGGGTTGTCATCTGGTTTCAGACAACAGCAGCAGTGGTGGATGCTCTGCTGCTGTACCCAGCAGAGAGGGTGGTCCTCTGCCACCAGACCCAACCTGGGAAGAGGGCCCTGTTGCCTCCAGAACCCAGCAGCAGAGGAGGGTCTTCTGGTGCCGGACCCCAGAAGCAGAGGAGGTCCGCTGGTGCCGGACACCAGCAGGGAGGAGGGTCCTCTGCTGCAGGAACCCAGCAGAAACAGGGTCCACATCTGTCGGATCCCAGCCGAAGATTAGGGTCCTGTGCTTTGTCCTCTCTTTGGGATCTAGCAGGAGATGAGTGTCCTCTGCAACTTCCTCTCTGCTGTGGTCCCGTAGCAGAGGAGACTCCTCTAGGCTGGGGTTCAGCAGCTGAGAACCCTCCTCTCTGCTGTGTCAGGCAGGAGATGATGCTGCTCTACTGCTGGGATCTGACAGCAGGAGAGGAGAGTCCTCTGCTGCTGGAACAGGAAAGAAGAGGAGGGTCCTCTGCTGCAGGACTCCAGCTGAGAGGAACGTCCTCTGCTGCTTCCTTTCTGCTGCACCCCAGCAGAGAAGGGTCCTCTCATGCTAGACACCAGCAGAGAGGATGGTCCTCTGCTGCTTCTTCTCAGCTGCGGTTTGGCAGAACAGTAGGGTCCTCTGTTGTTGGGCGCAGCAGCAGTGGAGGATCTTCTAATGCCAGGCCGCAGCAGAGAGGAGGGTATTCTGCTGCTCCACCCCAGCAGAGAGGAGGGTCCTCTTTTGCTGGACTCAAGCAGAGAGGGGTGTCCTCTGGTGCCCGACCCAAGCAGCAGAGGGGGTTCTCTTTGGCTGGACCTCAGCAGAGAGGGGGGTCCACTGGTGCCTGACCCCAACAGCTGAGGGTGGTCCTCTGGTTTCGGACCACAGCAGTGAGGAGGGAGGACATCCACTCCCGGACACCAGCAGAAGAGGGGGGTCCTCTGCTGCCAGACCCAACAGAAGGAGGGTCCTTTGCTGCCAGACCCAGTAGCATAGAAGCGTCCTTTGGTGTCAGACCCCAAGAGCAGAGGGGGTTCTCTGCTGCCAGACCCCAGCAGCAGAAGGCGGTCCTCTGGTGCTGGACCTCAGCAGAGTGGAGGGTCCTCTGCTGCCGGAACCTAGCAGAAGGAGGGTCCTCTGCTGCCAGACCTCAGCAGCAGAGGAGGGTCCTCTGGTGCCGGACACCAGCAAGAGAGGGGGTTCTCTGGTGCCGGACCCCACCAACAGAGCAGGGTCTTCTGCAGCCGGACCACAGCAGAGAGGAGGGTTCTCTCATTGCTGACTTCAGCAGGGACGATGGTCCTCTGCTGCCGGACCACAGCAGCAGGGGAGGGTCATCTGGTACCACACCCGAGCAGCAGATGAGGGTCCTCTGCTGCCATATCCCTGCAGGGAGGAGGGTCCTCTGCTACCAGAACACAGCAGAAGGAAGGTCCTCTGCTGCCAGACCCCAACAGCTGAGGGGGGTCCTGTGGTGGCAGACCCCAACAGCTGAGGGGGGTCCTCTGGTGCCCGACCACAGTAGCAGAGGGAGGAACTCCACTCCCGGACACCAGCACAAGAGGGGGGTCCTCTGCTGCCAGACACAGCAGAGGCGGGTCCTTTGGTGTTCGACCCCAAGAGCAGAGGGGGTTCTCTGCTGCCACACCCCAGCAGCAGAAGGCGGTTCTCTGCTGCTGGACCCCAGCAGAGTGGAGGGTCCTCTTCTGCTCGACCCCAGCAGGAGAGGAGAGTCCTCGGGTACCGGACCACAGCAGCACAAGTGGTTCCTCTGGTGCTGGTCCCCAGCAGGGGGGGTCCTCTGGTGCCGGAACCCAGAAGCAGTGAGGGGGCCTCTAGTGCCAGAAACAGCAGCAGAGGGAGGAACTCTGCTTTCGGACTCCAGCAGCAGAGGGGGGTCCTCTGCTGCAGGAACCCAGCAGAAGGAGGATTCTCTGCTGTAGGACAGCAGGAGCATAGGGGAGTTCTCTGGTGCTGGACCCCAGCAACAAAGGGGGGTCTTCTGTTGCCAGACGCTAGTAGCAGAGGAGGGTCTTCCTCTGCCTAACGCCATTAGAAGAGGGTCACCTGCTGTTTCCTCTCTTTGGGGCCCAGTCGGGGACGAGGGTCCTCTTCAACTTCCTCTGTGCTGTGGTCCAGCAGCAGAGGAGGGTGCTCTGGTGCTTGACCCCAGTAGAAGAGTAGGGTTTTCTGCAGTGTCCTCTCTTTGGGGTCCAGTAGGCAATGAGGGTCCTCTGCAGCTTCCCCTCTTCTGTCGTCCAGCAGCAGAGGACAGAGTCCAGCAGAGGAGGGTCCTCTGCTGCTGGACCCCAGAAGCAGAAGGCAGTCCTCTGGTACTGGACCCCACCAGCAGGGGACGTTCCTCTGCTGCCAGACCACAGCAGAAAAGAGGGTCCTAGGCTTCCGGACCCCAGCAAAGAGGATCGTCCTCTGATGCCAGAACTTTGCAGAAGAAGGTGGTCCTCTGCTGCCGGACGCAAGTATAAGAGGAGGGTCCTCTGCTGCTTCCTCTCTGCTGGGATCCAATGAATACTCGGGTCCTCAGGTACTGGATCCCAGGAGAGAGTAGGGTCGTCTGCTGTCTGACCCCAAGAGAGGGGAGGTTCTCTGCTGCCAAATAACAGCACAGAGGATATTCCTCTGGTACCGGACCACTGCAGAGAGGATCCTCTGCTGCTGGAGCCAGCAGAAAGAGGTGGGTACTCTGCTGTAGGACACCAGTAGAAGAGGAATGTCCTCTGCTGCGTCCTCTCTTTGGGGTCCAGCAGGGAGGAGGGTCCTCTGCTGCAGAGGTGCAGGGTCCTCTGCTGCCAAACCCCAGTAGCAGAGGGGGGTACTCTGCTGATGGACCCCAACAGATAAGAGTGTCCTCTGCTGCTTCCTCTCTGCTGAGGTTCAACAGAGGTGGACCTCTGCTACCGGACCCCAGCTGCTGAGGAGGGTCTTCTGGGGCCAGACCCCAGCACAAGGGGGGTGTTCTCTGCTGCTGCACCCCTTAGCAGAGGAAGGTCCTATGCTGCCAGACCACAGCAGAGGAGTTTCCTCTACTGCCGGAACCCAGCAGAGAGGAGGGTCCTCCTCTTTGTCCTCTCTTAGGGGTCCAGCAGGAGACGAGTGTCCTCTGTAACTTACTCTCTGCTGTGGTCCAGCAGCAGAGGATGATCCTCGGAGGCAGGGGTCCAGCAGTGGAGGAGGATCCTCTGCTGCTGGAACACAGCAGAAGAGGAAGGTCCTCTGCTGTTGGACCCCAGCTGAGTAAATGTTCCTCTTCTGCTTTCTCTTTGCTGTGCCACAGCAGAGAGGAGGGTCCTTTGCTGCTGGACCAAAGCAGAGAGGAGGGTCCTTTGCTGATTCCTTTCTGCTGGGGTTCCTAAGCAGAGGAGGGTGCTGTGCTACCGGACACAACAGCAGTGGAGGGTCCTCTGCTGCAGGACCACAGCTGGGAGGAGGGTCTTTCGTACTAGTCCCTAGCAGAGAGGATGGTCCTCTGTGCCTGAACCCAGCCGGGAGGAGGGGCCTCTGCTGCCGGACCCCAGCAGAGAGGAGTCTTCTGATGCCAGACCCGAGCAGCAGAGGAGGTTCCTCTGATGCAGGAATAGAAGCAAACAAGGGTCATCGGCTGTTGGACCCCAGATGGCAGGAGGGTCCTCTGCTGTATGAACCCAGCAGCAGAGCAGCGTCCTCTGCTGCTGGACCCCAGGAGTAAGGAGGGTCCCTGCTGCTCGACCCCAGCAGAGACTAGGGTACTCTGGTTTTGGACCTCAGCAGAGAGAGGTGTCCTCTGGTGTCGGACCCCAGCAGCAGAGGATGGTCCTGTTCTGCGGTACCCGAGCAGGGAGGAGGGTCCTAGCTGCCGTACCATAGCAAGGAGGAAGGACCTTTGTGGCCGGACCCCAGCAGCAGAGTTGGGTCCTCTGGTGCCCGACCCGAGCAACCTAGTAGGGTCTTCTGGTGCAGGGCCTCAGAAGGGAGAAAGGTCCTCTGCTGCCAGACCACAGCAGCAGAGTTGGATCCGCTGCTGTTGGATACCAGCAGCAGAAGCTAGTCTTCTGCTGACGGATCCCAGCAGCAGTGGGGTTCCTACAGTACCGGATGCCAGCAGATGAGGGGGATCCTCTGGTACCGGATCCCAGTAGAGAGGAAGGTCCTCTGGTGCCAGACCCCAGCAGTAGAGGAGTGTCCTCTGGGCCCAGACCCCAGCAGCAGGGAGGTGGGTCCTCTGGTGTGGAACCCCAGGAGCGGAAGAGGATCCTCTGGTGCAGGACCACAGAAGAGAGGAGGGTCCACCCATGCCAGACCCCAGCAGAACAGGAGTGTCCTCTACTGTTTCCTCGGTTTGATACCCACCTGGAGAGGAGTGTCCTCTGCAGCTTCCTCTCTGCTGGGGTACAGCAGAGAGGAGAGTCCACTGGTGCCGGACCCCAGCAGAAGATGAGTGTATTCTCCTGCGTCCTCTCCCTGAGGTGCAGCATGAGGGGAGGGTCCTCTGCAACTTCTTCTCTGCTGTGGTCTAGTAGCAGGGAAGCACCTCATTGCAGGGGTCCCGCAGAAGAGGAGGATGGTCTGCTGTTGGACCCCGGAAGGCAGGAGGTTCCCCTGCTGCCATACCCCAGCAGGGAGGCAAATCCTCTGCTGCCGGACCTCAGCAGCAGAGGAGGATCCTCTGGTGCCAGATCCCAGGAGCAGAGGAGTGTCCTCTGCTTCCAGACCACAGCATGGAGGAGGGTCCTCTGTTGCAGGAACCCAGTTGAGAGGAGGGTCCTCTGCTGTCGGATCCCAGCAGGGAAGAGGGTCCTCTGCTGCCTGACCCCAACCGGGAGGAGTCCTCTGCTGCCGGACCCCAGCAGAGAGCAGGGTTCTCTGCTTCATCCTCTCTTTGGGGTCCAGTAGGAGACAAGGATACTCTGCATCTTCCTCTCTGCTGAGGTCCAGCCGCAGAGGAGAGTCCTCTGCGGCTGGACCACAGCATGGAGGAGGTATCTATGCTACTTCCTCTCTGCTCCACTCCAGCACTGTAGAAGTTCCTCTGCTGCCAAACAACAACAGCTTGGAGAGTCCTCTGCTTCCGGACCCCAGCAGAGAGGAGGGTCCTCTGCTGCCAGACCCCAGGAGAACAGGAGGTTCTTCTGCTGCATCCTCTCTTTGCTGTCCAGCAAGAGAAGAGGGTCCTCTGCTGTTCCTCTCTGCTGGGGTCCATCAGAAGACAAAAGTCCTCTGCTGCTGAAATCCAGAAGGAGAGGAGGGTCCTCTGCTGCCAGACTCCTGCAGAGGGGTGGGTCCTGTATTGCTTCCTCTCTGCTGGAAACTAGCAGAGACGAGTGTCCTGTCGTGCTAGACCCCAGCAGAAAAAAGGGTCCTCTGCTGATGGACCAAAGCAGCTGAGGAGGCTCCATTGTTGCCAGACTCCAACAGCAGAGGAGGGTCCTTCTGTTCCGCACCAAAGCAGCATAGGATGGTCCTCTGCTGATGGACCCCACCAGCAGAGGAGGGTTCTCAGGTGCCAAAACCCAGCAGCAAGGAGGGTCTTCTTCTACCAGAACCCAGAAGCAGAGTAGCTCCTGTGGTTCCGGACACCAGCTGCAGAGGAGGGTCCTCTGTGGCTGCTGGAACCCAGCAGCAGAGAGGAGGGTCCTCTGCGGCTTCCTCTCTGCTGCGGTCCAGCAGAGAGGATGGTCCTTTGGTGCTGGACCACAGCAGAGAGGAAGGACCTCTGATGCTTATTCTCTGCTGGTGTCCAGCAGCAGGGATGAGGGTCCTCTGTTGCCGGAACTTGCAGGGATTAGGGTCCTCTGCTGCCGAACCCAAGTAGGGTGGAGGGACCTCTGCTGCGGTCCCCAGCAGGGAGGAGGGTCCTCTGCTGCGGTCCCCAGCAGGGAGGATGGTCCTCTGCTGCCGGACCCCAGCAGGGAAGAGGTTCCTCTGCTTCCGGATTCAGGAAAGGTTTTCTGGGTACCTCATCTGCGAAACATCATTGCTAGTCAGCTGGTGTGTAATTCCAGTCTCAGAGGGTCCATGGACACGCTGACGTCGGACCCCAGATTCCACTGGGATTGGGGAATGCTGAATTAGGATCGAGGTCCAAGAGGGCTCATGGGTACACAGACATGAACCCGAGGTCTCACGGGGCCCATGGGCACACTGATGTGGGATTCCAGCTCTCAGAGGGTCCGTGTGCACACTCACATGGGATTCCAGCTCCCATAGGGTTCGTGGGCTTACTGACTGAGACTCCACATCCCTCAGGGCCTCTGGGGACCGTGATGTGGAACTCCAGCTTCTAGTTCTCCCTGTGCCCTAGGTTCTACCTTGCTGGTGAAGACAGACAGCCACTTCCTAGCACAGAGGCCTGGCCTGATGCAAGGCCACAAGCGTCCTCCACCCCCTCTTGATCCTTCATATGCAGGCTGTTCGGCCCAATCTTCAAGGGACACATATAAAGGAATTCTGTCCAGGATTCCCACCTGACACTAGGATGGCTGGGGCTGGACCTTCTAGTGCTCAAAATGCCTCAGCCAACCAGGGGTAGAAAGGGCAGCTTATGCGCCCTCTCATGGCCAGCAGGACTCACTGCAGGACGCTCCTCCAGGCTCTCCTGCACAAACAAGGGAAACAATCCCAGCCTAAGAGAAATTCACTCTCAAGGACACGCTTTGGAGCGGTTGCACAGAAGTCCCAGGAGAGAAGCTCTACGCACACCCTTGGGGTCTGCATTGGCAGACAAAAGCAGTCTTCAGTCACAGCACAGCACACAGCACACAGCAATGGGCCTTGTGAGGCCATGCCTGCCCATGGCATGGGAGGGCCTATTTTGTGCAGGCCTTGGTTGCTCCCAGGCCAACGTCCTACCTGCTGGAAAGTGGGACTGCATGTCCCAGGGTGCTCTCGCAGAAGCTAAGGCCTGGGACTTCCTATTCCAGATGACTGGTGTCCTTTGGTACTTACTCGTCCTTCCACTGTTCCATCCTTAGAATCCCACAAGCCCAGACACCACCCAGCTAGGCAGAGGAAGGCCGAGTGCTGTATCACCCTAACTGCCACCCCACACATGCATTAATACACGAAGGCCTCTCTGCAGCCCATCGGGGAGCAGTTGCAATTGCTAACGAAAGCCCAGGCCCTGTCCCCAAGGGTGCTTTGTGATGAAAGGGGGTAGTGGCAAGGTTTCTGGGGAGCTCATCTGTGAAAGATCAATGCTAGCCAGTCAGTGAGTAACTCCAGGTACCAGAGGGTCCTTCTGCACACTGACGTGGGACTCTAACTCCCAGAGTGCCTGTGGGCACACTGACGTTTGTATCAAGCTCCTACAAGACCCATGGGCACAGTGACATGAGACCCCAATTCCCAACAGGACACATGGGCACGCTGAACTAGGACTCAGTATCCCAGAGGGCCCATGTGCACACTGACATGGGTCTCCTGCTCTCAGAGGCCCATGAGCAGGCTAATGTGAGTCTCCAGCTCCCAGAGGGACTGTGGGCACGCTGACATGGGACTCCATCTACCACAGGGTCTCTGGGTGCCCTAATGTGGAACTCCAGCTCCCAGCGCTCTCCCCATGTCCTATGTGGTAACTTAATGGTGAAGGCACACAGCCACTTCCTAGCACAGAGGTCCAGGATGATGCAAGACCACAATCATCCTCAACCCCCTCCTGGACCTTCGTTTGCAGGTTTTTCAGCCTTAACCCAATCTTCAAGGGACAAGTATTCAGGAACACTCTCCAGGACCCCCACCTGACACTAGGATGGCTGGGGCTTGGCTGTCTAGTGTCCAAAAGGAATGAGCCCAACCAGGGGGAGAAAGGGCAGCTTATGCGCCCTCTCGTGGACAGCAGGACTCACTGCAGGACGCTCCTCCAGGCTCTGCTGCACAAGAGAAACAAACCCGGCCTGAGAGACATTCACTCTCAAGAACACACTTTGGAGGGGTTTCACAAGAGTCTCAGGGCGGAAGCCCTATGCACACCTTTGGGGTCTGCATTGGCAGACAAAACCAGTCTTCAGTCACAGCACAGCACACAGCACACAGCACACTCCCTGCCAGGAGGCCAATAGCAATCACACTCTTCCTGCCTTCTTGCCTGCCTGCCTGAATCTGTCCTGTTTGCTTGGAGCACACAGGAACAGAGAGGGAGAGAGAGAGCAATCTTTCTTGCACCTGCTGCCTCTCTTCCCCAGGGACCACCACCAGAGATAGATGTGGCTGGGCCAGGACAAGCCCGAGAACCAGGAGCTTCCTCCACATGTCCCACAGGGGCACAGAGGCACAGGGGCACAAGATCCTGCGCCATCCTCCGTTGCTCTCCCAGCACCATCGGCAGGAAGCTGGACTGCAGAGGATGCTGTCAGATCTTGAAGCAGCACCCATACAGCTGAACTGCACACAAGCCTCGCAGGCTGAGGCTTGACACCTTAGGACCCCTCCCCAACCACCAAAACCCACACCACCCGACAACATCCCTTACCAGGTTCTTCAGCACCTCCTTCAACAGGCCACTGAAAGTACCTGTCCCCCTTGCTGGCACAACTTTGGCTGTTCCGTGCTGAGAGAGCAGCGGGCACCAATAAGGCATCCAGGCATGCTGCTACTCTACCTTTCCTGGTGAGAAAGCCTCTGTGGAGAAGACACGTCAGCTGTTGGGGTTTCTTGGTTCAGGTGGCACACCAGTGGCAGCTGATGGTTCACAGGTTGTCCGCTGCAGGAGAAAGGGTCTTGAATCTAGGATGGTCCTGGTATAGGGTGAAGCATTCCCTGGTGAACGAGAGGGCAATTGCATTTGACAGGGCACTCTGGAACCAAATTCATGCCTCCAATGCACACGACACATGTTTAATATGATGCCTTGTAGAATGGAATATGGTCCCTGTGATCCCATTCTTGAAGATGGCATGGGAGGCCCTCCCTTTTGCAGGTTTGGTGGCTCCCCATCCACCATCCCTGCTAGACAGTGAGAATGCATGTCCAGGGTGCCCTTGCAGCAGCTAAGGCCTGGGACTTCCTATTCCAGATGACTGGTGACCTCTGGTGCTTACTTACCCATCCACCTGCTCCTGGCTTAGGAGCCCACATGCCCAGATCCACCCAGCTAAGCAGAAGAAGGCCGAGTGGTGTATCAAACTAAGTGCCACTCCACAAATGCAAAAATGCACAAAGGCCTCTATGCAGCCCATCAGGGAGCTTCACCACTTGCTAAAGAACACCTAGTTCCTGCCCCTAATGGTGCTCTGTGAGGAAAGAGAGTGGTGTAAATGTTTCCAAGGATCTCATCTGCGAAAGACCAGTGCTAGTCAGCTGTTGAGTAACTCCAGGTCCCAGAGGGTCCATGGGCACACTGACGTGGGACACTAGCACACAGAGGGTGCGTGGGCACAATGACCTAGGATTTCAACTCTCAGAGGGACCATGGACAAACTGATGTGAGTCTCCATGTTTCAGAGGGCCCTGTGGGAGAGACTGATGTGGGACTCCAGCTCCCACAGGGCCTCTGGGTGCCCTGACGTGGAACTCCAGCTCGCAGGTTTCCCCAGTGCCCTCTGATGTTCCTTGCTGGTGAAGGCACACAGCCACCTCCTAGCACAGAGGCCTGGGCTGATGCAAGGACACAGGCATCCTATACACACTCCTGGACCTTGGCATGCGGGCTGTTCTGCCTTGGACCCCAATATTCCAGCATCCTGTGTCCAGGAACACTGTCCAGGAGCACCACCTGACGCTAGGATGCCTTGGGCCAGGCCGTCTTGTGCTCAAAAGGCCTGAGCCCACAAGGGGTAGAAAGGCAGCTTTGCACGCTCTCTCGTGTACAGTTGAACTCACGGCAGGACGCTTCTCTAGTCTCTCCTGCCCAGACATGGGAATCAAACCTGGCCTGAGAGAAATTCACTATCAAGGACACTTTTTGAAGAGGTTTCACAGGAATGCCAGGACGGAAGACCTACGTATGCCCTTTGGGTCTGCATTGGCAGACAAAAGCAGTCTAGAACCACAGGACACAGCACACAGCACTCACCCACCGAGCTAGGCAGAGGAATACCGTGTGTTGTATCACCATAACTGC
The DNA here is from genome assembly GCF_030435755.1 of Ochotona princeps. Lineage (NCBI taxonomy): Eukaryota > Metazoa > Chordata > Mammalia > Lagomorpha > Ochotonidae > Ochotona > Ochotona princeps. The sequence continues at coordinate 152,684,090 of NC_080833.1, read as the reverse complement.
CACTCCACACATGCAAAAACACATGAAGGCCTCTCCGCAGCCCATCAGGGAGCTGCTCCACTTGGTAAAGAAAGCCAAGGGCCTACCTAGGGTTGCTCAGCTAGGAAAGCAGGTGGTGTAAATGTTTCTGGGGTCCACATCTGTGAAAAATCAGGGCTTGTCAGCCTGTGTGCAACTCCAGGTCCCAGAGGGTCTGTTGGCACGCTGATGTGGGACTCCAGCTCTCAGAGGGCCTTGGGCACGCTGATGTGGGACTCCAGCTCCCAAGTTTCTCCCCGTGCCCTAGGTTGTACCTTGCTGGTGAAGGCACACAGCCACTTCCTAGCACAGAGCCTCAGCCTGATGCAAAGCTACAAGTGTCCTCCAAACCCTCCTGGACCTTGGTATAAGGGCTGTTCTGCCTTGAACCCCAATCTTCCAGCGACACATATCCAGGAACACTGTAATGGACCTCCACCTAACACTAGGATGGCTCTGGCTGGGCCTTCTTGTGCTCAAAAGGCCTAAGGACAACCAGGGGTAGAAAGGGCAGCTTTGCGCACCCTCTCGTGGTCAGCAGGACTCATTGCATGACGCTCCTCCAGGCTCTACTGCACAAACAAGGGAAACAAACCTGGCTTGAGAGACATTCACTCTCAAGGACATTCTTCGGAGAGGTTGCACAGGAGTCCCAGGACTGAAACACACACATGTCCTTGGGGTCCGCGTTGGCAGACAAAAGCAGTCTAGAGCCACAGCACAGTACACAGCACACAGCACACTCCCTCCCAGGAAGCCAGCAGCTTTCTTTCTCTTCCTTCCTGCCTGCCTGTATCCCTCTGTCCTGCTTGCTTTGAAGCACAGAGGAAGAGAGAGTGAGACAGAGCAAACTTTCTTGCATCTGCTGCCTCACTTCCACCAGAGCCAGCTGTGGCAGGGTCAGGACAAGCCCAGGAACTAGGAGCTTCATTCACATGTCATAAAGGTTCAAGGGGAACAGGGTCACAACCCAGGCACCATCCTCCACTGCTCTCCCAGGATCATCAGCAGGGAGCCTGATTGCAGGGGAAACAACCAGGACTTGAAGCAGCACCTATACAGGCCATCTGCCTGGCAGGCTGAGGCTTGACACCCTTGGACACCACACTGAGGCCCCAGAAGATGGAGTTCCTCAGGTGGACCCTCTCGCTGAGGCCCCAACAGAGAGAGAGGGTCAGGTAATGAGGATCTCTCTCGATGAGGCCCCAGCAGAGGGGTTCCGAGGGGGAACCTCTCGCTGAGGCCACAGTAGAGAGAGAGGAGGGGTCCGAGAGGAACACTCTCGCTGAGGCTCCAGCAGAGGGGTCCCGAGGGGGACCCTCCCACTGAGGCATCCACAGAGAGGGAAGCGGGCTCAGGGGGCACTCTCGCTGAGGCCGCAGCAGAGGGGGTCCCGAGTGGTACCTTCTCGCCTAGGCCCCAGCAGAAAGGTTAGATGGCTCCAGGTGTCCCTCTGGCTGAGGCCCCAGCAGAAGGGGTCCCAAGGAGTACCTCTTGCTGAGGCCCCAGCAGCCAGAGAGGGGTCGCCAGGGTTCCACCTCGCTGAGGCCCCAGCAGAGGGTGCGCCCAGGGGGACCCTCTTACTGAGGCCCCAGCAGTGAGGGAGGGGTTTGCCGGGGGTTCCTCTCGCTGAGGCCCCAGCAGAGGGGCTCCTGAGATGGACTATCTCGTAGATGCCTCAGGAGATAGGTAGGGAAGGGGGGGGCAAAGGGTACCTCTCACTGAGGCCCAAGCAGAGGGGGTACCAAGGGGGACCCTCTCGCTGAGGCCCCTGAAGAGGAGTTCCCAAGGTGGATGATCTCACTGAGGCCCCAGCAGGAGGGGGTCCTGAGGGCAAACCTCTCGCTCTGGCCCCAGCAGAGGTTCCTAGGGGGACCCTCTCGCTGAGGCCCCAGCGGGGGGGGGGGTCTCGAGGGAGTCCCTCTCGCTGAGGCCGCAGTAGAGTGGCTCCAGAGGGTGACCCTCTCGCTGAGGCTCCAGCAGAGATGGAGCGGGTACCCGAGGGGTACCATCTTCCTGAGGCCTGAGGAGAGGGGGTCCCAAGGGGTACCTTCTCGCTGAGGCTCTAGCAGAGATGGAGAGCATGTCCGAGGGGGACTCTCTCACTGAGGTCCCAGCAGAGATGGAGAGGGGCTCTGGGGGTCCGTCTAGCTGAGGCCCCAGCAGGGAGGGAGGGGGGTTCTGGGGATCCCAGTCACTTAGGACCCAGCAGATCGGGTCCCGAGGGGTACCCTCTCTTAGAGGCCCCAGCAGAGATAAGAGGCTCTGGCTGGGAGTGTCCCTCTCACTGAGGCCCCAGCAAAGAAAGGGTCCCTCTCTCTGAGGCCCCAGTAGAGGTTGTCCCGAGTGGGACCCTCTTGTTGAGGCCCCAGCAGCAAGGGAGGGAGGGTCCGAGGGTGACCCTCTCCCTGAGGCCCCAGCAGAGTGGGTCCCAAAGGGGACTCTCTCGCTGAGGCCCCAGCAGAGAGAGAGGGGAGTCTGAAGGGGACCCTCTCACTGAGGCCCCAGAGGAGAGAAAGAGAGTGTGTGTCCCGAGGTTGACCCTCTCGCTGAGGCCCCAGCAGAGACAGAGGGGGGGTCCGAGGGGGACTCACTTGCTAAGGTCACAGCATATAGGGAGAGGGGCTTCGGGTGTCCCTGTCGCTGAGGCCCTAGCAGAGGGGGACCCGAGAGGGACCCTCTCGCTGAGGCCTCAGCAGAGAGAGAGGGAGGGATCCTAGGGGGACAATCTCACTGAGGCCCCAGCAGAGTGGGTCCCAGGGGGACCCTCTAGCTGAGGTCTCAGCAGAGAGAGAGGGGGTCCGACGGGGACTGTCTCGCTGAGACCCCAGCAGAGGAGGTCCCAAGGTGGACGATCTCGCTGAGGCCCCAGCAGAGTTTGTCCCAAGTGGGACCCTCTCGCTGAGGCCATAGCAGAGAGAGGAGGCTCCGAAGAACACCCTCTCGCAGAGGGCCCAGCAGAGGAGCTCCCGAGGGGGACCCCATCGCCGAGGCCCCAGCAGAGAGGGAGGCAAGCTCCGGGGGTCACTCTCGCTTAGGCCCAAGCTGAGGGGCTCCCGAGGGGGACACTTTCACTGAGGCCCCAGCAGGGAGAGACAGAGAGAGGGCAGCCGATGGTCCCTCTCTCTGAGGCCCCAGCAGAGAAGAGAGAGAGAGAGAGGGGTGACAATGGTCCCTCTCACTGAAGCCCCAAGAGAGAGTGGGGGTTCCTAGGAGGACCCTTTTGCTGAGGCCCTAGCAGAAACAGACAGAGAGATAGAGGGGGACGAGGTTCCCTCTGGCTAAGGCCCCAGCAGAATGGGTTCGGAGTGGGGCCCTCTCGTTGAGGCACCAGCAGCTTGAGGGTCCTTCTTGCTGAGGCTTCAGCTGAGGGGGTCCCAATGGGGACCCTCTCGCTGAGGTCCCAGCAGACAGAGATGTGCGGTCCGAGGGGGACCCTCCCACTGTGGCCCCAGCAGGGGAGGTCCCAAGGTGGACAATCTGACTGAGGCCCTAGTAGAGGGGGTCCCGAGTGGTCTCTTTTGCTAAGGCCCAGCAGCGAGGGAGGAGTCGCCAGGGGTCCCTTTCGCTTGGGCCCCAGCAGAGGGGGTCCCTAGGGGATCCTTCGTTGAAGCCCCAGCAGAGAGAGGGGGCCGAGTGTCCCACTCCCTGAGGCCCCAGCAGAGAGAAGGGGGCGTCCAAGCGCTAACTTCTTTCAGAGGCCCAACAGAAGAGAGAGGAGGGTGCCAAGGGTCCCTCTAGCTGAGGCCCCAGCAGAGGGGGTCCGAGGGGCACCCTCTCCCTGAGGCCCCAGCAGCGAGGGAGGGGGCGCTGGGAAACCCTCTCGCTGAGGCCCCAGCAGAGGGTGTCTTGAGGGAGTTCCTCTCGATGAGGCCCCAGCAGAGGGGGTCCAGAGGATGACCCTCTTGCTGAGGCTCCAGCAGAGACGGAGGGGGTCCCGAGGGGGAGCCTCTTCCCGAGGCCCGAGGAGAGGGTGTCCCAAGGGGTACCTTCTCGCTGAGGCTCCAGCAGAGAGAGAGGGGGTGTCCAAGGGGGACCCTGTCACTGAGGCCCCAGCAGAGATGGAGGGGTGCTTGGTGGTCCGTGTCACTGAGGCCCCAGCAGCTAGGAAGGGGGTCCCGGTGGTCTCTCTTACTTAGGCCGCAGCAGACGGGGTCCCGAGGCGGACCCTCTCTCAGATGTCCAAGCAGAGATAGAGGCTCTGGCTCAGAGGGTCCCTCTCGTTGAGGCCCCATCAGAGAGAGAGAGAGAAATGGAGTGGTTGTGAGTCCCTCTCGCGGAGGCACCAGCAGAGAGAGAGGTGGGGTACAAGTGGCACCCTCTTGCTGAGTTCCCACCAGAGCAGAACAGAGAGAGAGGGCAGCAGACGGTCCCTCTCCCTGAGGCCCCCACAGAGAGGGGGTCGCGAGGGGAACATCTTGCTGAGGCCCCAGCAGAGAGAGAGAGAGAAAGGAGGGCCGAGGGTCCCTCTCACTGAGACCGTAGCAGAGAGAGAGGGGGGTTCGGGGTTCCCTCACTCTAAGATCCCAGCATCGAGGGAGTGGGGCTGCGGCTGTCCCTCTCGCTGAGGCCCCAGCAGAGGGGGTTCCGAGGGTGACCCTCTCGTTGAGGCCCCAGCAGCGAAGGATGCAGTTCTGAGGGGGACCCTCTCGCTGAGGCCCCAGCAGAGTGGGTGCCGAGGGGACCGGCTGTTGCATTTTACCTGGAGAGTGAATCATCGGACAGAAGATCTTCCTCTCTGTCTCTCCTCCTCTCTGTATCTCGGACTTTGGAATGAAAAAAAATAAAAGTCCATAAAGCCCTCTTGGTAGCTCATCAGGGGTCCTGTGGGACGCAGGTGCGGGACTCCAGCTCTCAGGGCCTCCAAGATGCTGGTGTTGGACTCCAGCTCCCTGAGGGCCTGTGGGCATGCTGACATAGGGCACCACCTCCCAGGGTTCTTTAAGTGCCTTGCTCTTAAAGGCATCCTGACACTTCCTATCACAGAGGCCCGGGCTGATGCTAGGCCCCAAGCGTCCTGCACCCCTCCCCGGCTTTGGTATGTGGGCTGTTCGGCCTTGGAGCCCTGATCTTTCAACAACACGTGTACCAGAATACTGTCTGTGACCCCCACCTCACCCTAGGATGGCTTGGGTTGGACTGTCTAGAGCTCAGAAGGCCTGAGCCCACCAGGGGTAGAAAGGGCAGCTTGGGGCCTGGCGCCGTAGCCTAGCAACTAAAGTCCTCGCCTTGGTCGAGCCGGGATCCCATATGGGCACCGGTTTTAATCCCGGCTGCTCCACTTCCCATCCAGATCCCTGCTTGTGGCCTGGGAAAGCAGTAGAGACGGCCCAAAGCTTTGGAAACTTGCACCCACATGGGAGACCCAGAAGAGGCTCCAGGTTCCTGGCTTTGGATCAGCGTGCACCAGCCATTGTGGCTCACTTGGGGAGTGAATCATCGGTCGGAAGATCTTTTTCTCTGTCTCTCCTCCTCTCTGTATATCTGACTTTGGAATAAAATAAATAAACCTGTAAAAAAAAACAAAAGGATAAGAAAAGAAAAGAAAAAAAGAAAGAATGGCGGCTTTGGGCGCCCTCTCGTGGCCATCAGCACTCAGTGCGGGACGCTCATCCAAGGCTCTCCAGCATGGATGAAGGTCCTCTGCTGCAGGACCCCAGCAGGGAATACCGTCCTCTGCTGGCAGACTCAAAAAAAGAGGAGGGTCCTCTACTGCTGGACGCCAGCATAGAGAAGGGTCCTCGGATGTTGGACCCCAACAGAGAGGATGGTCATCTGGTGCTGGATCCTAGCAGAGAAGAGGGTCCTCTGGTGCTGGAACTCAGCAGAGAGGAGGGTGCTCCGCTTCTGGACCCCAGCAGAGAAGAGTTTCCTCTGCTGCTGGACCACAGCAGAAGACAAGGCTCCTCTGGTGCTGCACTACAGCAGAGAGGAGGGTCCTCTGCTGCTGAACCTAAAAGAAGAGGAAGGTCCTCTGCTACGGGACTCCAGCCGAGAGGAGGGTCCTCTTCTGCTTCCTTTCTGCTGGACCCCAGCAGAGAGATGGGACCTCTCATGCTAGACACCAGCAGAGAGGATGGTTCTCTGCTGCTTCCTCTCTGCTGGGGTCCAGCAGAGGAAGAGGGTCCTCTGCTGTCAGACGCAGCAGCAGTGTAGGGTCCTCTACTGCCGGACCCAGACAGAGAGGAGGATTTTCTGCTGATCCACCCCAGCAGAGACGAGGCACCTCTGGTGGTATACTCCAACAGAGAGGGTTGTCCTCTGGTGCTGGGCCTAAGATCATAGAGGGTTCTGTTTTGCTGGACCCAAGCAGCAGAGGGGGGTCCTTTTGTGACTGACACCAAGAGCAGAGGAAGGTTCTCTGCTGCTGGACTGCAGCAGGGAAGAGTGTCCTCTGTTGCCGGATCCCAGCAGGGAGTAGGGTCCTCTGCTGCCGGAACCCTGCAGAAGGAGGGTCCTCTGCTGCCAGACCCCAGCAGCAGAGGGGGGGTCTTCTAGTGCCATACCCCAGCAGCAGAGGGTGGTCCTCTGGTACCAGAAAACAGCAGCAGAGGTGGGTCCTCTGGTACCGGACCGTAGCAGCACAAGTGGTTCCTCTGGTGCCGGACCCCAGAAGCAGAGGGGGGTCCTCTGTTGCTGGACCTCAGCACAAAGGGGAGTCCTCTGGTACTGGACCCCAGCAGCAGTGGAGGGTCCTCTGCTGTCGTACCCAAGCAGCAGAGGATTGTCCTCTGCTGTAGGACCTGAGCAGCAAAGCAGTGTCATCTGCTGTTGGACCCAGCAGAGAGGAGGTTCCTCTGCTCTTGGACCCCAGCAGAAGAGGATGGTCCTCTGCTGCATCCTCTCTTTGGGGTCCAGTAGTGGACGATGTTCCTCTGCAACTTGCTCTCTTCTGTGGTTCAGATGCAGAGGAGTGTCCTCTGCTGCAGGGGTCCAGCAGGAGAGGAGGGTCCTCTGCTGTTGGAAACAAGCATAAAAGGAGGGCTCTCTGCTGCAGGACCGTGGAAGAGAGGAGGGTCGTCTGCTGCTGGACCCCAGCATTGAGGAGGGTCCTCTTGTGCTGGACCTCAGCAGAGAGTTGTGCCTCTGTTGCCAGACTCCAGCAGCAGAAGGGGGTCCTCTGGTGCCAGACCCCAGCAGTAGAGGAGGCCCCTCTGCTACTGGACACAGTAGAGAGGGGAGTCCTGTGGTGCGGTCAGACCCCAGCAGGGAGCAGGCTCTTCTGCTGGCGGACCCCAGCAGGGAGGAAGGCCCATTACTGCCGGATGACAGCAACAGAGGAGGGACCTCTGGTGCCTGACCCGAGGAACAGAGGAGGGTCCTCTGTTGTCAGACCCTAGCAGGGGGGAGAATCCTCTGCTGCCTGACAACAGCAGGAGAGGATGGTCCTCTGGTGCTGGACTCCAGCAGCAGAGGCGGGTCATCTGGTGCAGGAACACAACAGCAGAGGGGGATTCTCTTGTGCTGGACCACATCAGAAGAGGGAGTCCTCTGCTGCCAGACCCTAGCATCAGAGGGGAGTCCTGTGATTCAGAAACCAACAGCAGAGGGAGGAACTCTGCTGCAGGACCCAGCAGAACATGGGTGTTGTCTGCTGCCAGAACCCAGCATAAGGAGTGCAATCTGCTACCAAACCCCAGCAGGACAAGGGGGTCCTCTGGTACCAAAACCCAGCAGCAGAGGGGGGTTCTTGGCTGCCAGACCCAAACAGCATAAGGGGGTTCTCTGCTGCCGGACTCCAGCAGAGAGGACTTCCTCTGCTGCCGGACATCAGGAGAGGGGAGGGTCCTCTGCTGCAGGACCACAGCAGAGAGGAGGATCCTCTGTTGCTGGAACCCAGCAGAAGAGGAGGGTCCTCTGCTGCAGGACGCCAGTAGAAGAGTAGAATCCTCTGCGTGTCCTCTCTTTGGGGTCCAGTAGGAAACAAGGTTCCTCTGCAACTTCCCCTCTGCTGTAGTCCAGCAGCAGAGGCGGGACCTCTGTTGCAGGGGTCCAGCAGGAGAGGAGGGTCCTTTGCTGCTACCTTTCCACTAGGGCTACAGCAGCAGAGGCGGGTCCTCTGCTGCCGCACCCCAGCAGCAGAAGGCGGTAATCTGGTGCTGGACCCCAGCAGAGTGGAGGATCCTCTGCCGCTGGACCCCAGCAGGATAAGAGAGTACTTGGGCACCGCACCACAGCAGAACAAGGTGTTCCTCTGCTGCCGGACCCTAGCAGCAGAGGGGAGTTCTCTGCTGCAGGAACCCAGCAGTAGGAGTGTTCTCTGCTGCCAGACCCCAGGAGCATATGGAGGTCCTCTGGTGCTGGATCCCATCAGCAGAGGGGGATCTTCTGGTGCCGGACGCCAAAAGCAGAGGAGGGTCCTCTGGTGCTAGACCCCAGCAGAGAGGGGTGTCCTCTGGTTTCAGACAACAGCAGCAGTGGTGGATGCTCTGCTGCTGTACCCAGCAGAGAGGGTGGTCCTCTGCCACCAGACCCCACCTGGGAGGAGGGCCCTCTGCTTCCGGAACCCAGCAGGGAGGAGGGTCTTCTGGTGCCGGACCCGAGCAGCAGAGGAGGTCCACTGGTGCCGGACCCCAGAAGCAGAAGAGGGTCCTCTGCTGACGGACTCCAGCAGGGAGGAGAGTCCTCTGCTGCAGGAAACCAGCAGAAACAGGGTCCTCATCTGTCAGATCCCAGCCGAAGATTAGGGTCCTGTGCTTTGTCCTCTCTTTGGGGTCCAGCAGGAGATGAGTGTCCTCTGCAACTTCCTCTCTGCTGTGGTCCCGTAGCAGAGGAGACTCCTCTAGGCTGGGGTTCAGCAGCTAAGGACCCTCCTCTCTGCTGTGTCAGGCAGGAGATGATGCTGCTCTGCTGCTGGGATCTGACAGCAGGAGAGGAGGGTCCTCTGCTGCTGGAACAGGAAAGAAGAGGAGGGTCCTCTGATGCAGGACTCCAGCCGATAGGAGCGTCCTGGTGCTTCCTTTCTGCTGGACCCCAGCAGAGATAAGGGTCCTCTCATGCTAGACACCAGCAGAGAGGATGGTCCTCTGCTGCTTCCTCTAAGCTGGGGTGCAGCAGAAGAGTAGGGTCATCTGCTGTTGGACGCAGAAGCAGTGGAGGGTCTTTTAAAGCCGGGCCGCAGCAGAGAGGAGGGTCCTCTGCTGCTCCACCCCAGCAGAGAGGGGTGTCCTCTGGTGCCTGACCCAAGCAGCAGAGGGGGTTCTCTTTTGCTGGACCTCAGCAGAGAAGGGGATCCTCTGGTTCCTGACCCCAACAGCAGAGTAAGGTCCTCTGCTGCAGGACCCCAGCAGAGAGGAGGGTCCACTGGTGCTGTCGGACCCCAGCAGGGAGGAAGGTCCTCTGCTGCCAGAACCCAGCAGAAGGAGGGTCCTCTGCTGCCAGATCGCAGCAGCAGAGGAGAGTCATGTGGTGCCGGACACCAGCACGAGAGGGGGTCCTCTGGTGCCGGACCAGAGCAGCAGAGGGGTGTCCTCTGGTGCCGGACACCACCAACAGAGCAGGGTCTTCTACAGCTGGACCACAGCAGGGAGGAGGGTTCTCTCATTGTGGACTTCAGCAGGGATGACAGTCCTCTGCTGCCGGACCCCAGCAGCAGGGAGGGTCATCTGGTACCACACCTGAGCAGCAGATGAGGGTTCTCTGCTGCCATATCCCTGCAGGGAGGAGGGTCCTCTGCTACCAGAACATAGCAGAAGGAAGGTCCTCTGCTGCCAGACCCCAGCAACAGAGGCGGGTCCTCTGGTGGCAGACCCCATCAGCTGAGGGGGGTCCTCTGGTGTCCGACCACAGCAGCAGAGGGAGGACCTCCACTCCCGGACACCAGCAGCAGAGGGGGTCCACTGCTGCCAGACCCAGTAGCAGAGGCGGGTCCTTTGGTGTTGGACCTCAAGAGCAGAGGGGGTTCTCTGCTGCCGCACCCCAGCAGCAGAAGGCGGTCCTCTGCTGCTGGACCCCAGCAGGAGAGGAGGGTCCTCTCATACTAGACACCAGCAGAGAGAATGTTCCTCTCCTGCTTCCTCTCAGCTGGGGTCCAGCAGAAGAGAAGGGTCCTCTGCTGTGGAACGCAGCAGCAGTGGAGGGTCTTCTAATGCCTGGCACAGCAGAGAGGAGGGTATTCTGCTGCTCCACCCCTGCAGAGAGCAGGGTCCTCTGGTGCTCCACCCCAGCAGAGAGGGGTGTCCTCTAGTGCCCGACCCAAGGATCAGAGGGGGTTCTCTTTTGCTGGACCACAGCAGAGAGGGGCATCCTCTGGTGCCTGACCCCAAGAGGAGAGGAAGGTCCTCTGCTGCTGGACACCAGCAGAGAGGAGGGTCCTCTGCTGCTGGACCCAGTAGCAGAGGCGGGTCCTTTGCTGCCAGACCCAGTAGCAGAGGTGGGTCCTTTGGTGTTGGACTCCAAGAGCAGAGGCGGTTCTCTGCTGCTGGACCCCAGCAGGAGAGGAGAGTCCTTGGGTACCGGACCACAGCAGCACAAGTGGTTCCTCTGGTGCTGGTCCCCAGCAGCAGAGGGAGATCCTCTCGTGCTGGAACCCAGAAGCCGTGAGGGGTCCTCTGGTGCCAGAAACAGCAGCAGAGGGAGGACCTCTGCTTCCGGACTCCAGCAGCAGACGGGGGTCCTCTGCTGCAGGAACCCAGGAGAAAGAGGGTTCTCTGCTGTCGGCCATCAGGAGCTTAGGGGAGTCCTCTGGTGCTGGACCCCATCAACAGAGGGGGGTCTTCTGTTGCCAGACACTAGCAGCAGAGGAGGGACTTCTGCTGCCAAACGCCATTAGAAGAGGGTCACCTGCTGTTTCTTCTCTTTGGGGCCCAGTCGGGGACGAGGGTCCTCTTCAACTTCCTCTGTGCTGTGGTCCAGCAGCAGAGGAGGGTGCTCTGATTCAGGAGTCCAGTAGAAGAGGAGGGTCCTCTGCTGCTTCCTCTCTGCTGGATTCTAATATAGATGAGGATCCTTTGGTGCTGAACCCCAGTAGAAGAGTAGAGTCCTCTGCAGTGTCCTCTCTTTGGGGTCCAGTAGGCAATGAGGGTCCTCTGCAACTTCCCCTCTGCTGTCGTCCAGCAGCAGAGGACGGTCCTCTGCTGCAAGAGTCCAGCAGAGGAGGGTCGTTTGCTGCTACCTCTCCACTGCGGTCCAGCAGCAGAGGAGCCTCCTCTGCTGCTGGACCCCAGAAGCAGAAGGCAGTCCTCTGGTACTGGACCCCACCAGCAGGGGACGTTCCTCTGCTTCCGGACCACAGCAGAAATTGAGGGTCCTAGGCTTCCAGACCCCAGCAAAGAGGATCATCCTCTGCTGCCGGAACTTTGCAGAAGAAGGTGGTCCTCTGCTGCAGGACGTAAGTAGAAGAGGAGAGTCCTTGCTGCTTCCTCTCTGCTGGGATCCAATAAATAGGTGGGTCCTCAGATACTGGAACCCAGGAGAGAGGAGGGTCCTCTGCTGTCTGACCCCAGCAGGGAGGAGGTTCTCTGCTGCCAAATAACAGCACAGAGGATAGTCCTCTGGTGCCGGACCACTGCAGAGAGGAGGGTCTTCTGCTGCTGGAGCCAGCAGAAAGAGGTGGGTACTCTGCTGTAGGACACCAGTAGAAGAGGAATGTCCTCTGCTGCGTCCTCTCTTTGGGGTCCAGCAGGGAGGAGGGTCCTCTGCTACAGGGGTGCAGGGTCCTCTGCTGCCAAACCCCAGTAGCAGAGGGGGGTACTCTGCTGATGGACCCCAACAGATAAGAGTGTCCTCTGCTGCTTCCTCTCTGCTGAGGTTCAGCAGAGGAGGACCTCTGCTACCGGACCCCAGCTGCTGAGGAGGGTCTTCTGGTGCCAGACCCCAGCAGAAGGTGGGTGTTCTCTGCTGCCGCACCTCTTTGCAGAGGAAGGTCCTATGCTGCCAGACCACAGCAGAGGAGTTTCCTCTACTGCCGGAACCCAGCAGGGAGGAGGGTCCTCCTCTTTGTCCTCTCTTAGGGGTCCAGCAGGAGACGAGTGTCCTCTGTAACTTACTCTCTGCTGTGGTCCAGCAGCAGAGGATGATCCTCGGAGGCAGGGGTCCAGCAGTGGAGGAGGATCCTCTGCTGCTGGAACACAGCAGAAGAGGAAGGTCCTGTGCTGCAGGACCCCAGCTGAGTAAAGGCTCCTCTTCTGCTTTCTCTCTGCTGTGCCACAGCAGAGAGGAGGGTCCTTTGCTGCTGGACCAAAGCAGAGAGTAGGGTCCTTTGCTGCTTCCTTTCTGCTGGGGTTCCTAAGCAGAGGAGGGTGCTGTGCTACCGGACACAACAGCAGTGGAGGGTCCTCTGCTGCAGGACCACAGCTGGGAGGAGGGTCTTTCGTACTAGTCCCCAGCAGAGAGGATGGTCCTCTGCTGCTTGAACCCAGCTGGGAGGAGGGGCCTCTGCTGCTGGACCCCAGCAGAGAGGAGTCTTCTGATGCCGGACCCAAGCAGCACAGGAGGTTCCTCTGATGCCGGAATAGAAGCAAACGAGGGTCATCGGCTGTTGGACCCCAGATGGCAGGAGGGTCCTCTGCTGTATGAACCCAGCAGCAGAGCAGCGTCCTCTGCTGCTGGACCCCAGGAGTAAGGAGGGTCCCTGCTGCTCGACCCCAGCAGAGACTAGGGTACTCTGGTTTCGGACCTCAGCAGAGAGAGGTGTCCTCTGGTGTCGGACCCCAGCAGCAGAAGATGGTCCTGTTCTGCGGTACCCGAGCAGGGAGGAGGGTCCTCTGCTGCCGTACCATAGCAAGGAGGAAGGACCTTTGTGGCCGGACCCCAGCAGCAGAGTTGGGTCCTCTGGTGCCTGACCCGAGCAACCTAGTAGGGTCTTCTGGTGCAGGACCTCAGAAGGGAGAAAGGTCCTCTGCTGCCAGACCACAGCAGCAGAGAGGGGTACTCTGGTTCCGGATCCTAGCAGCAGAGTGGGTGTCCTCTGCTGCCAGACAATAGCAGCAGAGGGGGATCCTCTTGTGCTGGAACCCAGCAATAGAGGGGGGTACTCTGCTGCCAGACAACAGAAGCATAGGGGGATCCTATGGTTCCGGAACCCAGCAAAGAAGGGGAGTCCTCTCCTGCTGGATCCCAACAGCTGAGGAGTGTCCTCTGGTACCAGACCCCAGCAGAGAGAAGGGTCCTCTGCTGCCAGACGCCATCACAAGACTAGGTCCTCTGCTGCGTCCTTTCTTTGGGGTCCAGTATGGGACGAGGACTCTCTGCAACTTCCTCTCTGCTGTGGTCCAGCAGCAAAGGAAGGCCTCTGCTGCAAGGGTGCAGCAGCAGAAAAGAGTCCTCTACTGTGGGACGCCAGCAGCAGAGCAGCATCCTCTGCTGCCAGACCACAGCAGCACAAGGGGATCCGCTGCTGTTGGATACCAGCAGCAGAAGCTAGTCTTCTGCTGATGGACCCCAGCAGCAGAGGGGTTCCTACAGTACCGGATGCCAGCAGATGAGGGTGGTCCTCTGGTACCGGATCCCAGCAGAGAGGAAGGTCCTCTGGTGCCAGACCCCAGCAGTAGAGGAGTGTCCTATGGGCCCGGACCCCAGCAGCAGGGAGGTGGGTCCTCTGGTGTGGAACCCCAGGAGTGGAAGAGGATCCTCTGGTGCAGGACCACAGAAGAGAGGAGGGTCCACCACTGCCGGACCCCAGCAGAGAGGAGGGTCCTTTGCTCCCAGACCTCAGCAAAGAAGAGGGTGCTCTGGTGCCGAACATCAGCAGAGAGTAGGGTCCTCTGCTGCTGTACCCCAGCAGAGAGGAGGGTCATTTGCTGCCGGACTCCAGCAGACAGGAGGGACCCTGCTGCTGGGCCCAAGTCCATCAGGGAAGAGTGTCCTCTGGTGCTGGACCCTAGTAGGAGAGGAGGCTCCTATGCTCCCTGGCGCTAACACTGAGGAGGGACCTCTGCTGCCAGACCCCAGCAGAACAGGAGTGTCCTCTACTGCTTCCTCGGTTTGATGCCCAGCAGGAGAGGAGTGTCCTCTGCAGCTTCCTCTCTGCTGGGGTACAGCAGAGAGGAGAGTCCACTGGTGCCGGACCCCAGCAGAAGAGGAGTGTATTCTCCTGCGTCCTCTCCCTGAGGTGCAGCATGAGGGGAGGGTCCTCTGCAACTTCTTCTCTGCTGTGGTCTAGTAGCAGGGGAGAACCTCTTTGCAGCAGTCCCGCAGAAGAGGAAGATAGTCTGCTGTTTGGCCCCGGAAGGCAGGAGGTTCCCCGGCTGCCATACCCCAGCAGGGAGGAAAATCCTCTGCTGCCCCCCTCAGCAGCAGAGGAGGATCCTCTGGTGCCAGAACCCAGGAGCAGAGGAGTGTCCTCTGCTTCCAGACCACAGCATGGAGGAGGGTCCTCTACAGCCAGAACCCAGCAGTGAGGAGGATGCTTTGCTACCAGAACCCAGCATCTGAGGGGGGTCCACTTGTGCCGGACCCCAGCAGCAGAGGAGTGTCATCTGCTTCCAGACCCCAGCATGGAGGAGGGTCCTCTGTTACCGGAACTCAGTTGAGGGGAGGGTCTTCTGCTGCCGGACCCCAGCAGGGAGGAGGTTCCTCTGCTTCCGGATTCCGGAAAGTTATCTGGGTACCTCATCTGCGAACCATCAGTGCTAGTCAGCTGGTGTGTAATTCCAGTCTCAGAGGGTCCATGGACACGCTGACGTGGGACCCCAGATTCCACAGAGATTGGTGAATGCTGAATTAGGATCGAGGTCCAAGAGGACTCTTGGGTACACAGACATGGGACCCCAGGTCTCACGGGGCCATAGGGCACACTGATGCGGGACTCCAGCTCCCAGAGGGTCCGTGTGCACCCTCACATGAGATTCCAGCTCCCAAAGGGCTCATTGGCTTTCTGACTGGGACTCCACATCCCTCAGGGCCTCTGGGGACCGTGACGTGCAACTCCAGCTTCTAGTTCTCCTTGTGCCCTAGGTTCTACCTTGCTGGTGAAGACAGACAGCCACTTCCTAGCACAGAGGCCTGGCCTGATGCAAGGCGACAAGCGTCCTCCACCCCCTCCTGATCCTTCATATGCAGGCTGTTTGGCCTTGGAGCCCAATCTTCAAGGGACACATATAAAGGAATTCTGTCCAGGATTCCCACCTGACACTAGGATGGCTGGGGCTGGACCTTCTACTGCTCAAAATGCCTCAGCCAACCAGGGGGAAAAAAGGCAGCTTATGCATCCTCTCATGCACAGCAGGACTCACTGCAGGACGCTCCTCCAGGCTCTCCTGCACAAACAAGGGAAACAAACCCAGCCTAAGAGACATTCACTCTCAAGGACACACTTTGGAGCTGTTGCACAGAAGTCCCAGGACAGAAGCCCTACGCATACCCTTGGGTTCTGCATTGGCAGACAAAAGCAGACTTCAGTCACAGCACAGCACACAGCACACAGCACACTCCCTGCCAGGAGGCCAATAGCAATCTCTCTCTTTCTGCCTTCTTGCCTGCCTGCCTGAATCTGTCCTGTTTGCTTGGAGCACACAGGAACAGAGAGGGAGAGAGAGAGCAATCTTTCTTGCATTTGCTGCCTCTCTTCCCCAGGGACCACCACCAGAGCCAGATGTGGCTGGGCCAGGACAAGCCTGGGAACCAGGAGCTTCCTCCACATGTCCCACAGGGGCACAGGGCCACAGGGGCACAAGCCCCTGCGCCATCTTCCGTTGCTCTCCCTGCACCATCGGCAGGGAGCTGGACTGCAGAGGATGCTGTCAGGTCTTGAAGCAGCACCCTTACAGCTGAACTGCACACAAGCATCACAGGCTGAGGCTTGACACGTTAGGAACCCTCCCCAACCACCAAAACCCACACCACCCGACAACATCCCTTACCAGGTTCTTCAGCACCTCCTTCAACAGGCCACTGAAAGTACCTGTCCCCCTTGCTGGCACAACTTTGGCTGTTCCGTGCTGAGAGAGCAGCGGGCATCAACAAGGCATCCAGGCATGCTGCTACTCTACCTCTCCTGGTGAGAAAGCCTCTGTGGAGAAGACACGTCAGCTGTTGGGGTTTCTTGGTTCAGGTGGCACACCAGTGGCAGCTGATGGTTCACAGGTTGTCCGCTGCAGGAGAAAGGGTCTTGAATCTAGGATGGTCCTGGAATAGGGTGAAGCATTCCCTGGTGAACGAGAGGGCAATTGCATTTGACAGGGCACTCTGGAACCAAATTCATGCCTCCAATGCACACGACACATGTTTAATATGATGCCTTGTAGAATGGAATATGGTCCCTGTGATCCCATTCTTGAAGATGGCATGGGAGGCCCTCCCTTTTGCAGGTTTGGTGGCTCCCCATCCACCATCCCTGCTAGACAGTGAGAATGCATGTCCAGGGTGCTCTTGCAGCCGCTAAGGCCTGGGACTTCCTATTCCAGATGACTGGTGACCTCTGGTGCTTACTTACCCATCCACCTGCTCCTGGCTTAGGAGCCCACATGCCCAGATTCCACCCAGCTAAGCAGAAGAAGGCCGAGTGGTGTATCACACTAAGTGCCACTCCACAAATGCAAAAATGCACAAAGGCCTCTGTGCAGCCCATCGGGGAGCTTCACCACTTGCTAAAGAACACCTAGTTCCTGCCCCTAATGGTGCTCTGTGAGGAAAGAGAGTGGTGTAAATGTTTCCAAGGATCTCATCTGAGAAAGACCAGTGCTAGTCAGCTGTTGAGTAACTCCAGGTCCCAGAGGGTCCATGGGCACACTGACGTGGGACACTAGCACACAGAGGGTGCGTGGGCACAATGACCTAGGATTTCAACTCTCAGAGGGACCATGGACAAACTGATGTGAGTCTCCATGTTTCAGAGGGCCCTGTGGGAGAGACTGATGTGGGACTCCAGCTCCCACAGGGCCTCTGGGTGCCCTGACGTGGAACTCCAGCTCGCAGGCTTCCCCAGTGCCCTCTGATGTTCCTTGCTGGTGAAGGCACACAGCCACCTCCTAGCACAGAGGCCTGGGCTGATGCAAGGACACAGGCATCCTATACACACTCCTGGACCTTGGCATGCGGGCTGTTCTGCCTTGGACCCCAATATTCCAGCATCCTGTGTCCAGGAACACTGTCCAGGAGCACCACCTGACGCTAGGATGCCTTGGGCCAGGCCGTCTTGTGCTCAAAAGGCCTGAGCCCACGAGGGGTAGAAAGGCAGCTTTGCATGCTCTCTCGTGTACAGTTGAACTCACGGCAGGACGCTCTTCCAGTCTCTCCTGCCCAGACATGGGAATCAAACCTGGCCTGAGAGAAATTCACTATCAAGGACACTTTTTGAAGAGGTTTCACAGGAGTGCCAGGACGGAAGACCTACGTATGGCCTTGGGGTCTGCATTGGCAGACAAAAGCAGTCTAGAACCACAGGACACAGCACACAGCACTCACCCACCGAGCTAGGCAGAGGAATACCGTGTGTTGTATCACCATAACTGCCACTCCACACATGCAAAACCACATGAAGGCCTCTCTGCAGCCCATCAGGGAGCTGCTCCACTTGGTAAAGAAAGCCAAGGGCCTGCCTAGGGTTGCTCAGTTAGGAAAGCAGGTGGTGTAAAGGTTTCTGGGGTCCACACCTGTGAAAAATCAGGGCTTGTCAGCCTGTGTGCAACTCCAGGTCCCAGAGGGTCTGTTGGCACGCTGATGTGGGAATCCAGCTCTCAGAGGTCCTGTGGGCACGCTGATGTGGGACTCCAGCTCCCAAGTTTCTCCCCGTGCCCTAGGTTGTACCTTGCTGGTGAAGGCACACAGCCACTTCCTAGCACAGAGCCTCAGCCTGATGCAAAGCTACAAGTGTCCTCCAAACCCTCCTGGACCTTGGTATGAGGGCTGATCTGCCTTGGACCCCAATCTTCCAGCGACACATATCCAGAAACAATGTAATGGACCTCCACCTAACACTAGGATGGCTCTGGCTGGGCCTTCTTGTGCTCAAAAGGCCTGAGGACAACCAGGGGTAGAAAGGGCAGCTTTGCGCACCCTCTCGTGGTCAGCAGGACTCATTGCATGACGCTCCTCCAGGCTCTACTGCACAAACAAGGGAAACAAACCTGGCTTGAGAGACATTCACTCTCAAGGACATTCTTCGGAGAGGTTGCACAGGAGTCCCATGACTGAAACACTACACATGTCCTTGGGGTCCGCGTTGGCAGACAAAAGCAGTCTAGAGCCACAGCACAGTACACAGCACACAGCACACTCCCTCCCAGGAAGCCAGCAGCTTTCTTTCTCTTCCTTCCTGCCTGCCTGTATCCCTCTGTCCTGCTTGCTTTGAAGCACAGAGGAAGAGAGAGTGAGACAGAGCAAACTTTCTTGCATCTGCTGGCTCACTTCCACCAGAGCCAGCTGTGGCAGGGTCAGGACAAGCCCAGGAACTAGGAGCTTCATTCACATGTCATAAAGGTTCACGGGGAACAGGGGCACAACCCCTGCACCATCCTCCACTGCTCTCCCAGGATCATCAGCAGGGAGCCTGATTGCAGGGGAAACAACCAGGACTTGAAGCAGCACCTATACAGGCCATCTGCCTGGCAGGCTGAGGCTTGACACCCTTGGACACCACACTGAGGCCCCAGAAGAAGGGGTTCCTGAGGTGGACCCTCTCGCTGAGGCCCCAACAGAGAGAGAGGGTCAGGTAATGAGGATCTCTCTCGCTGAGGCTCCAGCAGAGGGGGTCCCGAGGGGGACCCTCTCGCTGAGGCCACAGTAGAGAGAGAGGAGGGGTCCAAGAGGAACACTCTCGCTGAGGCTCCAGCAGAGGGGGTCCCGAGGGGGACCCTCCCGCTGAGGCATACACAGAGAGGGAAGGGGGCTCAGGGGGCACTCTCGCTGAGGCCGCAGCAGAGGGGGTCCCGAGTGGTACCTTCTCGCCTAGGCCCCAGCAGAAAGGTTAGATGGCTCCAGGTGTCCCTCTGGCTGAGGCCCCAGCAGAAGGGGTCCCAAGGAGTACCTCTTGCTGAGGCCCCAGCAGCCAGAGAGGGGTCGCCAGGGTTCCACCTTGCTGAGGCCCCAGCAGAGGGGGTCCCGAGGGGGACCCTCTCACTGAGGCCCCAGCAGTGAGGGAGGGGTTTGCAGGGGGTTCCTCTCGCTGAAGCCCCAGCAGAGGGGCTCCTGAGATGGACCTTCTCGCAGATGCCTCAGGAGATAGGGAGGGAAAGGGGGGGCAAAACGTCCCTCTCACTGAGGCCCAAGCAGAAGTAGTCCCGAGGGCGACCCTCTCGCTGAGGCCCCTGCAGGAGTTCCCAAGGTGGATGATCTTGCTGAGACCCCAGCAGAGGGGGTCCTGAGGGCAAACCTCTCGCTCTGGCCCCAGCAGAGGTTCCTAGGGGGACCCTCTCGCTGAGGCCCCAGCAGGGGGGGGTCTCGAGGGAGTCCCTCTCGCTGAGGCCTCAGTAGAGTGGCTCCAGAGAGTGACCCTCTCGCTGAGGCTCCAGCAGAGATGGAGGGGGTACCCGAGGGGTACCATCTTCCTGAGGCCTGAGGAGAGGGGGTCCCAAGGGGTACCTTCTCGCTGAGGCTCTAGCAGAGATGGAGAGCATGTCCGAGGGGGACCCTCTCACTGAGGTCCCAGCAGAGATGGAGATGGGCTCTGGGGGTCCATCTAGCTGAGGCCTCAGCAGGGAGGAAGGGAGTTCTGGGGGTCCCAGTCACTTAGGACCCAGCAGATCGGGTCCCGAGGGGTACCCTCTCTTAGAGGCCCCAGCAGAGATAAGAGGCTCTGGCTGGGAGTGTCCCTCTCACTGAGGCCCCAGCAAAGAAAGGGTCCCTCTCTCAGAGGCCCCAGTAGAGGTTGTCCCGAGTGGGACCCTCTTGTTGAGGCCCCAGCAGCGAGGGAGGGAGGGTCCGAGGGTGACCCTCTCCCTGAGGCCCCAGCAGAGTGGGTCCCAAGGGGACCCGCTCGCTGAGTCCCCAGCAGAGAGAGAGGGGAGTCTGAAGGGGACCCTCTCACTGAGGCCCCAGAGGAGAGAAAGAGAGTGTGTGTCCCGAGGTTGACCCTCTTGCTGAGGCCCCAGCAGATTGGGTCCCGAGTGGACCCTCTTGCTGAGGCCACAGCAGAGACAGAGGGGCACTCTGAGGGGGACCCTCTTGCTGATGCCCCTGCAGAGGGTGGGTGGTGCCAGGGGTCCCTCTCGTTGAGGCCCTAGCACAGTTGGTCCCTAGTGGGACTCTCTTGCTAAGGCCAATCAGAGAGAGGGGGTGTCCAAGGGGGACTCACTTGCTAAGGTCACAGCAGATAGGGAGAGGGGCTTCGGGTGTCCCTGTCACTGAGGCCCCAGCAGAGGGGGACCCGAGAGGGACCCTCTCGCTGAGGCCCCAGCAGAGAGAGAGGGAGGGATCCGAGGGGGACAATCTCACTGAGGCCCCAGCAGACAGAGACGTGCGGTCCGAGGGGGACCCTCCCACTGTGGCCCCAGCAGGGGAGGTTCCAAGGTGGACACTCTCGCTGAGGCCCTAGTAGATTGGGTCCAGAGTGGTCTCTTTTGCTAAGGCCCAGCAGCAAGGGAGGAGTCGCCAGGGGTCCCTTTCGCAGAGAGAGAAGGGGTGTCCAAGGGGGACCCTGTCACTGAGGCCCCAGCAGAGATGGAGGGGTGCTTGTTGGTCCGTGTCACTGAGGCCCCAGCAGCTAGGGAGGGGGTCCCGTGGTCCATCTTACTTAGGCCGCAGCAGACGGGGTCCCGAGGCGGACCCTCTCTCAGATGCCCAGGCAGAGATAGAGGCTCTGGTTCAGAGGGTCCCTCTCGCTGAGGCCCCATCAGAGAGAGAGAGAGAAAGGGGGTGGTTGTGAGTCCCTCTCGCGGAGGCCCCAGCAGAGAGAGAGGTGGGGTACAAGTGGCACCCTCTTGCTGAGTTCCCACCAGAGAAGAACAGAGAGAGAGGGCAGCAGACGGTCCCTCTCCCTGAAGCCCCCACAGAGAGTGTCCCGAGGGGAACCTCTTGCTGAGGCCCCAGCAGAGAGAGAAAGAGAGAGAGAGAAAGGAGGACCGAGGGTCCCTCTCACTGAGACCGCAGCAGAGAGAGAGGGGGGTTCGGGGTTCCCTCACTCTAAGATCCCAGCATCGAGGGAGTGGGGCTGCGGCTGTCCCTCTCGCTGAGGCCCCAGCAGAGGGGGTCCCGAGGGTGACCCTCTCGTTGAGGCCCCAGCAGCGAAGGATGCGGTTCTGAGGGGGACCCTCTCGCTGAGGCCCCAGCAGAGTGGGTGCCGAGGGGACCGGCTGTTGCAGCTTACTTGGAGAGTGAATCATCGGACAGAAGATCTTCCTCTCTGTCTCTCCTCCTCTCTGTATCTCGGACTTTGGAATGAAAAAAAATAAAAGTCCAGAATCCCTCTTGGTAGCTCATCAGGGAGATGCTCCACTTGCCAAAGAACGCCCAGAGCCTGCATCTCAGGGGGCTCTGCAAGGAATTTGGGTGGCGGTAAGGTTTCCCAGGACCTCATCTGGCACAGTACAACCCCAGTGGGCTGGTGTGTAACAACAGCTCACAGAGGTCCTGTGGGACGCAGGTGCGGGACTCCAGCTCTCAGGGCCTCCAAGATGCTGGTGTTGGACTCCAGCTCCCTGAGGGCCTGTGGGCATGCTGACATAGGACACCACCTCCCAGGGTTCTTTAAGTGCCTTGCTCTTAAAGGCACCCTGACACTTCCTATCACAGAGGCCCGGGCTGATGCTAGGCCCCAAGCGTCCTCCACCCATCCCAGGCTTTGGTATGTGGGCTGTTCGGCCTTGGAGCCCTGATCTTTCAACAACACGTGTACCAGAATACTGTCTGTGACCCCCACCTCACCCTAGGATTGCTCGGGTTGGACTGTCTAGAGCTCAGAAGGCCTAAGCCCACCAGGGGTAGAAAGGGCAGCTTGTGGCCCAGTTCCGTAGCCTAGCAACTAAAGTCCTTGCCTTGAACGAGCCGGGATCCCATATGGGCACCGGTTTTAATCCCGGCTGCTCCACTTCCCATCCAGATCCCTGCTTGTGGCCTGGGAAAGCAGTCAAGGACGGTCCAAAGCTTTGGAAACTTGCACCCATATGGGAGACCCAGAAGAGGCTCCAGGTTCCTGGCTTTGGATCAGCGTGCACCAGCCATTGTGGCTCACTTGGGGAGTGAATCATCGGTCGGAAGATCTTTTTCTCTGTCTCTCCTCCTCTCTGTATATCTGACTTTGGAATAAAATAAATAAACCTGTAAAAAAACCCAAAAGGATAAGAAAAGAAAAGAAAAAAAGAAAAGAAAGAATGGCGGCTTTGGGTGCCCTCTCGTGGCCATCAGCACTCAGTGCGGGATGCTCATCCAAGGCTCTCCAGCATGGATGAAGGTCCTCTGCTGAGGACCCCAGCAGGAAGGAGCGTCCTCTGCTGCAGACTCAAAAAAAGAGGTCCTCTGCTGGGTCCTCTCTTTGGGGTCCAGTAGGGTGTGAGGGTCCTCTGCAACTTCCCCTATGCTGTGGTCCAGCAGCAGATGATGGTCCTCTGCTGCAGGGGTCCAGCAGGAGGGGAGGGTCCTTTGCAGCTTCCTAACAGCTGGGGTCCAGCAGCAGAGGCAGGTCCTCTGCTGCCTGACCCAAGCAGCAGAAGGCGGTCCTCTTGTGCTGTACCCCAGCAGAGTAGAGGGTCCTCTGGTGCTGAACCCCAGCAGGAGAGGAGAGTCGTCGGGTACCGGACCGTAGCAGCACAAGTGGTTCCTCTGGTGCTGGACCTCAGAAGCAGAGGGGGGTCCTCTGTTGCTGGACCTCAGCACAAAGGGGAGTCCTCTGGTACTGGACCCCAGCAGCAGTGGAGGGTCCTCTGCTGCCGTACCCAAGCAGCAGAGGATTGTCCTCTGCTGTAGGACTCCAGCAGCAAAGCAGTGTCCTCTGCTGCAAGACCCAACAGAGGAGGGTCCTCTGCTGTTGGACCCCAGCAGAGAAGAGAATTCTCTGCTGCCAGACCCGAGCTGCAGTGGAGGCTCCTCTGCTGTAGGACCCGAGCAGCAAAGCAATGTCCTCTGCTGTTGGATCCAGCAGAGAGGAGGTTCCTCTTCTCCTGGACCCCAGCAGAAGAGGATGGTCCTCTGCTGCATCCTCTCTTTAAGGTCCAGTAGTGGACGATGTTCCTCTGCAATTTCCTCTCTTCTGTGGTTCAGATGCAGAGGAGTGTCCTCTGCTGCAGGGGTCCAGCAGGAGAGGAGGGTCCTCTGCTGTTGGAAACAAGCATAAAAGGAGGGCTCTCTGCTGCAGGACCGTGGAAGAGAGGAGGGTCGTCTGCTGCTGGACCCCAGCATTGAGGAGGGTCCTCTTGTGCTGGACCTCAGCAGAGAGGTGTGCCTCTGTTGCCAGACTCCAGCAGCAGAAGGGGGTCCTCTGGTGCCGGACCCCAGCAGTAGAGGAGGCTCCTCTGCTACTGGACACAGTAGAGAGGGGAGTCCTGTGGTACGGTCAGACCCCAGCAGGGAGCAGGCTTTTCTGCTGGCGGACCCCAGCAGGGAGTAGGGTCCTCTACTGAAGGACCCCAGCAGGGAGGAAGGTCCATTACTGCCAGATGACAGCAACAGAGGAGGGACCTCTGGTGCCTGACCCGAGGAACAGAGGAGGGTCCTCTGTTGTCAGACCCCAGCAGGGGGGAGAATCCTCTGCTGCAAGACAGCAGCAGGAGAGGATGGTCCTCTGGTGCTGAACTCCAGCAGCAGATTATTGTTCTCTGCTGTCGGTCCCCAGCATCAAATCAGTGTCCTCTGCTTCCAGAAACCGCAGAGAAGAGGATCCTCTGATGTCGGACCCGAGGAGCAGAGGAGGGTCCTGTGTTGTCAGACCCCAGCAGAGAGCCTAGCCATGTCCTCTGCTGTTGGACACAGCCGAGAGGAGGGTCCAGTGCTGCTGGACCCCAGCAGAGAGCAGGGTTCTCCGGTGCTAGACCCTAGCAGAGAGTGTGTCCTCTGGTGCTGGACCGCAGCAGCAGAGGAGGGTCTTCTGGTTCCGGACCCCAGCAGCTGAGGAGGGTACTCTCATGACGGACATCAAGAGAGAGGAGGGTACTCTTCTTTGGG
The DNA here is from genome assembly GCF_030435755.1 of Ochotona princeps. NCBI lineage: Eukaryota > Metazoa > Chordata > Mammalia > Lagomorpha > Ochotonidae > Ochotona > Ochotona princeps. Next base: position 152,660,102 of record NC_080833.1, on the reverse strand, counting down.
ACCGCTTCAGAGAGAGGAGTTCTCTGCTTACAGGCCACAGCAGAGAGGAGGGTCCTCTGCTGCCAGACCCCAGCAGAGAAGAGGGTCCTCTGCTGCCAGACCCCAGCAGAGAGGAGGGTCCTCCTGTGCTGGACCCCAGCAGAGAATATGGTTCTTTGCTGGCATACCTGAGCAGAGACAAAGTTTCTATGCTGTCGACCCCACCAGAAGCGGAGTGTCCTCTGCTGCCAGACCCCAGCAGCAGGAGTGTCTCCTCTGCTGCTGAACACCAGTAGCAGAGGAGGGTTCACTGCATCCGGATCCCAGCAGAGATTACTGTCTTCTGCTGCTCGACCCCAGCAGAGTGGAGGGTCCCCAGGTGCTGGAACCCAGCAGAGAGGTGGGTCCTCTGGTGCCGTCCCCAGCAGCAGTAGAGATCCTTCGCTGCGGGACCCCTGCTGGGAGAAGGATCTGCTGCTGCCAGACCCCAGCAACAGAGGAAGGTCCTCTAGTGCCAGACCCCAGCAGTAGAGGAGTGTCCTCTGGGCCTGGACCCCAGCAACAGGGAGGTGGGTCATCTGGTGTGGAACCCCAGGAGCAGAAGAGGATCCTCTGGTGCAGGACCACAGAAGAGAGGAGGGTCCTCCACTGCCAGACCCCAGCAGAGAGGAGGGTCCTTTGCTCCCAGACCTTAGCAAAGAAGAGGGTGCTCTGGTGCCGAACATCAGCAGAGAGTAGGGTCCTCTGCTGCCGGACCCAAACAGGGAGGAGGTTCCTCAGGTGCTGGAGCCCAGCAGAGAGGAGGGTCATCTGCTTCTTCCTCTCGGCTGGGGAAAGGCAGCAGAGGAGTGTCCTCTGCTGCTGATTCCCAGCATCAGACTAGGGTCCTCTGCTGCAGAACCCCAGCAGGGTGGAGGCTCCTCTTGTGCCGGAACCCCGCAGAAGAGAAGGGTCCTCTGGTGTCAGACCACAGAAGGAGAGATGGGTCCTCTTGTGTTGGACCCCAGCAGGAGGAGGGTCCTCCGCTGCTAGACCCCAGCAGAGAGGAGGGTCCTCTGATGCTTCCATTCTGCTAGGGTCCAACAGTAGTGGTGGGTGCTCTACTGCTGGGCCCCAGCAGAATAGGATGGTCCTCTGGTGCCAGACCCCAGGAGAGAGAAGAATCCTCTGCTGCCAAACCCCTGCAGAGGGGTGTCCTCTAGTGCCGGACACCTGCACCGGAGGGGGCTCCACTCTTGTCGGACCCCAGCACTGAGTGGGGTCCTCTGCTGCCAGACAACAGCTGGGTGGAGGGTCCTCTGAGGCAGGACCCCAGCAGAGAGGAGGGTCCTCTGCTGCCAGACCCCAGCAGGAAAGAGTGTCCTCTGCTGCTGAACCTCAGCAGGGACAAGGGTTATCTGCGGCCAGACCCCAGCTGGGAGGAGTGTTCTCTGCTGCCGGACACCAGCAGCAGAGGAAGGCCCTCTGCTGCTGGACCCCAGCAGGGTGGAGGATCCTCTGCTGCTGGACACCAGCAGGGTGCAGGATCCTCTGCTGCTGGATCCCGGAAAGGTTTCCGGGGACCTCATCTGCAAAAGATTACTGGTAGTCAGCTGGTGTGTAACTCCAGGTCTCAGAATGTCGATTGCCACGCTGAGGTGGGACTCCAGATTCCCCAGAGTTTGGGGGATGTTGAATTAGGATCGAGGTCAAAGAGATCCCGTGGGCATGCAGACATGGGACTGCAGGTCCCACAGGGCAATAGGGCACACTGATGTGGGACTCCAGCACCCAGAAGGTCTGTGGGCACGCTCACATGGGACTCCAGCTCCCATAGGGCTCGTGTGCTTGCTGACATTGGGACTCCACTTCCCACAGGGCCTCTGGGGACCGTGACGTGGAACTCCAGCTTTTAGTTTTCTCCCTGTGCCCTAGGTTGTACCTTGCTGGTGAAGACAGACAGCCACTTCCTAGCACAGTGACCCAGCTGATGCAAGGCCACAAGCATCCTCCACCCCCTCTTGATCCTTCGTATGCAGGCTGTTTGGCCTTGGAGCCCAATCTTCAAGGGACACATATAAAGGAATTCTGTCCGGGATTCCCACCTGACACTAGGATGGCTGGGGCTGGACCTTCTAGTGCTCAAAATGCCTCAGCCAACCAGGGGTAGAAAGGGCAGCTTATGCGCCCTGTCGTAGACAGCAGGACTCACTGCAGGACGCTCCTCCAGGCTCTCCTGCACAAACAAGGGAAACAAACCCAGCCTAAGAGAAATTCACTCTCAAGGACACGCTTGGGAGAGGTTGCACAGAAGTCCCAGGACAGAAGCCCTACGCACACCCTTGGGGTCTGCATTGGCAGACAAAAGCAGTCTAGAGCCACAGCACAGCACACAGCACACTCCCTACCACCCAGGACAGCAGCTTTCTTTTGCTTCCTTCCTTCTTGCCTGAGTGCCTGCCTGGATCTGTCATATTTTGTTTGAAACACAAAGGAACAGAGAGGGAGAGAGCAATCTTTCTTGCATTTGCTGCCTCTCTTCCCCAGGGACCACCACCAGAGCCAGATGTGGCTGGGCCAGGACAAGCCCAGACACCAGAAGCTTCCTCCACATGTCCCATAGGGGCACAGGGCCACAGGGGCCACAGGGGCACAAGCTCCTGCAGCATCGTCCGCTGCTCTCCTAGCACCATCAGCAGGGAGCTGGACTGCAGAGGATGCTGTCAGGTCTTGAAGCAGCACCCATACTGCCTCACTGCCTCACAGGCTGAGGCTTGACACCTTAGGACCCCTCCCCAACCGCCACAACCCACACCACCCGACAACATCCCTTACCAGTTTCTTCAGCAGCTCCTTCAACAGGCCGGTGAATGTACCTGTCCCCCTTGCTGGCACAACTTTGGCTGTTCCGTGCTGAGAGAGCAGCGGGCACCAACAAGGCATCCAGGCATGCTGCTACTCTACCTCTCCTGGTGAGAAAGCCTCTGTGGAGAAGACACGACAGCTGTTGGAGTTTCTTGCTTCAGGTGGCACATCAGTGGCAGCTGATGGTCCACAGGTGGTCTGCAGCAGGAGAAAGGGTCTTGAATCCAGGATGCCCCTGTAGGAGGGTGAAGCATTCCTTGGTGGGGCTTAGCGGGGCTTCCCTGCTCAGAAGGGCCTCTGCTGCTCTGCTGCTCTGCTGCTCTGCTGCTCTGCTGCTCTACTGCTCTGCCCCTGGACCTTGGCCACTTCCTTGGTTGGGCTGCCCTGCTCCTAAGAGGCTCTGCTGCTCTGCTGCTCTGCTCAGTGACCCCACCCCCTCCTCGCGGGGCCGCTGGGCTCAGAAGGGGCTCTGCTGGAGGACCCTGGCCCACTCCTTGCTGTTCCGCCCCGCTCTGAAGGGGCTCTGCTGCTATTCTGCTCTTCTGTTCTCCTGCTCTGCTCCACTGAGCTCCGCAACCCTGGCCACCTCCTCGCCATGCCGCCCTGCTCCAATGTGGCTCTGCTGCTCTGCTGCTCTGCTGCTCAGCTCTGCGACACTGGCCCCCTCCTTACGAGATCCCCCGACTCTGCTCTGCTCTGCGACCACCCCCGCTGCTCAGTTCCGGGGCTCGGCTCCCCTCCACTCACAGGACCCCCCTGTCTGCTCTGCTCAGGTGCTCCCCTCCAGGGCTCTTCTCCCGCACGGGCCCCCCCCCCAGTCTGCTCAGATCCGCTCCCCAGCTCCCCTCCCCTCCAGCCATGGGGCCCCACTCTGCTCTGCTCCCTGGCTCCCATCCCCTCCCTTGCAGTCGCTCTGCTCCTGGACCCTGGCCACCTCCTCGGGGCGGGGGGGCGCCTCGCTCCGAAGGGACTCTGCTGCTCTGCTGCTCTGCTGCTCTGGTCTGCTGTGAGACCCCAGCTCCCTCCTTGTGGGATGCCCCCCACTCAGCTCAGCTCCGTGACCTCCCCTCCAAACTGCAGCTCCCCTCCTGCGGGCCCCCCCAGTCTGCTCCGATCTGCTCCCAGGCTCCCCTTCCCTCCCCTCCCGCCGAGGGGCCCCACTCTGCTCTGCTCCCTGGCTCCCCTCCCCTCCATCCAAGGCCACCCCACACTTTGTCCCCTGCCCTCCACCAGCGGCAGCTCCCCACTCTGCTCCTCCCCTCCAGCCGCAGGGGCCCCCCATTCTGCTCCTCCCCTCTATCCCTGCCCCCTCCTCACTCCTCCTGAGTGAAGCACATCCTCACACAAGTTGTGGTTCTTCAGGTCGCCTTCTTTTCTTGGGACTCACCTTTAGTGCTGTAATCCTCCTGGCGAGCTGTAGTGTACTCTGTGTAAGTGACCCTTGGCACCCCACAGCCCTGCACGAAGGTGGTCACACGCCCCCGCCCCCATTCCCAGCTTATCTCCAGTCGAATCCCCTGACAGCTTGAAGTTAAGGTAGGTGATAGGGAAAAAGACAATGCTGCGCCTAACCTCTCATCTCCTGCTTTGAGAGATGGCCTTGGATGCATGGCTCTGGGGTGAACTTGTGTGAGGACTGGCGGTTTCTGTCCAATGTGACACTTGGGCGTTACCCAAAACTCTGCACAGGATCTCCTTGGCCGGACAACCCAACGGGGTATCTGAGGGCCACTCTCCTCTACTGTCCTTAAACATGGGCAGTAATGGTGAGGAACCTGATCATCCTGCGCTTAAGGCGCTAAATTACATGCTGAACTTTCGAGGGTTAGAAATCCTAGGTGCTCAGGCACTCAAGGTCTGAGGGACCCTGGTCAAATTGGCACCCATTGGTAACATTGGTTAATTTATTTTCCCACAATGCTTGGCAAGGGAAGAGCAAAACTGATGCTCAGGACATTGGCCCTGGCCCACCTCAGCTGCCCCAACCAGAGCTTCTGGGCAGCTCAGAGGGCAGGAAACCACCCCCAGCTCAAGGGAAGTCAGAGCACAGCCCCAGTTGCAAGCATTCTGTTCGGGCAGTGTGAGGTACTCCAGGCCTTTCCCATTAGGGTTATCCCTGAAGGGAACTGCCCAGTGGAGTGTGATTCCTGGAATGCAGGACTTAAAGCCATGCCAGGAGCGAACCTAACTCTCCCTGGGCCAAGGCTACTTGCTCATTATTGCCCTAAGAAATTGTTTCAAGTGTGAGCATTTTCAAATTCTTTCATGCTTATGGCTGCCCTTGTCCAGGAGGGCAGTCCCCTCCAGTGGGTGCATTTGTCTATTGGAGGGGTGCCCAGAGCTTATACTTACCTTCTGAATTAGATCTGCCAATTGATCGGGGTCAGAGAGCTAGCCTTTAGATGTGAAGACTGAACCAGCAAAGCTTGTTGTCCCTTCTTGAATGAGTGATTTTTTTTAAAAGATTTTATTATTATTGGAAAGCCGGATATACATAGAGGAGAGACAGAGAGGAAGATCTTCCATCCAATGAATCACTCCCCAACTGAGCCACAATGGGCTGGTGCATGCCAATTTGATGCCGGGAACCAGGAACCTCTTCCAGGTCTCCCACGCGGGTGCAGGGTCCCAAAGCTTTGGGCCATCCTCGACTGCTTTCCCAGGCCACAAGTAGAGAGCTGGATGGGAAGTGGAGCTGCCGGGATTAGAACCAGCATCCATAGGGGATCCCGGCACGTTAAAGGCGAGGACTTTAGCCGCTAGACCACGCAGCCCGGCACGAATGAATGATTTTGAATGGGTTCGAAGAAACAGCAACAGGCTGGCAGCCTCCCTTCAAGGTTACCTCAGCACCATTGACTGCCATTATGGGCCATAGAAGTGGGTCACCTCTTTCAATTGCTTGGATTGGGAAAATCCTGCCCTTTTACCAACAAACCATGAGGAAGGAAGAGGGGCTGCAGCAGACGTTTTTCTGTCCAATCTTGTCTATGTAACCTATTGTGAGCCATGTCAACGATCAGCACAGTAGAAGGAACTATTTGCTGTAGTTTTAGCGAAACTTTAGATAAAAGGATTATTTTGCGAGATCTCCGACAGCCTTTATGGTGTACATTTGCTCCTAGAATTGGCTCAGGCATATGTAAGGCTGGATGATAATCCCATCACCCCATGATCCTGGCCTTGCTGCGAGGGCGGGCCCATCCCCCTGTCTGAAGGTCTCCATTTGCTCTCCTCACTGGGTAGCACACAGATTTCCTCTCCATTGTAACCACTTTCACCTTTGCCCTTAACTGCTTTTCCACTTTCTCATGACCTCACCCAGGCCACCCTTAGGGCCTGAATTTCTCTAGCTCTACCTCATAGCCCTAACCCCTAGCTGGGAGGGACAGGGTAAGACATAAGCGATGTAACATTCATAAGAAAAAAATGGAAACTTGTTCTGTAACTTCATCTAGCAGTTATACATAAAAGTAACCAGTGGACCAAATCCACTGTTAAATTAACGCTAAGCACGAGATGAACCTATGTGCTTGCTTTACGAAACATTTCCAGGTTGAAGTATGTCAAAGAAGAGGTTGGAAGTCACAAAAGGTTGAATTTTATGTCTGTTCTGACGTGTGTAGTGATTGTGCATGTTTGTTTAGTCAGTTAGAGTCCTATTACTTCTGTCCAGACAAGACTTCTATCTGTGTTGTGAATTTAGTTGTTCTTGTTCAGAATTGGGTCTGTGTATGACTGACAGACAAGATGGGACGGACCACAACTGGCCCCCTTTCTCCTGGTACGTAATTTGAGAGAGGTCTAACTCATCTTACAGGACTTGGTCAGACCCAACTCCCCACCTCTGCTGGGCTAAGGCTCCTATACCGTTTTCTTGCTGCTTAGTCTTCAGCTTACAGTGTTGTCCTGGCACTGATCAGGTCTAAAATTCAGTATCCATTCACATATTCAGTTACATGTTAAGTGTACTTTAATTTACACCTCAATTCTTCAGAGTTTGAAACCAAGTCTCCTGACTTTGAAAGTTCTAGTAGGATCCCTAGAACCTTCAAAGATTGAGACAGAACTTGGATAATATAATTGTCCTTTAAAATAATTTGATTGTAATCTCACAATATTATAAAATAGCATATGAGGCATCAAATTTAGCATAAAGTAAATGAGTATTTATGTCCATTGGTCAAAATGTTTCCTAATCATGAAATTGGTCCAGATTTTAAATTATTTGTTCTTATTTAGAAAGAAGTGAGATTTTGCCTTACAGGAAAAACAGTTTGAAATTAGATAGTGAAATTGGTTATGATGTGTATAATTTCTGAATTTTCCTGTAAGACAATGGAACTGAAGTCTGATTCCTTGTGAAGAACAACAGTGTTTTAACATCTCCTTTTAAGTGATTTTCATCTTATTGATAAGAGACTATCTAGGAATGTATTAGTTAAGACAACAGCCAAATTGAAATTTTTTGGTTCTCTTGAATTCAATAAAACAGAAGCGGACCCGGCGGCGTGGCCTAGCAGCTAAAGTCCTCACCTTGAACGCCCCGGGATCCCATATGGACGCCGGTTCTAATCCCGGCAGCTCCACTTCCCATCCAGCTCCCTGCTTGTGGCCCGGGAAAGCAGTCGAGGATGGCCCAAAGCTTTGGGACCCTGTACCCGCGTGGGAGACCCAGAGGAGGTTCCTGGTTTCCGGCTTCAGATTGGCGCGCAGCAGCCGTTGCGGCTCAGATGGGGAGTGAATCATTGGATGGAAGATCTTCCTCCGTGTCTCTCCTCCTCTCTGTATATCTGACTTTGCAATAAAAATAAATAAATCTTTAAAAAAGTAATAAAATGAAACAGAAGCCAAGAAGCAGCTCCAGACTTACCAGCCGTGCAAAAGGGAGGCGCATGCTTGCAGTCTGCCCTTTGGAACGAATTCAGGACCTTGGGCTCCTTCAAGTCCTCATTGTGATTATCACCTGCGATTTGAGCAGGGGAAATTCCCTCATCATCGAGAAGGTTATTGGAAAAACTTCTCATTCCCGGTTTTGAGGCAGGTTTGTGTTAAAACGTGTTTCTACAAATTGGGAGAAATGGGTAAGACTTGCTTAAAGCAATAGTATTTAAAATGTGGTATGTTTTTATTTATAGAATGTCTTTTTTTTTTTAATTATTTATTATTTAACTTCAGTAATTACATTGTATTATGTGACACAGTTACATAGATACTTGGGTTCTCCCCACCCCTCCCCAAACCCTCCCACCATGGTGGATTCCTCCACCTTATTGCATAACCACAGCTCAAGTTCAGTTGAGATTTCCCCATTGCAAGCGTATACCAAACATAGAGTCCAGCATCTTATTGTCCCGTCAAGTTCAACGGTTTCTTAGGTATACCCTCTCTGGTCTGATGACAGAGCCAGCAGAGTATCATCCCAGTCAATTGAAAGCTCCAACATACCATCAGCAAAAATTTACATCATTATGGAATTAATTGACATAGTAATGAGTAACCAATATGTTAAAAGTAAATGCGGGTTCCCAGCCACCTTCTGTGACCACCTCACCTATACTTCAATTTTAGTTTATACACAACATATAACATTCAAAACATAACATGTTATACATAACATCATATCATCTTAAATTAAGGCAAACATGTGGTATTTAACCTTTTGGGATTGGCTCATTTCCCTTAGCATTATGGTTTCCAGTTTGGCCCATTTGGCCACAAAGAACTGCATTTTGTTTTTTTTAATAGCTGAGTAGTATTCCATGGAGTAGATGAACCATAGCTTTCTTATCCAATCCTCTTTTGATGGGCATTTTGGTTGTTTCCATGTTTTTGCAATTACTGATTGTGCTGCTATGAACATAGGAGTGCATGTTGGTTTCTCATAAAACAAGTGTTCTGGATATATTCCTAGGAGTGCTATTGCTGGATCATACGGTATGTTGAATTTGAGTTGTTTGAATATTCTCCATACTGATTTCCATAGAGGCTGTACCAGCCTGCAGCCCCACCAGCAGTGGAGTAGGGTTCCCTTTTCCCCGCAACCTCGCCAACAAGTGTCGTTGGTGCTTTTATTCATGTGGGCCAGTCTTACTGGCGTTAGGTGGTACCTCATTGATGTTTTAATTTGGATTTCCCTTATTGCCAGGGAACTTGAGCATTTTTTCATATGTTTATTTGCCATTTGGGTTTGTTCCTTTGTGAAGTGTCTGCCCATTTCCCGTGCCCATTTCTTGAGTGGCTTGTTTGTTTTGACATTTTGGTTGTTTTGTAGCTCTTTGTATATTCTGGATATTAGCCCTCTATCACCTATGTCGTGTGCGAAGATCTTCTCCCATTCTGTGGGTTGCCTTTTTACTTTGTTGATTGTTTCTCTAGCTGTACAGAAGCTTCTTAGTTTGATGAGGTCCCAATTGTTTATTTTGGTCTTGATTTCTACTGCATCTGGAGTCTTTTTTAGGAAGTGAGGGCCTACCCCTAAGTGTTCCAGTGTGTTTCCAACATTTTCTTCCAAAAGTTTGAAGGTTTCTGGATATAGGTTTAGATCTGTTATCCATTTATATCTGATCTTAGTGTATGGTGAGAGATGTGGATCTATTTTTTTGTTTCTGCAGGCTATCAACCAGTTGTCCCAGCAGCATTTATTGAACAGACCTTCCCATTTGCCTGGGTTGTCGTTTGTCTTTTTGTCAAAGATTATTTGGCTGTATCTGTGTGGGTTTCCTTCTGGCGTTTCTATTCTGCTCCATTGATCTTCCTCTCTATCTTTGTGCCAGTACCACGCTGTTTTGATAACCACTGCCCTATAGTATGTCCAGAGGTCCGGAACTGTGATTCCCCCTGCTAACTTCCTGTTCTTCAGGATAGTTCTAGCTATCCGTGGTTTTTTGTGCTTCCAGATGAACCTTTGGATCATTGTTTCCAGTTCCATGAAGAATATTTTGGGCAATTTGATTGGGATTGCGTTGAATGTATATATTGCTTTTGGCAGTATAGACATTTTAATGATATTGATTTTACCTATCCAGGAGCATGGGATATTACTCCATCTTTTGAGGTCTTGTTCAATTTCTTTTTTAAGCAGATTGTAGTTTTCTTCAAATAAGTCTTCTACATTTTTGGTTAGATTTATTCCCAGATATTTCCTACTTTTCTCTGTTATTTTGAATGGTATCTTGCTGGTTAAGTCTTTTTCCATCTTGGGGCTGTTCGCATACACTATGGCTGTTGATTTTTGTTCATTAATTTTGTACCCTGCCACTCTACCAAACTCTCGTACAAGTTCTAGCAGTCTCTGTATTGAGTCTCTTGGCTCTTCTACATAAAGAATCATATCATCTGCGTATAGTGAGAGCTTGACTTCTTCGTTTCCCATTTGGATTCCTCTGATTTCTTTTTCTTGTCTTATGGCCTCAGCGAGTACCTCTAGGACTATGTTGAATAGTAGTGGAGAAAGTGGACATCCCTGTCTTGTTCCAGATCTCAGTGGGAAGGGTTCCAGCTTTTCTCCATTCAGTATGATGCTGGTGTTGGGTTTTTCATATATTGCTTTAATTATGTTATGGATTTTTCCATCTATGCCTACCTTGGTTAGGGTTTTTAGTAGGAAGTGATGTTGGATTTTGTCGAAAGCTTTTTCCGCATCTATTGATACTATCATGTGATTCTTGTTTTTCAGTTTTTGGATGTGGTGTATCACATTTATAGATTTTCGAATGTTGAACCATCCCTGCATTCCAGGGATGAATCCTACTTGATCTGGATGAATGATCTGTCTGATGTGTTTTTGAATTCTGTTGGCTAGGATTTTGTTGAGAATCTTAGCATCAATGTTCATCAAAGAGATAGGTCTGTAGTTTTCCTTCTCTGTTAGTTCTCTGTCTGGTTTTGGGATTAAGGTAATGTTGGCTTCATAGAATGAGTTTGGAAGGGTTGCCTCTTTTTCTATTGTTTTGAAGAGTTTGTAGAGGATTGGGGTCAGCTCTGTTCGGAATGTTTTGTAGAATTCTGGAGTGAAGCCGTCTGGGCCTGGGCTTTTCCTTGTTGGGAGGTCTTTAATCACTGATTCAATCTCTACTTCAGTTATGGGTTTGTTCAGGTCGTTTGTTGCCTCTGGGCTAAGTTTTGGCAAGTGGTAGAAGTCTAAGAACTTTTCCATTTCTTGGTGATCTTCTGATTTGTTGGAGTACAGTGCTTTGTAGTAATTTCTGATTATGGCCTTAATGGATGCGGTGTCTGTTGTTATGTTGCCTTTTTCATCTTTGATGCTGTTAATTCTTGCCTTCTCTTGTTTTTTCTTTGTCAGTCGGGCCAGTGGAGTGTCTATCTTGTTTATCTTCTCAAAAAACCAGCTTTTTGATTCATTGATTTTGTGTATGGTTTTTTTTATTTCTATCTGGTTGATTTCCTCCCTTGTTTTGATGATTTCTTGTTTCCTATTGTGTGTGGGGCTCTTCTGCTGTTGTTTTTCCAGTTCCTGGAGGTGTGTGTTTAGTTCCTGTATTTGGCGCCTCTCTTGGGCCTTGACATGAGCTCCAATTGCGATGAGTTTACCCCGTAGCCCTGCTTTGGCAGTGTCCCACAAATTTTGGAATGTTGTGTCAGAGTTTTCATTGGTTTCCATAAATTTTTTGATCTCATCTTTAATTTCTTCTCTGATCCATTGTTCGTTTAGTAGCATATTGTTCAGCCTCCAAGAGTTTCTGTATTTCCTGGGGCATTTTGAATTGCTGATTTCCAGCTTCATTCCGTGGTGGTCTGAGAGGGTACATGGTATGATTCCTATCTTTTTGAAGTTATTTAGGTTTGCTTTGTGTCCTATCATGTGGTCGATCCTGGAGAAGGTGCCATGTACTGCTGAAAAAAATGTATAATCTGTGGCCTTAGGGTAAAAAATTCTATAAATGTCAACCAAGTCCAGTTGTTCTATTGTTTGTATGAGTTCTGTTGTTTCTTTGTTGAGTTTTTGTTTTGTTGATCTGTCTATAGTTGTTAGTGGGGTGTTAAGATCACCCACTATTATTGTGTGCATATCTATGTCTCCCCTTAAGTCCGTGAGTAATTGCTTCACGTAGCTAGGTGCGTTTGAATTTGGTGCATATATGTTCACAATGGTAATTACTTCCTGATGGATCAGTCCCTTCACCAATATATAATGTCCTTCCCTGTCCTTTTTGATGTGTGTCAGATTGAAGTCCACATCATCTGAAATTAAGACAGCTACCCCAGCCTTTTTTTCTCGTCCATTGGCATGAAATATCTGTTTCCAACCTTTCACTTTCAGCTTCTTTGAATCTCTTCTGGTTAGATGTGTCTCTTGTAGGCAACAGATAGTTGGGTGCTGTTTGATAATCCATTCTGTTAATCTATGCCTTTTGATTGGTGAGTTCAGGCCATTTGTGTTGAGAGTTAAAATTGAGAGGTTGTGATTTTGCCCTGCCATACTTGTTTTTGTGGGTGTTGATATCTGTGTTATTGCCCTTCCTTGTGTGGACTTTAGTGGGGAGACCTTCCTGTTTGCCATCTTTGCTTATGATTCACCTCCTTTTTTTCTGGAATTAGTGCATTTCTAAGGAGATTTTGTAGAGCTGGTTTTGTGCTGGCATATTCTTCTAATTTCTCTTTGCTGTGGAAGTATTTGATTTCGTTCTCAAATACGAATGAGATCTTTGCTGGGTACAACATTCTTGGTTGACAGTTGTTCTGATTCAGGATTTGGAAGATCTTTGTCCATTCTCTTCTTGCTTGTAAGGTCTCTTCAGAAAAGTCAGCCGTGATCCTGATTGGTTTTCCCTGGTATGTGATCTTTTCTCTGCTTCGTACTTGTCTCAGGATTCTTTCTTTGTCTTCGTTGGAGTGGAACTTGAGCACCATATGTCTGGGTGAAGATCGCTTTGGGTCATATCTGCTGGGAGTCCTCTGACCGTCCTGGATTTGAGCTGGATTCATGTTCCAAGTGTTTTGAAAGTTTTCCTGTATAATTTCGTCGAGCACCATTTGCATTCCTGATTCTTTTTCCGCTCCTTCAGGAAGGCCAATAATCCTAATATTTGATTTTCTGAGGTTGTCTTTCATTTCTTGTATGGTCTTATTGGCTTTGTTCAGACTTGTCTCCAGCTGTTTCATGAACTGGGTGTGTTCGTTTTGTGTGTCTTCCGTTTCAGAGATCCTCTCTTCTGCTGTATTTGTTCTGTTGGTTAGGCTCTCAATTTTGTGCCCTAAGTCAAGGATTTTACTTTTCATTTGTTGTATTTCTGAGGCTATGTGGTTCTTGAATTCCTTGAAGTCCTCCCAATTCTTCTCATTGTCTCTGACATATTTTAACATTATTTTTTTGAATTCCTTGTCTGGTAGATCTTCTATGTCTTCATCTCGCATCTCCGAAATAGACATTGGCTTTCGATCCTTTATTGGTAGGGTGTTGGCACTCTCACCTGGATCATTACCTTTTCTGGTATTTCTTCCCATTGTGTTAGTGTTTCTTTTTTGAGAGACCTAGGCACCAGTGTGCTGAGGGGTCTCCAAGCACTATCCTGTAGAGATCGGAGTCTGCAGGCGTGGAGTAGCAGGGTGTGGGAATTTTCAAGGCACTTTTGGTGCGTCTCCAGAACACTGGACCTCAGGGCGCCTCTTCCAGGGCCCAGAGGATTCAAAGCGCACTCTCAGCTCGTCCCCTACAGGTATGCTACCACAGGGCGTGGGGGAGTGAAGGCACTCTCTGTGCGCGCACCCTGTTTATTGGATCACAGGGCTCGGAGCAAGGGACTATAGGGCGTGTTCCAGGTGCTCTCTGGAAACGCCTCCTGCGCAGGTCCGCCCACCCCAGCACGCAGGGAACTGCCCAGCCCAGAGGCGTGCTTGGGTTCCTGTGGGATAGCACCGCCCAGCTGAGTGCCACACCGCAAAGGCACAGGGGAGTATCCAGTGTGCCTTTTGCCTTTCTCCCAGACACAGTTTTGGCAGTCTCAAGGCACTCGCCCTGTGTCTCTAGAGGCTGGAGCCTGGGGGGGGGGGAGGGGCGGGGAGGCCAATTGTGTTCAGGCTCTGTCCGTGCCCCTGGGGGGCCAACTCCCGAAGCCTCCAACCCACCACTGTCCCCACCCAACTCACTCAAACCTCAGGTTCTTGCAGTCTGCCTCTTCCTCTGGTGGGAATCCTGGCCGCCAGTGCGTCTCCCGACTGCTGCGTCCGTTGCTGGTCTCCGCGCGGGTCGCGATGGAGCCTGGAGGCTGCGGCTGGTGCAGGTCCCGGGGGTTGGCGACCAGGGTGGGCAGATGCCGGCGGGTCCCGGTGATTCAGGGTCCTGGTGTCCGCAGCGGGGCAGGTCCTGGCGAGTCCTGGTGACCAGGGTGAGCAGATGCCAGCGGGTCCCAATCACCTCCGGTCCTCACGGCCACAGCGTCTTCAGGTCGGTCTTTGGGTGGGTTCGGCGGCTTTCAGCGTCTGCACTCAGAGGTGACTCAGCAGGTCAGGAGCGGAAAGTCGTCTTCCCTGTCCTTTGCTTTGTTTTTCCCTGGTTGCTCTTCCGAGTTGTGTGGATTTTTTTGGCTCCACACTGTCCAGGGAACTTCACGTTCTTCTCCCTGTAGTTCTATGCTGCTCCACTTACGCTTTTGTCGCGTTCTAGCCCTCTCTGTCTGTGAGCTCTCTCACAGTCTTCCTCCTATGTCGGCCATCTTGCGAGTCTCCTTTATAGAATGTCTTAATTTGGAGTCTTACATGATTGTTTCAAAATGTAAATCGAGCAAACAAGCAGGTTATTAAGGAAGAGAATTGCTTGTAGAATATTGTCCTACAGAAGTATGGCTATCGTAGAATGGAAAAGCTGGGACAAAATACTAAAGGCTTAAGCATGTTGAGAAATGAACCTTGCAAGTTTTACATATAGAATTGTCTATACTATAAGATACTACTACCACATTGTTGAAGTGTTTAACATTAATACCTAGTGTACACCGACATTAGAATTAAGGGTGCATACATAGGAATGCTAGTAAATTTGAGAATTTACACGGGAGAGGTCTGGCGCAATAGCTTGGCAGTTAAGGGGTCTGGTGCAGTAGCCTAGTAGCTAAAGTCCTCACTTCAACCATGCCGGGATCCCATTTGGACACTGGTTCTAATACCGGATGCTTTGCTTCCCATCCAGCTCCCTGCTTGTGGCCTGGGAAATCAGTAGAGGATCGCCTAAAGCCTTGGGACTGTGCACCCATGAGGGAGTTCTGGAAGAAGCCCCTGGCTTTGGATTGGCTCAGCTCTGGCCATTCTGGACACTGGGTGAATCAACCAGTGGATGGAAGATATTTCTGTGTCTCTGCTTCTCTCTGTAAACCTGCATTTCCAATAAAATAAAGAATCCAAAAAGAATGATGTGGAACACTCAAAAAGACATAAGACACTTCAACAGAAAATGAAATTAGAAAATCAATGCATGATATGAGAAATTTGGCAAGGACTGACCTTGAGGAATTGAACAGATATTACAAAATCAACTGTGGACTGGCTCTTGTGAGCAGCAGGCTGAGCTACTGCCTGTGTACTGATCTCCTATGAGCTCCGATTCAAGTCTTGGCCATTCTACCTTGGATCCAGATGTCTGCTAATATGTCTGCAGAGGCAGCAGAAGAGGGCAGAGGTACTTGGGTCCCTGTCAGCTACAAGAGGGACAGAGCTCCAGGCTCCTGGCTATCCAGTGGCCCAGGCCTTGATGCCAGCCATTGAGATGGAGGATCTGTCTCCCCCTCTTTATCTACCTTGCAAATCAAGTATGTCTTAAAGAAAAATTAAAAATGAAAATAGTTGAAAGTCAAGATAAATGAGGATCAACAGAATTAAAAAAATATTTGAACTTGAAGACAGGTTCAATATTTTGTAGTAAGCTTTTTTAAAAATGTGAGAAAGGGAATGAAAGCAGCCCGAGAGCTTTGAGACCTTACTGAAATGAACACTTTCTTGGAATTCCTGAGAGGAAGAGAGTATGCCGCATATTCAATGAAACAGGTCATAACTTCCCTGATCTTAATAAGTACACCTCCAAGTACAGAAGGCCCATAGGATGTCAATTGACAGGATCAGAAAAGATCCAAGTTCCCTTGACCTATTGTGGTCCGGCTCTTTTAAGTACAAACAATTGTTCATTCTCAAAAGGAAAGCACTGTCGTTTTCAAGGGGACCTCCACTAAACAAACAACATTGTCAAACAGAAATTTTATAGGCCAAGAGGGAATTGAATGGTTTATTTCAAGTTGTGAAGAAAAAGTAAGCCTATCAGCCAAAAATACTTGGCTGAGTAGAACTATCCTTTATAAATTGAAAAACATTCTCCAAAATGAGTGAAAGTCAGGAAAGTCATCAGAATCAACTGGCCTCCTAAAACTTGTTTGAGGGAAATGTACAGACAGAATAAATAAAAGGTAGCAGGCTAGCATCATGAGAACATGCAAAACTTCTATTTATTCTCATTACAAAGTCAGATATACAGAGAGGAGAGACAGAGAGGAAGATCTTCCATCTGATAGCTCACTCCAAGTGGCAGCAATGGCTGGAGCTCAGTCAGTCCGAAGCCAGGAGCGAGGGCACCCCATGTGGGTGCAGGGTCCCAAGGCTGTGGGTCATCCTTGACTGCTTTTCCAGGCCACAAGCAGGGAGCTGGATGGGAAGCAGAGCCGCCGGGATTAGAAATAGTGCCCATATGGGATCCTGGCATGTGAAAGGTGAGGACTTTAACCACTACGCTATTGTGCTGGGCCCAAAATGGAAAACTTTGAAGCTCACCCATAACTGGATGAAGAATACTCAGAAGAAACCAACTAATTTTTAAGTGGATAGATTACTTACTAATAACAACTGTTACTACTTACTACTTACTGTTACTACTTATTAACAACAGCTTTAAAAGTCAATGGACCACACTCCCAGGTAAGATATAGTTTGGCTAAATGGATTAAAAAATAACCAAGAATATGTACTTTAAGAAACTCATTATAAAGACACACACTGGTGAAAAGATGGAAAAAAATGTTCTACCTAAGTGGAAACCTAAAGCAAGCAGGAGTAGTGCATTAAACAAAATACACTTCAGCCAAAAGCTATAAAAAGATACAAAGATCATCAGATAGTGATCAAGGAATTAATTCGACAATAAGATAGGACAGATTGGGTACTATATATCCAATGCCACAGCATGTCATTTTCTTAAAAAGCCTTATTATATCTAAAGGGAGGGCCCGGCAGTGTGGCCTAGTGGCTAAAGTCCTCGCCTTGAATGCCCCGGGATCCCATATGGATGCCAGCTCTAATCCCAGCAGCTCCACTTTCCATCCAGCTCCCTGCTTGTGCTCTGGGAAAACAGTCGAGGACAGCCCAATGCCTTGGGACCCTGCACCTGCATGGGGGACATGGAGGAGGTTCCTGGTTGGATCGGAGCAGCACCGGCCATTGTGCTCACTTGGGGAGTAAACATCAGACGGAAGATCTTCCTCCATCTCTCCTCCTCTCTGTATATCTGATTTTGTAACAAAATAAATCTTTTAAAAAAACACATACATATCTGAAGGGAGAGTCAAGCTCCAGATCAAGAAAAGTGGAGTTAAGGAATCAACTAACATGTCAGTCAAGCCAAAAAAAAAACCAAAAACAAAACCAAAAAAAAAAAAAAAACAAAAAGAAAAACCACAGTTCTAGGTAATACAGACACTGACACAGCATTCATTGCAATAGCTTTAGAATATGTACTTGAATACACTAAACTTCCTCTAAGACCACATATTAAACAACAAAAAGTACATCATATCTTTTCTAATCACAAAAATATAAATCCAGACAAATTTGGTAATTATAAAGCCATAGGTTGAGGGGCCGGCCCTGTGGCTCAAGAGGCTAATCTTCCACCTTGCACACCGGCATCCATGTGGGCACTGGTTCATGTTCCGGGAGCCTCACTTCCCATCTAGCCCTCAGCTTATGGCCTGCAAAAGCAGTGGAGGATAGTTCTCGTGCTTGGACCCTGCACCTGTGTGGAAGACCTCAAAGAAGCTCCTGGCTCTTGGCTTGGGATTGGTTCAGCTCCGGCCATGGCAGCCATTTGGAGGGTGAACCAGTGGACAGAAAATCTTCTCTTTGTAACATCTGCCTTTCAAATAAATCTTGAAAACAAAACCATCTGCAGATTAAATATTATGATCCTGAAATCCAAAGAAGAAATGTGGAAGAAATCCAAAAGAATACTTAAAAATTGAATGAAATGAAAATACAGCATTTCAAAACTTACATAAGACATCTAAAGAAATACTAAGTAAAGGTTGAAGCATTAAATGCCTACATAAAAAAATGGAAAGGTTTCAAACAGGTTAGGTGCATTTTGGGTATCTAGAGAAGGCAGAATAAACTAAATCCCAAAGTTAGTAAAGAAATAAAGATCAAACCAGTAAATGAAGAGAAAAACATGAAAGATCAGTGAAACAAAGGTTATTTCCAAAAGAAATAAAACCAGCAAACTTATAGACTAACCTAGAAACAAAACATTGAAATGAAATTAGAGAGCTGGGCCCGGCGGCGTGGCCTAGCATCTAAGGTCTTTGCCTTGAACGCTCCAGGATCCTGTATGGGTGCTGGTTCTAATCCCAGCAGCTCCACTTTCCATCCAGCTCCCTGCTTGTGGCTTGGGAAAGCAGTCAAAGACAGCCCAAAGCCTTGGGACCCTGCACCCACATGGGACACCTGGAAGCAGCTCCAGGCACCTGGCTTTGGATCGGTGCAGCACGGGCCATTGCACTCACTTGGGGAATGAATCATCAGATGGGACATCTTCCTCTGTCTCTCCTCCTCTCTGTATATCTGACTTTGTAATGAAAATAAAATAAATGTTAAAAACAGTGAAAAGAAATTAGAGGAGAGCTGAGAAACGAAATCTAACCAACACTAGAGAAAGGTGAAAGGTCACTAGGGTCTATTGTGAAGAACTGTATATGCATTCATGGTGTTCATTTTACAAAAAACGCAAATTTTAAGACCTTTTTCATCAAGATAAACAGATCTTTAATTCTGTCTTCTACAAACTTTTTGAAACATTGTTTGGAATATAAAGTTGATCTCATGTGAATTTAGAATAATATCACAGATTGGGGGGAAGAAGGGAGAGGGATAGAAAAATGGGAGAAGTCTGACGGACAAGTTGAAAGTAATGGCTGGGTAGAAGAACTAAGTTCTGGTCTTCTATAGTATGACAAGGTGATGACAGTTACCAATAACATGCTGTGTGTACATACATATGTGGACGCATCTACACATTATATATAACATACAGTTAATACATATAAAGCTAGATGGAAGGAATTTGAGTGTTTCACCAAATAACTAGATCTATTCACCCCCATTTCATCAGTACCCAATGTTTGCTTTACATGCAGCAAAACCTTACAGACTCCCCGTGGATGCATATTTGTGTCAATTGATCTTAAAAATGTAAAAAGTTGCACTTAAAATTATGACCACCTTATATATTCAAGTAACCAGAAACTTAAAACATGAGGATTTTAATTGTTGTGGAACATTCAGACTGATTTAATGAGAAAATTATGGAGACATGCGTCTGCTAACTATTACATGCAAACAATTGGAACTATCAGGTTTTGACTGGTGCATTATTTTACCAGCAAGATTCTTTGCAATGGTGAAAAATATTCAACAATTCACCTTTTGTTCTTACAGTCTGCCACAAAGAACAAACCCTCACTTTCACTCCCTCGCTTAACTACACCTTGTGTCTTTTTCCTCCATGGCGATGTGTTATGTTTCTTTAGAAGAGCCAAGAGACTCAATACAGAGACAGCTAGAACTTATACGAGAGTTTGGTAGAGTGGCAGGGTACAAAATGACGTAACAAAACACAGCTATAGTGCATGCAAACAGCCCCAAGATGGAAAGGGATCTAATCAGCAAGATATCATTCAAAATAACAGAAAACTATGAAGTATCTGGGATAAACCTAACCAAAAATACATATGAAAAAATGCTCAAGTTCCTTGGCAATAAGGGAAATCCAAATGAAAACATCAATGAGGTACCACCTAATGCCAGTAAGGATTGCACACATACAAAGAAACACCAACAACACTTGCTGGCGAGGAAGCGGGGAAAAGGGAACCCTACTCCACTGTTGGTGGGACTGCAGGTTGGTACAGCCTCTATGGAATCAGTATGGAGAACATTCACACAACTCAAATTCAACATACCGTATGATCCAGCAATAGCACTCCTAGGAATACATCCAAAACATCTGTTTCATGAGAAACCAACATGTACCCGTATGATCATAGCAGCACAATCAGTAATTGCAAAAACATGGAAGCAACCAAAATGCCCATCAGCAGAAGACTGGATAAGAAAGCTATGGTTCATCTACTCCATGAAATACTGTTCAGCTATTAAAAAAACCGAAATGCAGTTCTTTGTGGCCAAATGGGCCCAACTGGAAACCATAATGCTAAGGGAAATGAGCCAATCCCAGAAGGTTAGATACCACATATTTGCCTTAATTTAAGATGAAATGATGCCAGTTCGAAAAACAGTACCTGTAAAATGTAGTATTATTCCAAGCCCAAACAGTCTGTAGCTCATGCAATAAGATATTGTGATGTAACCAATGAACCAACAATCAATGTGAGTCAAACTGCTTATGATCTACATCAAAGAATTGTAAAACCTGATATACTTTTAAGACCCTATGCTACCCGGAAATGGGGTGGGAGAGCAGAGAAATCTTCCATCTGCTTAGAATGTGAGGAAGACGTGAAGTATAACCTGTCAGGAATGGAACAAGTAACTCAAACTACAAAGACATATAGGGGGAATCAAGAGCGATCCTGACAATCTCTTAACAGGTCGTACACACAGAGCAGGGGGGGCACCCCAGAGTGGAGCAGGTGGACAGGAGGAGGCTTGTATCCCAACCCTGTAGACTCCCGGATCCTCACCAAGGACTATCACTACGGGCAGCAAGGACTACATCCCAACCGCCAAGAAGAACATAGGGAATTGGAGTGCCTTTGGAGCCTGAGAATTCTGAGGTCATCCACCCCCGTCTGGATCTCCCACATGGGATGGAAGAAGCCCAAATCCTTCCTGGCAGGATCCAAGGTCATTGGAACAACAGCCAGCAGCCCTGAGCAGTCTGCAGAAACAGAAGAACAGTAAACTTCCTTTGGGACTAGGGAGAGGAGCTTTCTCTGATCCTTACTTAGTTCCAACTTTGGATCCCCACCCTCTCCTGCAAGGACCATCAGGGTCGCTGCAGAGACCCCCCACCCCGCCAAAAAAAAAAATTAGGATAGAGAACAACAAGGAAAGCTTAGAACCAGGAGGAAATGGTCGGCGTGAACTCACACATATCTTACTAGGCAGGACACAAAGATTGGTTACTCCTCACTAAGGCATTGAAGATTTCTCTGCACACCCCTCCTAAAACTGGTCTGCACCTCAACTGTTGACAAATGCCTTGTCAGAGTTATAAGCCAGTTTAGACTATCCTAAAATCTGCCAAGTTCAGCAAAATTATGTTTTAACACTATAAACTGCTAAATACTCCAATGAAAATAGACAGGAGACAGCTGAATAGTACCCTATAGCCATTTTAAGGTGTATAGAAGCCGGTTCGTGTATAAACTAAAATTGAAATGCCAATGAAGTACTCACAGGATGTGGTTAAGAACTTGCATTTTAACGTACTGATTACTCAATACCATGTCAATTAACTCCATAATGTTGTAAATTGTTGCCTATGTTTTGTTGTGGCTTTTAATTGATTGGGATGATATTCTGTCAGCTCTATTTTCTCCCCAAGAAACCTGGAGTTTATCTGGACAATAAGATGCTGGACACTATGCAAACTACATGGTTGCTATGAAAGAATCTTGACTTAATTTGAACTGTAATACTGCAACAAGGTGGAACAATCCACCATGGGGGGATGGCATGGGGAGGGGTTGGGGGAATCCCAGAGCCTATGAAACTGTCACGTAATGCAACGTACTTCATAAAAAAAAGTGAGGGAATTGTAACTCAAATAATCCACAAGTCTAATTTTCATTGTAGTTAAACTTCCTCTAGAGCTAATAAGTAGGTCCATTGTCTAATTTGATCATCATTAATTTCCCACTTTTTACCCACAGCTGTCCAAAGAATAAAAATCCAAAACACATCTAGCCAGAAGGCAGAAAATACAAGCTAAAAATTATGGAATTCTCACAAGTTGGGTACTTAGCCATGAACAGGTGTACTTTTCCTAACATTGGTGAGCTATAGAACTCACATACACTGTCTCTTTCAACCAGTCTTTAAAATGTTTGTGGAGAATGATCATGAAAGCCAACATATGGATTTCAAGTCTGCATGGAAACTTCTCTTTTGACTCCATTTTTACGGACTTTGTGAAGCATCCCACTTCCTACTTCCTCAAACACCTCCACGAGGCAGAGAAGCGCCAGACTTTCATCCTTGTCTGATCTTCTCCTATCTCGGTATGGAGCGTTTGAGCATTACTCCCACGTTTGTCTACATGAGGAATGTTGCTGGCCAATGCTGACAAATTAACGTCTAGTCCAGCTCACGTGTCAGTTTCTCTACCATGCCGTAACAGTAAATAACTTCGGAAGTACTCTCAACATTATGGCTTTTCTAGAAATCACTTGGTCCCTAAATGATGGAAAACAATCCTTACTGACATGTATGCATAATTGCAGTAAGGCAAATCTCACTTGGAATCCACACAGCTCGTCAGAAGCTCCGAGATCAAGAATGATCTACTAGGTGATGCTAGGGAACGCGGGGCTATGCTTAACAGACGAAACTGTAACAGCCTAATGGAAAATTCAGACATTTGAATTTTTAGTAGGAAATGAGCTAAAAGCAGATAACTATTTAAGAACCTTAATGGGGTGAAGTTCATGCTCACACAAGCCATCTTTCTTTACAATTCTTGCTTGTGTGTGTGTTTAGGAAGTTTCAGCCCTGTGGATATGGAGTAATTCTGACAGCCTAGTTATCCTTGAATAAAAGGCCAGCATTGGTTTAGGAATGGGCTACCAACATGGGATATGTTCAGCTCACAATGTACTGGCCTTCAGTATTTTAGTTGGAGAGTTAAGATTTTCGACCTGGTGAGGTGGCCTAGCAGTTATAGTCCTCGCCTTGAATGTGCAGGAATCCCATATGGGCACTGCGTCTAGTCCTGGCAGTCCTGCTTCCCATCCGGCTCGCTGCTTGTGGCCTGGGAAAGCAGTTGAAGATGGCCCAAAGCCTTGGGACCCTGCACCCACGTGGGAGACCTGGAGGAGGACCTGAACTCCTGGCTTCAGATCGGCTCAGCTCCAGCTGTTGCGGCCACTTTGCGGAGGGAATCATTGGACAGAGGATTGTCCTCTCTCCTTTCTACATGTCTGGCTTCCCCCAAAAAATAAATAAATCTTTAAAAAATATTCTTACTGTAAAGTCAGATTTACAGAGAGGATGAAGAGACAGAAAAATCTTTCATTTGCTGAGCCACTCCAAGTGATTGCAACAGTTGGAGCTGAGCCAGGAGCTTCTAGGTCTCCCATGCCAGTACAGGGTCGCAAGGCTTTGGGCTGGCCTTGACTGCTTCCCCAGGTCACAAGCAAGAAGCTGGTTGGGAAGTGGAGCAGCCGGGATACAAGTGAGCGAGCAGCCCTGTGGGATCCTGGCACTTGCAAAGGTGTCGACTTTAGTCAGTAGGCTACTGCTCCGGGTCCAGTTGGAGATTTGTCACTCAAATGTTTACGGTTAAAGATCCTGATAAGCCATAGAATGCGTTTACATGTAAAATAGTAGCAAGTGAGTACAGCATGGTTTTGCACATGATTTCCTGCACATCTGCAGGTAAGTAGTTCAAGAGTTGTTCAAATGATAGCAGACACAATCCCTCTGGCAATGTATTTCACTGGAACTGTTCATCTTATTGAGAGTTTCTGGCCTCAAAGCATGATATTCCAACAATTCCTTCATTTTGCTTGACTGAAAAAAAGAAAAATCTGCCCAGTGACTGCAGTAGACCTTGTTCTTAAGGTAAGATTACCAGGAACTAAGCAAAAGCATACATTCAGAATATTTGATTTGTTGATGTCCGTTTGGCATTGGTAGGGGACTTGTGCATTGTTTTCTGCAATAGAAAACATGGTATCACACAGTCAATCTTTCCAAGGCTTCAGGGAACTGGCCTCGCTTCTCCTACTCAACTCTCAGTAGACTGCAACTGAGAATTACAGTCATGTTTTTGGAGTTCTTTGAGGTTAGACAATGTGATTTCAGTCTCTGACTCTTTCCACAAACCAAAATTTATAGTCAGCACTTATTGATAGTTTGACGCTATTGAATAATTTTCAGTCCTGTAAGACGTTGGAGAGGATGCTGGCAAATGCTTTCCTCCTATACATCACTCCCAAGTTACTTAGCTCCCCTCAGTACCTTCCCGTCAGCATTCCAAGTGCCTTATTTACTCCAACTCCCTGGTTTCTGATGAGATGGAAATAGATATTTTAAGAGGGTCTTCTCTCTCTCTCTCTCTCTCTATCTCTCTCTCTATCTCTCTCTCTCTCACACACACAAGAAGTCATAGTATATTTCTCCCATGGGAAGGGATGACTGATCAAGAAGGATGGCTGTTTTAAATTTTATTCTTTATTTGAAAGAATGGAGGCAAGTAGACACTTGCCTCTTATACTTACTGAAATAAACCAGTCCCCCAAAGACAAATGGGTTCCTTCCTGTTTGTTAGCTAATACAGAATACAGAAGTGGAATATGACTGAAACTGACACCTTGAGATTTGATTAATGTTTATAACCCTCATCTGTACTCTTGAGAAATAGTGGTTTTTCTACTTACTACCTGTGGAATTCTTTAACGTAGGATTAAACTTGTGGTTATAAACTCAAAGTATGCTGCAGTGAAAAGTTAAACAAAAATTATAAAGGAAGGAGGAGAAAGGGCGAGAGTGTGACAGAAGGCTAGACAGGTTGGGAAATATCATTATGCTCTTAACTTTAAGTAAAATACAAGGAATGTATTCCAGTTAAATAAAACTTTACAAAAAAGAGAGGAGAGTAAGAGAATAGAGAAAGATTTTCTATTAACCGATTTAATCTCAAAATGCCTGCCACAGCATGGGCTAGGTCAGACCAAAGGCAGCTGTCAGATATCCATCCCCAGGTGTATGCGGATGGCAGGAACCTAGCTGTGCAGATTATCACTTGGTTACTTCCAGGGTTCATTAAGATGAAGTTAGTATACTTGGCATATGCTTGCTAAGAGGGAATCTCAACTGAACTTGAACTATGGTTACGCAACAAGGGGGAGGAACCCACCATGGGGGGAGGGTGTGGGGAAGTGTTGCGAGAATCACAGTTCCTATGAAATTACAACACAATGTAATTAATGAATAACTTTAATAAAAAAAGCAAAAACAAAACAAAAGCAAAAAAAAAAAAAATGGAGTTTAGAGCCCGCAGTTGAAGCGGCATTGGAATCAAGACCCCATGATATGGGCTACAGGAGTCCTCCAGCTTCATCTTAATCTCTGCCAACATTTGCCTAGGGATGATATTTTAAACAGTTTAACCATAATAGTAGCAGGAACTAACTTAATCACATGCCTTTAGCAAGTAGGAAAACAAAATGTGAAGCCTGGACTTTGCCACCCAACATCCCTCCCCACGACCTCCCCTGCCCTGGCGCTTTACCTTAGGTTCCCTAGTTTTGGTGTTTCTGCTATGTGAAGTAGGATTCGAGTTACAGCTTTTCCATGAGCCAAAATGAGTTATGAGCACTTCATGTATTTGTCAACAAACTTCTCTGTGCCTTTGTTTCTCATCTGTTGAATAGGATCACTGATTCCTACCTCCTGAAAGTCAGTGATAGTGTGCTTGGTATAACACTTGGCATGCAGAATGTAGCATTGTTGTTGCCATCTGTGGATCCACTTGCAAAGTATTAATCAGAAATTGGATTCCCTACATATTACGTGAATATTTCTCAAATTTGAAATCTAAGAATAGGATGGCTTATCTGTAGGTCCCTTAGTTTAGGGACCGCTATGCTGCTGGTTTGACCTAGGCACATAGAATGTACATATCAATATGTAATATTGTACCAAAAGACATACTCATAACCCAGGCTCAGAAATGACAAATCAAATCCTCAAACAGCATCAAGTGTTCATATAGACAGTATGAAAATACAGGTTCACAGATATTTCTTTATACAATGTTAACATTGTTATGGGAAAATAGCTGAATAGTTCTTTTTGTCCTTGCCAGCAAAGTGACACAACAAGAGGGTAACAGAGCCGGCATTTCTCAACATGCTCCTCTTTAATTTTCTCTAATTTAAATCTAGGCATCCCAGACTGGACGAGTCACTCTTTATGGACCTAAACTGCTCAAATAGTGGACAATTACTTAATAAATCCTTCTCCAACTCTCTCCCATATCCGGCCACATGCTGTGATGCATGACTGCTGGCCTTGTCCGAAGGCTTCTCTAAGCCAGTGACTCACCATAGCTCTATTACCATGAAGCCAAAGATCAGCAGTCTCCTTATGTACAAACTATCGCTGCAAGTTTGATCAGTTCCTTTATTGCGCGAGTAGGTACCGTTTATGACTCGGCCAAAACTTTTCTCATGGCAATAACAAACACAAATTAAGGATAAAGGGCCTGGTGGTGTGGCCTAGCGGCTAAAGTCTCGCCTTGAAAGCCCCTGGGTCCCATATGGGCGCCGGTTCTAATCCCAGCAGCTCCACTTCCCATCCAGCTCCCTGCTTCTGGCCCGGGAAATCAGTTGAGGATGGCCCAATGCTTTGGGACCCTGCACCCGCATGGGAGACCTGGAAGAGGTTCCTGGTTCCCGGCTTCGAATTGGCATGCACCGGCCATTGCGGCTCACTTGGGGAGTGAATCATTGGATGGAAGATCTTCCTCCCTGTCTCTCCTCCTCTCTGTATATCTGGCTTTGCAATAAAAATAAATAAATCTTTAAAAAAATAATAAAATAAAACAGAAGTCATGAAGCAGCTCTAGACTTACCAGCCATGCCAAAGGGAGGCGCATGCTTGCAGTCTGCCCTTTGGAACGAATTCAGGACCTTGGGCTGTAATAAAATGAATAAATCTTTTAAAAAATCTAAAGATAAAAAGGAACACTCTAAGTAAATGTACTTTTAAACCAAAAACCATATTTTTTTTCCAACAGTTTTGATAGGTTGGCAGGGGAAGAGTCTACAAACATGTTTGTGTGAGTGCACTTCAAGACACCAATGGGAAAAAATGGAAATTAAGTGCAAGTGCAAAAAAAAACACTTGAAATCTCTGCAGTTTTTTGTAATTTTTTTCAAAAACTTGAAGACCACTGGGTTCATGGATTTTAGGGCTTTTTCTTTTGCACCAAACTTCTATTTCAATTGCACTTTGCCAGAACTTTTAACCCACTCTTGCAGATGATCTTAAATCCATCAAAGCAAACTATCTCGTGGATTTTTCTTCAACTGAATCTCAGTGGAAGAAAATTCAAGGGTACACAGTACTTACTTCCACCTGATTTTCTAACTTCATAGCAAGATTACTATGATACTCAAAATCACCATTACTTTTTCTATTGCTTTAAGATATTGAGATGTGACATCTCATTTTTAGTCAAGTCAGGCTTAATTATTTGGATCTACTCTCACTGATAAGCAGTAAAGCTAAATTTAAAGTATCTTTCTTAGCAACTGAAAAGCTGGCAAAACAGTATCTGGCAAAAACTGACAGGACCAAAAAGAACCTCATGCGATAAAACCTGAGAGCTGCTTTTGTGGGCTCTGTGACCTGAACACATTTGGAAGTGACGTTTAGGAGAGGGTCAGACATCAGAGCCCTGTGTCTGCTGGAAGTTGAGAAGCTACTAGCAGACACACTCCCAAAAGTTTCCACTGGACATCAGTTAGAATAAATGAGACACAGTAGAGTCCTCATATACCCATCCAGCCCGAGATTATATAGATGTATTTTTAAAGATTTTCTTTGTAAAGGCAGATCTATACAGAGAAGGAAAAATAGGAAGATCCTCCATCTGCTGATAAAGTGACAATGGTCCGAGAGGAGTTGCTCCGAAGCCAGGAGTTAGGAGCTTTTTCTGTGTCCCCAGGCTTTGGGCTATCCTATAGTGCTTTCCCAGGCTGCAAGCAGGGAGCTGGATGGGCAGTGGAGCAGCAGACACGCAGTGGCACCCATATGGGATCCTGGTGACTTCCAGGCAAGGATTTAGCCACTAGGCCACTGTGCTGGGTCCTTGGGGTCATAGTTTAAGGGAATTAATTTCAAGTCCTGAGCATCAATGAGGGGGTTGCAGGTGGGTAGGGAAGAGGTAAATCCTCTCCAGAGAGGTTAGTTTTCTGAGACCTCCACATTTATTGCTATATACAAACTTGCAAAATAATCTGTATGAAAGATTAGGTACACCAGGAAATAGGATATCAAGAGTGAGAAAAAGCAGAAGTAGATTCACAAATTGCACATTGAGAAACAGTAACCATGGGAAATGTGATCAACATTGTCTTTAAAGCAATAAAATACAAGCATATTTAGAAGCAGAAGCAAAAGACATGGACTTGAAAATGATCTACTAGAACTTCTGGAAATGAAATTTTATACACAAAGTATTACCAAGTCAATAGATTTAGTCAATTAGACATACTTGACATGGGCAAAGCAGGCAGGCAGTGAGGGACAGGAAGCTGAATACTGCCAACACCCTAGCCATCCGCACTGCCATCTCCTCCAGGCTGTTTCCACATGGCCAAAGCCTCAGCACACCTGCTCTGCATCCTGCAGCTAAGCCTCACTTTGCATCAGGTACCAGCTGTCCTTAACCACCATAAGGAGCTCACCACACATACTATAGCTACACTCCTTATGCTAGAAGGAAAATGTAACCCCAGCCAGGTGGGGAAATTGTCCCTTTTGAGATTGCCTGCACACATTATCTGAGTGAGGACTGTTCTTTTGTCCTACTGTTCATCTGTCTCTCCTTTGTGTTCTTACTTGTAGAATGACAAAAGCCTGCAGTTGAAGTCTAGATGGGGTGGGTGGGTGGGTGGGGGGCTGGCAGGAGCTGCGCCTCTCCAACTATGTCCAGGGCTCCTGAGCCCTACACCACCACCAGGAGGCTGCATTTCCCACCATTACTAAACTGAGATCAAAGATGTTGTAGAGCATGGAGGTGCAAAACATGTTAAGAGACAAACAGAACTCCTGACATGATGGTTGAAAATGAATCCCAACCTGTTTAATCCGAGTTCTAGGATTTCCAGAAAGAAAGACAATGAACAGAGGTAGTCTGAGGTTTCTCCATAGTAACTGTCTACACGTTTTTTAAGTGCCACTTATTTCTTCAAAAGCATCTGATTTTCATGAAAACAATCACTGGAAAACTATTTTGTTACTTTAAATAACAATGACAGCATTGTAAAATAACAGACAACAGTTCCTGGGCTTGGCAAAACATAGCACTACACAGGTGAAACATACATAAAGCATATGATAGGGAACAAAAGGCCCTGACCATAGGAGTATCTTTAGCTCGGTAGCAACGAGCAGACAGCAGTTCCCGGGCTTGGAAGCATTTTGCACTTGCATAGGTGTTGCACACAAAAAGGCATACGATGGGGTACAAGAGGCCTAGACCCAATCTCACAGCCTCTGCTGTTCCTCTGCCAACAGATCAACCCGCAGTTACAACACAAGGGTGCCCACCCGCTCATGTGCATCAGTAAATTCCTATTGTTTCATAACTCTGACAGTCTGTACCTCAACCTTGTTCATTGTCACCAAGGTAACTGGTGGTGGCGGCTGCTGATGTACTGACTATGGTGGTCGCCATTATGCCAGTCTCTTTTATTCTTTATCAGGCAAACAGAGGCCTCTCCGTCAGTCCCAACAGACACAGGCAGGATTCAGGGAAGGGGCTGAAGAACAGCAGAATTGCAATTGCCATTCCAGCACGCTGTCAGGGTGCACTGGAACGTGGTATCATTTACTTCAGAGGTGTTTTCTGTATGTGAGAGAGAAACATGGGGATAACACAGGCAGACACAAGCTTCAAATTCAAGGAGCTGCGGTTCACCCACGTGAGCGAGTCCTCAAGTTCAGAGGAATGATGGAACTAATAGATTCCACAGGAATCATTGCATTCCTAAAGAAGGGAAAATGGGGTGCTTGCCAGTCATGTCCAAACCCCACAAAGCTGCCACGTAGAGAAGGTGGGTATTTTCCCTGTGGTAATAACAGGGGAATGATAAGCAAAAGCACGGGCAGAGATTATGCTATTTATAAAGGGAGGACCAGACCCCCAACAGCTGGGGTCACACATCAGACAGTCTGATAGTCTGGTTAAAATGGAAACTGGCAAGAAATGTCGGAACCTGGTGCTCATAGCAGAAAGACAAGATAAAGAGAGGGGTGCTTCACAAATACTAACATACTTACATAACATATAAAGGCCTAATATACCTGCCTGAGGGGGAACCTCTCACAGAGGCCCCAGCAGAGATGGAGAGGGATTCCGAGGGGGACCCTCGGGCTGAGGACCCAGCAGAGGGGTTCCTGAGTGGGACCGTCTTACTGAGGACACAGCACAGAGAGAGGGGAGGTCCAAGGGGGACTCTCGCTGAGGCAAGAGCAGAGGGGGTCCCAAGAGGGACCCTCTCGCTGAGGCCCAAGCAGAGAGGGAGGGTGGTTCAAGGGGGAACCTCTTGCTGAGGCCCCAGAGAGGGGCCCTAGGTGGTCCCTCTCTTGCTGAGGCCCCAGGAGAGGTGGTGCCCAGGGGGACCCTCTCGCAGAGGACCCAGCATAGAGGTAGTGAGACTCAGGGGTTCCTCTCACTGAGGCCCCAGAAGATGGGGTCCTGAGCGGACCCTCTGGCTGAGTCCCCAACAGAGAGAGGGTCGGGCTCTGATGATCTCTCTCGATGAGGCCCAGGCAGAGAGAGAGATGGGGATCTGGGAGGACCCTCTCGCTGAGGTGGCAGCAGAGCGGGTCCTGAGTGGAATCCTCTCACTGAGGCCACAGCATTGAGATAGGAAGGGTCCGAGGGGGACACTCTCGCTGAGGCTCCAGCAGAGGGGGTCCTGAGTGAGACCCTCCTGCTGAGGCATCAACAGAGAGGGAAGAGGGTTCCGGTGGTCCATCTAGCTGAGGCCCCAGCAAAGGGGGTCCCAAGTGGTACCCTCTCGCCTAGGCCCCAGCAGAGAGGTTAGGTGACTCCGGGTGTCCCTCTAGCTGGGGCCTAAGCAAAGAGGGTCGCCGGAGTTCCCCCTCGCTGAGCCCCAGCAGAGAAGGTCCCAAGGGGGACCCTCTCGCTGAGGCCCCAGCAGAGAGGCAGGGGTCGCCAGGGTTCCCCCTCACTGAGTCCCCATCAGAGGGGGTCAGAAGGGGGTCTCTCTTGCTGAGGCCCCAGGAGAGGTGTTCCCAAGGGGGACCCTCTTGCGGAGGACCCAACAAACAGAGTGTGGGACTCAGGGGTCTCTCTAACTGAAGCCCCTGAAGACGGGGTCTTGAGGGGGACCCTCTGGCTGAGACCCCAACACAGAGAGGCTTGGGCTCTGAGGATCTCTCTCACTGAGGCCCCAGCAGAGGGGTTCCGACGGGGTCTCTCTCGCTGACACCCCAGCAGCGAGGAAGGGGTTGCCGGAGGTCCCACTAGCTGAAGCCCAGGTAGAGAGAGAGGGGGATCTGAGGAGGACCTTCTCGCTGAGACCCAGGCAGAAGGGCTCACGAGATGGACCAACTTGCAGATGCCCCAGCAGATAGGGAGGGGATGGAGGGGGGGGCAAGGGTCCCTCTTACTGAGGCCCCAGCAGAGTGGGTCCCCAGGGGACCAGCTCTTGCGGCTCATTTGGAGAGTGAATCATTGGACGGAAGATCTTTCTCTCTGTCTCTTCTCCTCTCTGTATATCTGACTTTGGAATAAAATACATAAATCTGTTTAAAAAAAAAGGTAGGGCAGCATCGGGCACCCTCGTGGCCACCAGGACTCACTGCAGGATGCTCATCCTAGGCTCTCCTGCCAAATCAATGGAAGCACCCCAGCTCAGAGAGGCATTTGCTCTCAAGGACACTCTTTTTAGAGCTTGCACACAAGTCCCATGACGGAAGCCATATGCACACCCTGGGGTTCTGCATTGACAACTATAAGCAGTCTAGAGTCACAGCACAGCACACAGCCTGCTCCCTCACAGGAGGCCAGCAGCTTTCTGTCTTTTCCTTCCTCCCTTCTGCCTCCCTCTGTCCTCTTTTCTTGGAAGCACAGAGGAACAGAGAGGGAGAGACAGAATCTTTCTTGCATCTGCTGGCTCACATCCCCAAGGACCACCACCAGAGCCAGCTGTGGCAGGGTCAGGACAAGCCCAGGAACCAGGAGCTCCCTCCAGATCTCCCAAAGGGGCACAGGGGCACACGGGCACAGGGGCACAAGCCCCTGCAGCATCCTCCGCTGCTCTCCCAGGAGGATCGGCAGGGAGCTGGACTGCAGGGGAAGCAGCCAGGATTTGAAGCAGCACCCGTAGAGGCCATCCACCTGGCAGGCTGAGGCTTGACCCACTGGGACAATTCCCTGCACCACACCACACCACACTACACACAACACACAACACACCATACCAATCATTGTTGGACCCTTCAGCAGCTCCTTCACCAGGCTGCTGAAGGTGTCTGTCCCCCTGGCTTGCACAACTTATGCCATTCCGTGCTGTAAGAGCAGCCAGTACAGATGAGGGATCCAGGCATGTTGCTACTCTACCTGTCCTGGGGAGAAGGACCTCTGTGAAGAACAGATGTCAGCTGTTGGGATGTCTTGTGGAAGATGGCACATCAGCGGCGGCCGACGGTCCACAGCTGACCAGCAGGAGGAAGAGTCTTGAATCCAGAAGGATCCATGGAGGAGGGTGAAGCACTCCCTGGTGAACAAGAGGGCAGCAGCATCTGGCTGGAGGCTGTGAGGCCAAATTCCTGCCTTCAAAGCACATGACAGGGATGGCTGACCCCTCAAGTGCTAGCTAGAGATAGGAAAGGCAGCTTTGTGCACCCTGTTGTGTGCAGGAAGCACAGGCCCTGAAAGCCCTACCTTGTGCGGGCCTTGGTGGCTCCCCGGCCATCATCATATGTTCTGGGGAGCAGGGCTGCATGTTGCAGGATGCTTTCTTTAGCAGCTAGGGCCTGGGACTTCCTATTGCAGATGGCTGTTGACCTCTGGTGCCTACTTGCCCATACACCTGGCTCCTGGCTTAGGAGCGCACATGCCCAGACACCACTCAGCTAGGCCAAGGCAGGCCGAGTAGTGTATCACCCTAACCACCACCCAACACATGCAAAAATACATGAAGCCGGGGTCCATCAGCGTTGCCTAGTGGCCAAAGTCCTTGCCTTGAACGCACCGGGATCCCATATGGGCACTGGTTCTAATCCCGGCTGCTCCACTTCCCATCCAGCTCCCTGCTTGTGGCATGGCAAAGCAGTCGAGGACGGCCCAAAGCTTTGGGACCCTGCACCCACATGGAAGAGGTTCCAAGTCCCCAGCTTCTGATTGGCATGCACCAGCCATTGCGGCTCACTTGGAGAGTGAATCATTGGACAGAAGATCTTCCTCTCTGTCTCTCCTCCTCTCTGTATCTCGGACTTTGTAATAAAAAAAACAAGGTCCATGAAGCCCTGTTGGCAGCCCATCAGGGAGATGCTCCACTTGCCAAAGAATTCCCGGAGTCTGCATGTTGGGTGCTCTGCAAGGAATGTGGTTGGCGGTAAGGTTTCCCGGGACCTCATCTGGCGAAGTACAACCCCAGTGTGCTGGTGTTTAACACCAGCTCTCAGAGGGCTCTGAGGATGCAGGCATGGGACTCCAGCTCCCTGAGGGCCTGTGGGCATGCTGATGTGAGAGTCCATCTCCCAGGGTTCTTTAAGTGCCCTGCTATTAAAGGCACCCTGACACTTCCTATCACAGAGGCCTGGGCTGATGCTAGGCCCCAAACGTCCTGCACCCCTCCTGGGCTTTGGTATGTGAGCTGTTCGGCCTTGGAGCCCTGATCTTTCAACAGCACGTGTACCAGAATACTGTCCGGGACCCCCACCTGATGCTAGGATGGCTCGGGTTGGACTGTCTAGAGGTCAGAAGGCCTGAGCCCACCAGGGGTAGAAAGGGCAGCTTGTGGCCCAGCGCGGTAGCCTTGCAACTAACGTCATCACCTTGAACGAGCTGGGATCTCATATGGGCACCGGTTCTAATCCCGGCTGCTCCACTTCCCAACCAGATCCCTGATTGTGGCCTGGGAAAGCAGTAGAGACTGCCCAAAGCTTTGGAAACTTGCACCCACATGGGAGAACCAGAAGAGGCTCCAGGTTCCTGGCTTTGGATCGGCGTGCACCAGCCATTGTGGCTCACTTGGGGAGTGACTCATCGGACGGAAGATCTTCCTCTCTGTCTCTCCTCCTCTCTGTATATCTGACCTTGGAATAAAATAAATAAATGTGTGAAAAAAAAAAAAAAAGAAAAGAAAAGAAAGAATGAAGGGCGGCTTTGGGCGACCTCTCGTGGCCACCAGCACTCAGTGCAGGACGCTCATCCAAGGCTCTCCAGCATGGATGAAGGTCCTCTGCTGAGGACACCAGCAGGAAGGAGCGTCCTCTGCTGCAGACCCAAAAAGAGAGGAGGGTCCTGTGCTGCAGGACCCCAGCAGAAAAGAGGGTCCTCTACTGCCGGAAGCCAGCATAGAGGAGGATTCTCGGATGTCGGACCCAACAGATAGGAGGGTGTTCTGGTGCTGGAATCCTAGCAGAGAAGAAGGTCCTCTGATGCTGGAACTCAGCAGAGAGGAGGGTTCTCCGCTTCTGGACCCCAGCAGAGAGGAGTTTCCTTTGCTGCTGGACTACAGCAGAAGATGAGGCTTCTCTGGTGTTGCACTACAGCAGACACGAGGGTCCTCTGCTGCCAGACCCCAGCAGAGAGGAAGGTCCTCTGCTGCTGGACCCCAGCAGTGAGGAGGGTCCTCTGCTGCTGGACCCATGCAGAGAGGGTTGTCCTCTGGTGCCGGACCACAGGAGAAGAGGAGGGTAATCTGGTACCAGACGCCAGCAGGGAGGTGGTTCCTGTGGTGCCGGACACCAGCAGAGGGAGGGTCCTCTGCTGCTGGACCCCAGCAGTGATGAGGGTCCTCTGCTGCAGGACCCAATTAGAGAGGGAGATCCTCTGGTGCCGGTTCCCAGCAGCAGTTGAGGGTGCTGTGCTGCAGGACCCATGCAGAGAGGGGAGTCTTTTGGTGCCGGACCCAAGCAGCAGAGGAGGGTATTCTGATGCAGGACCCTAGGAGCAGAGGACGGTACTCTGGTGCCGGACGACAACAGGGAGGATGGTCCTGTTGTACCGGACCCCAGCAGCAGAGGAGGGTCCTCTGGTGCCGGAACCCAGCAGAGAGAGATTCCACTACTGTCGGACCCCAGCAGAGAGGAGGGTCCTTTGCTGCAGGAACACAGCAGAGAACAGGGTCCTCTGCAGCCAGTCCCCAGCAGAGGGGAGGGTACTCTGATACCGAACACCTGCAGCGGAGGGGGGTCTTCTTCTGCTGTACCCCAGCAGAGAGCAGGGTCCTCAGCTGCCTGTCCCCAGCAGGAAGGAGTGTCTTCTGGAGCCTGACCCCAGCAGAGCGGTCCTCTCCTGCTTCCTCTCTTTGGTGTTCAGCAGGATAGGAGGGTCCTTGGCTGCTGGACTCCAGCAGAGAGAAGGGTCCCCTGCAGCATTTTACTCGCTGGACCCTAGCACAGACGAGGGTCCTCACGTGCTAGACCCAGCAGAGAGGAACGTCATATGGTGCCGAACCCAGGCAGAGAGGTGGGTCCTCTGCTGCTTCCTCTTTGTTTTGGCAGAGCAGAGAGGAGTGTCCTCTGGTGCTGGATCACAGAAGAGAGGAGGGTCCTCTGCTGCTTCCTCCCTGCTGGGGTCCAGCAGAGAGGTCCACTGCTTCTGGACCCCAGCAGTGAGTGGGTCCTCTACTCCTGGACCCCAGCAGAGCGAAGGGTTCTCTGTTGCCGGACCCCAGCAGAAGAAGAGGGTCCTCTGCTCCCCGACCACAACAGAAGAGGAGGGTCCTCTGCTGTGGCCTCTCTTTGAAGTCCATGAGGTAACGAGGTTCCTTTAGAACTTCTTCTCTGCTGAGGTCGTGCAGCAGAGGAGGGTCATCTTCTGCAGGGGTTCAGCAGGAGAGGAGGGTCCTCAGCTGCTGGAAGCAAGGCAAAGTGGAGTGTCCACTGCTGCCAGACCCCAGCAGGGAAGTGGGTCCTCTGCATCGGTACCCCAGCAATACAGGAGTGTAATCTGCTGCGGGACCCCAGTAAAGAAGAGGGTCTTCTTCTGCTGGACCCCAGCAGAGAGGAGGGTCCTCTGTTGCTTTGTCTATGCTGGACACCCGCAGTGAGGAGAGTCCTCTGGTGCTGGAACCCAGCAGAGAGGAGAGTACTCTACTGCTGGACTCAAGCAGAGAGGACGGTCCTCTGCTGATTCCTCTCCACTGGGGTCCAACATAGAGGAGGGTCCTATTTTTCCGGACCCCAGCAGTAGAGTAGGACCCTCTGCTGCCCGACCCCAGCAGAGGGGTGTTCTCTGGTGCCGGATCCCTGCAGAAGAGGGAAGTTTTCTGCTGCCGGACCCAGCACAGAGGACGGTCCTCTGCTGCCGGACCCCGCAGGGATGAGTGTCATCTGCTGCCGGACCACAGAAGGAAGGAGGGTCCCCTGTTGCCAGACCCAGCAGAACAGGAGGGTCCCCTGCTGCTTCCTTCTTTATTGTCCAACAGAAAGGATTGTCCTCTGCTGTTTTCTCTCTGCAGGAAAACAGCAGTGAGGGGGAACCTATGGTGCCAGGCAGCAGCAGAGAGGAGGATCTTGTGCTGCCGGACCCCAGCAGAAGAGGATGGTCCTCTCCTGCCGGACGCCAGCAGAGAGGAGGAACCTCTGCGGCCAGACTCCAGAATAGAGGAGGGTCCTCTGCTGCTTCTTCTCTGCTGGACCCCAGCAGAGAGGCGGATCCTCTGGGGATGGACCTCAACAGAGAGGAGGGTCCTCTACTGCTGTACCCCAGTAGAGAGGATGGTCCTCTGCTGATTCCTCTTTGATGGGGTCCAACGGAGAGGAGTGTCTTATGCTGCCGGGCACCAAAAGCAGAGGATGGGCATCTGCTGCTGGACATCAGCAGCAGATGAGGGTCTTCTGTTGCCGGAACCCAGCAGAGAGGAGGGTACTCTATTGTTGTACCTCAGCAGAGAGGATTGTGCTCTGTGGCTTCCTCTGTGCTGGGGTCCAGCAGAAAGCAGGGTCTCTGATGCTGGACCCCAGAAGAGAAGAGGGTCATCTGATGCTTTATCTCTGCTATGTTCCTTCAGCAGAGGAGGTTCCTCTGCTGTCTGAATCCAGCAGGAAGGAGAATCCTCTGCTGCAGGAACACAGCAGGAACGAAGTTCTTCTGTTGCCGGACCCCAGCAGCAGAGAAGGGTCCTCCACTGCTGAACCCAGCAGGGAGGTGGGTCCTCGGCTGCCAGGCCC
Organism: Ochotona princeps; assembly: GCF_030435755.1. Lineage (NCBI taxonomy): Eukaryota > Metazoa > Chordata > Mammalia > Lagomorpha > Ochotonidae > Ochotona > Ochotona princeps. Next base: position 152,622,656 of record NC_080833.1, on the reverse strand, counting down.
CAGCAGAGAGAAGGGTCCTCTGTTGCCAGACCCCAGCAGAGAGGAGTGTTCTCTGCTGCGAGACCCGGCAGAGAGCATGGTCCTCTGCTGCCGGACCCCAACAGAAGAGGAGGTTCCTCTGCCGCATCCTCTCTTTGGGGTCGAACAGGAGTTGAGTGTCCTCTGTACTTCCTCTCTGCTGGGGTCCAGCAGCAGAGGAGGGTCCTATGATGCAGGTGTCCCACAGGAGAGTAGGAACTCTGCTGCTTAAACCCAGCAGAAGTGGTGTGTCATCTGCTGCAGGACCCCAGCAGAGTGGAGGTTACTGTGCTGCTTCCTCTGGTGCTGGACCCCAGCACAGAAGAGGGTCCTCTTGTGCTAGACCCCTGCAGAGAGGGGGTCCTCTGCTGCCGGACCAGAACAGCAGAGGGTGGTCCTCTGCTGCCGGACCACAGCAGGGAGGAGGGTTCATTCTTCTGGACCTCAGCAGGGACGATGGTCCTCTGCTGCTCGGCCCAGTACAGAGGAGGGTCCTCGGCTGCCGGAAACCATTAGAGAGGCGGCACCTTTGCTGCTACCTCTCTGCTGGCGTCCAACAGAGAAGAGGGTCTTCTGTTTCCAGACCCCAGCAGCAGAGCAGGGTGCTCTGGTGCTGGAAAACAGAAGGGAGTAGGGTCCTCTGCTGCCGGCACCATCAGCAGAGGTGGGTCCTCTGGTGCCGGAACCAACTACAGAGGGGGGTACTCTGATGCTAGACCCCAGCAGCAGTGGAGGGTCATCTGGTGCTGTCAGACCCCAGCAGAGAGGAAGCAGCAGAGGACTCGCCTCTCTGCTGGGGTCCTGCAGAGTGAAGGGTCCTCTGCTACCAGACCCCAGCAGCAGTAGAGCATCCTCTTCTGCCATAAAACAGCAGGGAGAATGGTTCTCTGCTGCCAGTCCCAGCAGCAAAGGAGGGTCTTCTGGTGCCGGACACCAGCAGCAGAAGGGGGGGGGTCACTGTTGCGGGATCACAGCACAGAGTAGGGTACTCTGCTGCCAGACCCCAGCAGAGAGCAGGGTCCTGCACTGCAGGACCCCAGAAGAGAAGGAGGGTCCTCTCGTGCTAGACCCCAGGAGAGGAGGGTGCTCTGCTGGGGGACTCCAGCACGTAGGAGGGTCGTCCTGTGCTGGACCCCAGCAGAGAGGGGTGTCATCTGGTGAAACACCCCAGCACAGAGAAAGATCCGCTGTTGCTGGACCCGAGCAGAGAGGGATGTCCTCTGGTGCCAGACCCCAAAAGCAGAGGAGGGTCCTCTGTTGCCAGACCACAGCAGGGAGGAGTGTCCTCTGCTGTCTGACCTGAGCAGTAGAGGATTGTCCTCTGGTGCCGGGCCCCAGCAGAGATGAAGGTACTCTGCTGCTCGAGCAAGCTGAGAGGAGGGTCCTCTGGTACTGGACCCCAGCAGAGAATAGTGTCCTCTGTTGATGGACCCCAGCAACAGAGGAGGGTTCTCTGTTGTTGGATGCCAGCAGAGTGTAGGGCGTTGTTGTGCCGGAACCCAGCAAAGAGGAGGGACTCTGCTGCCGTACCAAGGCAGGGAGGAGGGTCCTCAGCTGCAGGAATCCAGCAGAAGGAGGGTCCTCTCCAGACCCCAGTAGCAAAGGGGGTCCTCTGGTGCTGGACCCTAGCATCAGAGGGGAGTCCTGTGCTTCCAGACACCAACAGCAGAGGGAGGAATTCTGCTGTTGGACTCCAGCAGAACATGGGTGTTGTCTGCTGCTAGAACCCAGCATAAGGAGTGTCATTTGCTACCAAACCCCAGCAGGACAAGGGGGTCCTCTGGTACCGAAACCCAGCAGCAGAAGGGGGTTCTTTGCTGCTGGAACCCAGGAGCATAAGGGGGTTCTCTGCTGCCGGAATCCAGCAGCACAAAAGGCTCTCTGCTGCCGGACATCAGGAGAGAGGAGGGTCCTCTGCTGCTGGAACCCAGCAGAAGAGGAGGGTCCTCTGCTGCAGGACGCCAGTAGAAGAGTAGGATCCTCTGCGTGTCCTCTGTTTGGGGTCCAGTAGGGAACAAGGTTCCTCTGCAACTTCCCCTATGCTGTGGTTCAGCAGCAGAGGCAGGTTCTCTGTTGCAGGGGTCCAGCAAGAGAGGAGGGTCCTTTGCTGCTACCTCTCCACTGGGGTCCAGCAACAGAGGTGGGTCCTCTGCTGCCGCACCCCAGCAGCAGAAGGCGGTAATCTGGTGCTGGACCCCAGCAGAGTGGAGGGTCCTCTGCTGCCGGAACCCAGCAGAAGGAGGGTCCTCTGCTGCCAGAGCGCAGCAGCAGAGGAGGGTCATGTGGTGCCGGACAACAGCAAGAGAGGGGGTCCTCTGGTGCCAGACCCCACCAACAGAGCAGGGTCTTCTGCAGCCGGACCACAGCAGGGAGGAGGGTTCTCTCATTGCGGACTTCAGCAGGGACGGTGGTCCTCTACTGCCGGACCCCAGCAGCAGGGGTGGTCATCTGGTACCACACCCGAGCAGCAGATGAGGGTCCTCTGCTGCCATATCCCTGCAGGGAGGAGGGTCCTCTGCTACCAGAACACAGCAGAAGGAAGGTCCTCTGCTGCCAGACCCCAGAAACAGAGGGGGGTCCTCTGGTGCCAGACCCCAACAGCTGAGGGGGGTCCTCTGGTGCCCGACCACAGCAGCAGAGGGAGGACCTCCACTCCCGGACACCAGCAGCAGAGGGGATTCCTCTGCTGCCAGACCCAGTAGCAGAGGCGGGTCCTTTGGTGTCGGACCCCAAGAGCAGAGGGGGTTCTCTGCTGCCGCACCCCAGCAGCAGAAGGCGATAATCAGCTGCTGGACCCCAGCAGAGTGGAGGGTCCTCTGCTGCTCGTCCCCAGCAGGAGAGGAGAGTCCTCGGGTACCGCACCACAGCAGAACAACATGTTCCTCTGGTGCCAGACCCTAGCAGCAGAGGGGAGTTCTCTGCTGCAGGAACCCAGCAGAAGGAGTGTTCTCTGCTGCAAGACACCAGGAGCATACGGAGGTCCTCTGGTGCTGGACCCCAATAGCAGAGGGGGATCTTCTGGTGCCGGACGCCGGCAGCAGAGGAGGGTCCTCTGGTGCTAGACCCCAGCAGAGAGGGTTGTCATCTGGTTTCAGACAACAGCAGCAGTGGTGGATGCTCTGCTGCTGTACCCAGCAGAGAGGGTGGTCCTCTGCCACCAGACCCCACATAGGAGGAGGGCCCTCTTGCCTCCGGAACCCAGCAGGGAGGAGGGTCTTCAGGTGCCAGACACCAGCAGCAGAGGAGGTCCGCTGGTGCCGGACCCCAGAAGCAGAAGAGGGTCCTCTGCTGCAGGACCCCAGCAGGGAGGAGGGTCCTCTGCTGCAGGAACCCAGCAGAAACAGGGTCCTCATCTGTCGGATCCCAGCCGAAGATTAGGCTCCTGTGCTTTGTCCTCTCTTTGGGGTCCAGCAGGAGATGAGTGTCCTCTGCAACTTCCTCTCTGCTGTGGTCCTGTAGCAGAGGAGACTCCTCTAGGCTGGGGTTCAGCAGCTGAGAACCCTCCTCTCTGCTGTGTCTGGCAGGAGATGACGCTGCTCTGCTGCTGGGTTCTGACAGCAGGAGAGGAGGGTCCTCTGCTGCTGGAACAGGAAAGAAGAGGAGGGTGCTCTGCTGCAGGACTCCAGCTGAGAGGAACGTCCTTTGCTGCTTCCTTTCTGCTGCACCCCAGCAGAGAAGGGTCCTCTCATCCTAGACACCAGCAGAGAGGATGGTCCTCTGCTGCTTCCTCTCAGCTGGGGTCCAGCAGAACAGTAGGGTCCTCTGCTGTTGGACGCAGCAGCAGTGGAGGGTCTTCTAATGCCAGGCCCCAGCAGAGAGGAGGGTATTCTGCTGCTCCACCCCAGCAGAGAGGAGGGTCCTCTGGTGCTGGACCCAAGCAGAGAGGGGTGTCCTCTGGTGCCCGACCCAAGCAGCAGGGGGGGTTCTCTTTGGCTGGACCTCAGCAGAGAGGGGAGTCCACTGGTGCCTGACCCCAACAGCTGAGGGGGGTCCTCTGGTTTCGGACCACAGCAGTGAGGAGGGAGGACCTCCACTCCCAGACACCAGCAAAAGAGCGGGGTCCTCTGCTGCCAGACCCAACAGAAGGAGGGTCCTTTGCTGCCAGACCCAGTAGCATAGAAGGATCCTTTGGTGTTGGACCCCAAGAGCAGAGGGGGTTCTCTGCTGCTGGACCCCAGCAGCACAAGGCGATCCTCTGGTGCTGGACCCCAGCAGAGTGGAGGGTCCTCTGCTGCCGAAACCCAGCAGGAGGAGGGTCCTCTGCTGCCAGACCGCAGCAGCAAAGGAGGGTCATGTGGTGCCGGACACCAGCAAGAGAGGGGGTCCTCTGGTGCCAGACCCCACCAACAGAGCAGGGTCTTCTGCAGCCGGACCACAGCAGGGAGGAGGGTTCTCTCATTGCGGACTTCAGCAGGGACGGTGGTCCTCTACTGCCGGACCCCAGCAGCAGGGGAGGGTCATCTGGTACCACACCCGAGCAGCAGATGAGGGTCCTCTGCTGCCATATCCCTGCAGGGAGGAGGGTCCTCTGCTACCAGAACACAGCAGAAGGAAGGTCCTCTGTTGCCAGACCCCAGAAACAGAGGGGGGTCCTCTGGTGCCAGACCCCAACAGCTGAGGGGGGTCCTCTGGTGCCCGACCACAGCAGCAGAGGGAGGACCTTCACTCCCGGACACCAGCACAAGAGGGGATTCCTCTGCTGCCAGACCCAGTAGCAGATATGGGTCCTTTGGTGTCAGACCCAAGAGCAGAGGGGGTTCTCTGCTGCCGCACCCCAGCAGGAGAGGAGAGTCCTCGGGTACCGGACCACAGCAGCATAAGTGGTTCCTCTGGTGCTGGTCACCGGCAGGCGGGGTCCTCTGGTGCCAGAACCCAGAAGCAGTGAGGGGTCCTCTGCTGCTCGTCCCCAGAAGGAGAGGAGAGTCCTCGGGTACCGGAACACAGCAGCATAAGTGGTTCCTCTGGTGCTGGTTACCGGCAGGCGGGGTCCTCTGGTGCCAGAACCCAGAAGCAGTGAGGGGTCCTATGCTGCCAGAAACAGTAGCAGAGGGAGGACCTCTGCTTCCGGACTCCAGCAGCAGAGGAGTGTCCTCTGCTTCAGGAAACCAGCAGAAGGAGGGTTCTCTGCTGTAGGACACCAGGAGCAAAGGGGAGTCCTCTGGTGCTGGACCTCAGCAATAGAGGGGGGTCTTCTGTTGCCAGAAACTAGCAGCAAAGGAGGGTCTTCTGCTGCCGAACGCCATTTGAAGAGGGTCACCTGCTGTTTCCTCTCTTTGGGGCCCAGTCGGGGACAAGGGTCCTCTTCAACTTCCTCTGTGCTGTGGTCCAGCAGCAGAGGAGGGTCCTCTGGTGCTGGACCCCAGTAGAAGAGTAGGGTTTTCTGCAGTGTCCTCTCTTTGGGGTCCAGTAGGCAACGATGGTCCTCTGAAACTTCCCCTCTTCTGTCGTCCAGGAGCAGAGGACGGTCCTCTGCTGCAAGAGTCCAGCAGAGGAGGGTCCTTTGTTGCTACCTCACCGCTGGGGTCCAGATGCAGGAGAATCCTCTGCTGCTGGAACACAGCAGAAGAGGAAGGTCCTCTGCTGCGGGACCTCAGCTGAGTAAAGGCTCCTCTTCTCCTTTCTCTCTGCTGTGCCACAGCAGAGAGGAGGGTCCTTTGCTGCTGGACCAAAGCAGAGAGTAGGGTCCTTTGCTGCTTCCTTTCTGCAGGGGTTCCTAAGCAGAGGAGGGTGCTCTGCTACCGGACACAACAGCAGTGGAGGGTCCTCTGCTGTAGTACAACAGCAGAGAGGAGGGTCTTTCGTACTAGTCCCCAGCAGAGAGGATGGTCCTCTGTGACTGAACCCAGCCGGGAGGTGGGGCCTCTGCTGCCGGACCCCAGCAGAGAGGAGTCTTCTGATGCAGGACCTGAGCAGCACAGGAGGCCCTCTGATGCTGGAATAGAAGCAAACGAGGGTCATCTGCCGTCGGACCCCAGATGGCAGGAGGGTCCTCTGCTGTATGAACCCAGCAGCTGAGTAGCGTCCTCTGCTGCTGGACCCCAGGAGTAAGGAGGGTCCCTGCTGCTCGACCCCAGCAGAGACTAGGGTACTCTGGTTTCGGACCTCAGCAGAGAGGGGTGTCATCTGGTGTCGGACCCCAGCAGCAGAGGATGGTCCTATTCTGCCGTACCCGAGCAGGGAGGAGGGTCCTCTGCTGCCGTACCATAGCAAGGAGGAAGGACCTTTGTGGCCGGATCCCAGCAGCAGAGTTGCGTCCTCTGGTGCCCAACCCAAGCAACCTGGTAGGGTCTTCTGGTGCAGGACCTCAGAAGGAAGAAAGGTCCTCTGCTGCCAGACCACAGCAGCAGAGAGGGGTACTCTGGTTCCGGATCCTAGCAGCAGAGTGGGTGTCCTCTGCTGCCAGACAATAGCAGCAGAGGGGGATCCTCTGGTGCTGGAACCCAGCAATAGAGGGGGGTACTCTGCTGCCAGACAACAGAAGCATAGGGGGATCCTATGGTTCCGGAACCCAGCAAAGAAGGGGAGTCCTCTCCTGCTGGATCCCAACAGCTGAGGAGTGTCCTCTGGTACCAGACCCCAGCAGAGAGAAGGGTCCTCTGCTGCCAGACGCCATCACAAGATTAGGTCCTCTACTGCGTCCTTTCTTTGGGGTCCAGTATGGGACAAGGGCTCTCTGCAACTTCCTCTCTGCTGTGGTCCAGCAGCAAAGGAAGGCCTCTGCTGCAAGGGTGCAGCAGCAGAGCAGCTGCTCTGGGACGCCAGCAGCAGAGCAGCATCCTCTGCTGCCAGACCACAGCAGCACAAGGGGATTCGCTGCTGTCGGATACCAGCAGCAGAAGCTAGTCTTCTGCTGACGGACGCCAGCAGCAGAGGGAGGTCCTAAGCTGCAGGACGCCAGTAGCAGAGGGGGTTCCTACAGTACCGGATGCCAGCAGATGAGGGGGGTCCTCTGGTACCGGATCCCAGCAACAGAGGAAGGTCCTCTGGTGCCAGACCCCAGCAGTAGAGGAGTGTCCTCTGGGCCCGGACCCCATCAGCAGGGAGGTGGGTCCTCTGGTGTGGAACCCCAAGAGCGGAAGTGGATCCTCTGGTGCAGGACCACAGAAGAGAGGAGGGTCCTCCACTGCCGGACCCCAGCAGAGAGGAGGGTCCTTTGCTCCCAGACCTCAGCAAAGAAGAGGGTGCTCTGGTGCCAAACATCAGCAGAGAGTAGGGTCCTCTGCTGCTGTACCTCAGCATATAGGAGAGTCATTTGCTGCCGGACTCAGGCAGACAGGGGGGACCCTGCTGCTGGACCCAAATCCATCAGGGAAGAGTGTCTCTGGTGCTGTACCCCAGTAGAAGAGGAGGCTCCAATGCTTCCTGATGCTAACACTGAGGAGGGACCTCTGCTGCCAGACCCCAGCAGAACAGGAGTGTCCTCTACTGCTTCCTCGGTTTGATGCCCACCTGGGGAGGAGTGTCCTCTGCAGCTTCCTCTCTGTTGGGGTACAGCAGAGAGGAGAGTCCACTGGTGCCGGACCCCAGCAGAAGAGGAGTGTATTCTCCTGCGTCCTCTACCTGGGGTGCAGCATGAGGGGAGTGTCCTCTGCAACTTCTTCTCTGCTGTGGTCTAGCAGCAGGGGAGAACCTCTTTGCAGGGGTCCCGCAGAAGAGGAGGGTCGTCTGCTGTTGGACCCCAGAAGTCAGGAGGTTCCCCGGCTGCCATACCCCAGCAGGGAGGAGAATCCTCTGCTGCCGGACTTCAGCAGCAGAGGAGGATCCTCTGGTGCCAGATCCCAGGAGCAGAGGAGTGTCCTCTGCTTCCAGACCCCAGCAGGGAGGAGGGTCATCTGTTGCCGGAACTCAGTTGAGAGGAGAGTCCTCTGTTGCCGGAACTCAGTTGAGAGGAGAGTCCTCTGCTGTCAGATCCCAGCAGGGAGGAGTGTGCTCTGCTGCCGGACCCCCTCAGAGAACAGGGTTCTCTGCTTCGTCCTCTCTTTGGGGTCCAGCATGAGACGAGGATATTCTGCATCGTCCTCTCTGCTGAGGTCCAGCTGCAGAGGAGGGTCCTCTGCGGCTATATCACAGCATGGAGGAGGTATCTATGCTACTTCCTCTCTGCTCCACCCCAGCACTGTGGAAGATCCTCTGCTGCCAAACAACAACAGCTTGGAGAGTCCTCTGCTTCCGGACCCCAGCAGAGAGGAGGTCATCTGCTGCCAGACCCCAGCAGAACAGGAGGTTCCTCTGCTGCTTCCTCTCTTTGTTGTCCAGCAGGAGCGGAGGGTCCTCTGCTGCTTCCTCTCTGCTCGGGTCCATCAGCAGACGAAAGTCCTCTGCTGCTGAAATCCAGAAGGAGAGGAGGGTCCTCTGCTACCAGACTCTTGCAGAGGGGAGGGTCCTCTATTTCTTCCTCTCTGCTGGAAAGTAGCAGACAAGTGTCCTGTCGTGCTAGACCCCAGCAGAAAAAAGGGTCCTCTGCTGATGGACCAAAGCAGCTGAGGAGGCTCCATTGTTGCCAGACTCCAACAGCAGAGGAGTGTCCTTGTGTTCCGCACCAAAGCAGCATAGGATGGACCTCTGGAGCCGGACCCCACCAGCATAGGAGGGTCCTCTGGTGCCAAAAAGCAGCAGAAAAAGGGTCTTCTTCTACCGGACCCCAGAAGCAGAGTAGCTCCTGTGGTTCCGGACACCAGCTGCAGAGGTGGGTCCTCTGTGGCTGCTGGACCCCAGCAGCAGAAGGCAGTCCTCTGCGGCTTCCTCTCTGCTGCGGTCCAGCAGAGAGGATGGTCCTTTGGTGCTGGACCACAGCAGAGAGGAAGGACCTCTGATGCTTCCTCTCTGCTGGTGTCCAGCAGCAGAGATGTGGGTCCTCTGTTGTGGGACCCTGCAGGGATTAGGGTCCTCTGCTGCCGCACCCAAGCAGGGTGGAGGGTCCTCTACTGCCGTCTCCAGCAGGGAGGATGGTCCTCTGCTGCTGAACCCCAGCAGGGAGGAGGTTCCTCTGCTTCCGGATTCCGGAAAGTTTTCAGGGTACCTCATCTGCGAACCATCAGTGCTAATCAGCTGGTGTGTGATTCCAGTCTCAGAGGGTCCATGGACATGCTGACGTGGGACCCCAGATTCCACTGGGATTGGGGAATGCTGAATTAGGATCGAGGTCCAAGAGGGCTCGTGGGTACACAGACATGGGACTCCAGGTCTCACGGGGCCCATGGGCACACTGATGTGGGACTCCAGCTCCCAGAGGGTCCATGTGCACATTCATATGGGACTCCAGCTCCCATAGGCCTCGTTGGCTTACTGACTGGGACTCCAGGTCCATCAGAGCCTCTGGGGTCCGTGATGTGGAACTCCAGCTTGTAGTTCTCCTTGTGCCCTAGGTTGTACCTTGCTGGTGAAGATAGTCAGCCACTTCCTGGCACAGAGTCCTGGCCTGATGCAAGGCCACAAGCGTCCTTCACCCTCTCCTGATCCTTCATATGTAGGCTGTTCGGCCTTGGAGCCCAATCTTCAAGGGACACATATAAAGGAATTCTGTCCAGGATTCCCACCTGACACTAGGATGGCTGGGGCTGGACCTTCTAGTGCTCAAAATGCCTCAGCCAACCAGGGTAGAAAGGGCAGCTTATGCGCCCTCCCATGGCCAGCAGGACTCACTGCAGGACGCTCCTCCAGGCTCTCCTGCACAAACAAGGGAAACAATCCCAGCCTAAGAGAAATTCACTCTCAAGGACACTCTTTGGAGAGGTTGCACAGAAGTCCCAGGACAGAAGCCTCACTCACAGCCTTGGGGTCTGCATTGGCAGACAAAAGCAGACTTCAGTCACAGCACAATCCCTACCACCCAGGACAGCAGCTTTCTTTCACTTCCTTCCCTCCTGCATGCCTGTCTGAATCTGTCCTGTTTTGTTTGAAGCACAAAGGAACAGAGAGGAAGAGACAGAATCTTTCTTGCATTTGCTGCCTCTCTTCCCCAGGGACCACCACCAGAGCCAGATGTGGCTGGGTCAGGACAAGCCTGGAAACAAGCAGCTTTTTCCACATGTCCCACAGGGGCACAGCACACAGGGGCACAAGCCCCTGCGCCATCCTCCACTGCTCTCCCAGGAGCATCGGCAGGGAGCTGAATTGCAGGGGAAGCAGTCAGGACTTGAAACAGCACCCATACAGGCCATCTGCCTGGCAGGCTGAGGCTTGAGGCCCTTGGACACCACACAGTACCCCCCCAACCCGCTCCACCGATTCCACCCCTAGCACCATTCTTCAGCAACTCCTTCACCAGGCCTCTGAATGTACTTGTCCTCCAGTCTTGCATAACTTTTGCTGTTGCGTGATGAGAGAGCAGAGGGCACCAACAGGGCATCCAGGCATGCTGCTACTCTACCTGTCTAATGAGATGGACCTCTGTGGAGAGTACACGTCAGCTGTTGAGGTGTCTTGTGGCAGGTGGCACATCAGTGGCAGCTGATGGTCCCCAGGTGGCCTGAAAGAGAAAGAGTCTTGAATCCAGGATGCCCCTGGAGGATGGTGAAGCATTCCCTGGTGAATGAAAGTCCAATGGCATTTGGTAGGGGGTTGTGGGGCCAAATTCCTGCCTCCAATGCACATGATGGCGATGCCTGACCCCCCTCCCCCAAGTGTTTCCTAGACAGCACCGAAGAAGGCAAAATGGGCCTCGTGAACCCATGCCTGCCTATGGCATGGGAGGGCCTATTTTGTGCAGGCCTTGGTTGCTCCCAGGCCACCGTCCTACCTGCTGGAAAGTGGGACTGCATGTCCCAGGGTGCTCTCGCAGAAGCTAAGGCCTGGGACTTCCTATTCCAGATGACTGGTGTCCTTTGGTGCTTACTTGTCCTTCCACTGTTCCATCCTTAGAATCCCACAAGCCCAGACACCACCCAGCTAGGCAGAGGAAGGCCGAGTGCTGTATCACCCTAACTGCCACCCCACACATGCAATAATACATGAAGGCCTCTCTGCAGCCCATCGGGGAGCAGTTGCACTTGCTAACGAAAGCCCAGGCCCTGTCCCCAAGGGTGCTTTGTGATGAAAGGGGGTAGTGGCAAGGTTTCTGGGGAGCTCATCTGCGAAAGATCAATGCTATCCAGTCAGTGAGTAACTCCAGGTACCAGAGGGTCCTTCTGCACACTGACGTGGAACTCCAACTCCCAGAGTGCCTGTGGGCACACTGACGTTTGTATCAAGCTCCTACAAGACCCATGGGCACAGTGACATGAGACCCCAATTCCCAACAGGACACATGGGCATGCTGAACTAGGACTCAGTATCCCAGAGGGCCCATGTGCACACTGATATGGGTCTCCTGCTCTCAAAGTCCCATGAGCACGCTAATGTGAGTCTCCAGCTCCCATAGGGACTGTGGGCACGCTGACATGGGACTCCATCTACCACAGGGTCTCTGGGTGCCCTAATGTGGAACTCCAGCTCCCAGAGCTCTCCCCATGTCCTATGTGCTATCTTAAAGGTGAAGGCACACAGCCACTTCCTAGCACAGAGGTCCAGGATGATGCAAGACCACAATCTTCCTCAACCCCCTCCTGGACCTTCGTTTGCAGGCTTTTCAGCCTTACCCCAATCTTCAAGGGACAAGTATCCAGGAACACTCTCCAAGACCCCCACCTGACACTAGGATGGCTGGGGCTTGGCTGTCTAGTGTTCAAAAGGAATGAGCCCAACCAGGGGGAGAAAGGGCAGCTTATGCGCCCTCTCGTGGACAGCAGGACTCACTGCAGGACGCTCCTCCAGACTCTCCTGCACAAGAGAAACAAACCCGCCCTGAGAGACATTCACTCTCAAGAACACACTTTGGAGAGGTTTCACAGGAGTCTCAGGATGGAAGCCCTACACACACTCTTGGGGTCTGCATTGGCAGACAAAACCAGTCTTCAGTCACAGCACAGCACACAGCACACAGCACACTCCCTGCCAGGAGGCCAATAGCAATCACACTCTTCCTGCCTTCTTGCCTGCCTGCCTGAATCTGTCCTGTTTGCTTGGAGCACACAGGAACAGAGAGGGAGAGAGAGAGCAATCTTTCTTGCATCTGCTGCCTCTCTTCCCCAGGGACCACCACCAGAGATAGATGTGGCTGGGCCAGGACAAGCCCGGGAACCAGGAGTTCCCTCCACATGTTCCACAGGGGCACACAGGCACAGGGGCACAAGATCCTGCGCCATCCTCCGTTGCTCTCCCAGCACCATCGGCAGGAAACTGGACTGCAGAGGATGCTGCCAGGTCTTGAAGCAGCACCCATACAGCTGAACTGCACACAAGCCTCGCAGGCTGAGGCTTGACACCTTAGGACCCCTCCCCAACCACCACAACCCGCACCACCCGACAACATCCCTTACCAGTTTCTTCTGCAGCTCCTTCAACAGGCCGGTGAAAGTACCTGTCCCCCTTGCTGGCACAACTTTGGCTGTTCCGTGCTGAGAGAGCAGCGGGCACCAACAAGGCATCCAGGCATGCTGCTACTCTACCTCTCCTGGTGAGAAAGCCTCTGTGGAGAATACACGTCAGCTGTTGGGGTTTCTTGGTTCAGGTGGCACATCAGTGGCAGCTGATGGTCCACAAGTGGTCTGCAGCAGAAAGAGTCTTGATTCCAGCATGCCCCTGGAGGAGGGTGAAGCATTCCTTGGTGAACAAGAGGGCAGTGGCTGGTGGTAGGAGGCTGTGGGGCTAAATTCCTGCCTCCAATACACACGACCGAGATGCCTCATCTTACAAATGTTTCCTATGATGCCCTGAAGAAGGGAAAATGTGTTTCCTCTAGCAGAACCAGTTTGTGGATACGGCGAAGGTCTGTGCATGAGTCTCCGACATGGAGAACAGAGATGGTGGAAGTCTCTGAAGTCTCCCCATTTTGCTCTTTCCCCTCTCCTTGTTTGCTCTTTCGCCCACACCCTCATCTACAGAACATTGCATGCAGCTGAGCCCAATTAGACCAGGTGCTTTTAGCCCCAAACCCGTTCCCCTAGTGCTCAGCTTAACGAGTGCTAATCATCTCCTTTGCACACAATAGGACCGCATTTTTGTTTTAAAGCTGACTTGAATGTGCCTGTCTTAGGTTGTAGACTCTCAGGTTATCAGCTTTACCCTTCATCGGGAATCTCTGTAACATGACAGAGACCCTGTCTTAGGTTGTTCAGTGCCTGGTCCATCTTACCTGTCACTGGCTGCCATTCAAGCATTGCCTGCTGCAGATGCACAAACCATACTCAGGGAGGCAGGTAACCCAGTTCCATGGCTAGGAGTGTTTTTAACTTGGTAGCAATGAGCAGACAGCAGTTCCCGGGCTTGGGAAAACATAGCAGTACACAGGTGAAACATACATAAAACATATGATGGGGAACAAGAGGCCCTGACATAGGAGTGTCTTTAGCTCGGTAGCAACGAGCAGACAGCAGTTCCTGGGCTTGGGAAAACATAGCACTACACAGGTGAAACATACATAAAGCATATGATGGGGAACAAGAGGCCCTGACCATAGGAGTATCTTTAGCTCGGTAGCAACGAGCAGACAGCAGTTCCCGGGCTTGGGAAGCATTTTGCACTTGCATAGGTGTTGCACACAAAAAGGCATACGATGAGGTACAAGAGGCCTAGACCCAATCTCACAGCCTCTGCTGTTCCTCTGCCAACAGATCAACCCGCAGTTACAACACAAGGGTGCCCACCCAGCATGTGCATCAGTAAAGTCGTTTGTTCCATAACTCTGGCAGTCTGTACCTCAACCTTGTTCATTGTCACCAAGGTAACTGGTGGTGGCGGCTGCTGATGTACTGACTATGGTGGTCGCCATTATGCCAGTCTCTTTTATTCTTTATCAGGCCAACAGAGGCCTCTCCGTCAGTCCCAACAGACACAGGCAGGATTCAGGGAAGGGGCTGAAGAATAGCAGAATTGCAATTGCCATTCCAGCACGCTGTCAGGGTGCACTGGAACGTGGTGTCATTTACTTCAGAGGTGTTTTCTGTATGTGAGAGAGAAACATGGGGATAACACAGGCAGACACAAGCTTCAAATTCAAGGAGCTGAGGTTCACCCACGTGAGCGAGTCCTCAAGTTCAGAGGAATGATGGAACTAATAGATTCCACAGGAATCATTGCATTCCTAAAGAAGGGAAAACGGGGTGCTTGCCAGTCATGTCCAAACCCCACAAAGCTGCCACGTAGAGAAGGTGGGTATTTTCCCTGTGGTAATAACAGGGGAATGATAAGCAAAAGCACGGGCAGAGATTATGCTATTAATAAAGGGAGGGCCAGACCCCCAACAGCTGGGGTCACACATCAGACAGTCTGATAGTCTGGTTAAAATGGAAACTGGCAGGAAATGTCGGAACCTGGTGCTCATAGCAGAAAGACAAGATAAAGAGAGGGGTGCTTCACAAATACTAACATACTTACATAACATATAAAGGCCTAATATACCTGCCTGAGGGGGAACCTCTCACAGAGGCCCCAGCAGAGATGGGGAGGGATTCCGAGGGGGACCCTCGGGCTGAGGACCCAGCAGAGGGGTTCCTGAGTGGGACCCTCTCACTGAGGACACAGCACAGAGAGAGGAGGTCCAAGGGGTACTCTCGCTGAGGCAAGAGCAGAGGGGGTCCCAAGAGGGAACCTCTCGCTGAGGCCCCAGCAGAGAGGGAGGGTGGTCCGAGGGGGAACATCTTGCTGATGCCCCAGCAGAGAGGGGCCCTAGGTGGTCCCTCTCTTGCTGAGGCCCCAGGAGAGGTGGTGCCCAGGGGGACCCTCTCGCAGAGGACCCAGCATAGAGGTAGTGAGACTCAGGGGTTCCTCTCACTGAGACCCCAGAAGACGGGGTCCTGAGCGGACCCTCTGGCTGAGTCCCCAACAGAGAGAGGGTCGGGCTCTGATGATCTCTCTCGATGAGGCCCAGGCAGAGAGATGGGGATCTGGGAGGACCCTCTCGCTGAGGTGGCAGCAGAGCGGGTACTGAGTGGAATCCTCTCACTGAGGCCACAGCATTGAGAGAGGAAGGGTCCGAGGGGGACACTCTCGCTGAGGCTTCAGCAGAGGGGGTCCCGAGTGGGACCCTCCTGCTGAGGCATCAACAGAGAGGGAAGGGGTTTCCGGTGGTCCATCTAGCTGAGGCCCCAGCAAAGGGGGTCCCGAGTGGTACCTTCTCGCCTAGGCCCCAGCAGAGAGGTTAGGTGGCTCCGGGTGTCCCTCTAGCTGGGGCCCAAGCAAAGGGGGTCGCCGGAGTTCCCCCTCGCTGAGGCCCCAGCAGAGGGGGTCCCAAGGGTGACCCTCTCGCTGAAGCCCCAGCAGAGAGGCAGGGGTCGCCAGGGTTCCCCCTAACTGAGTCCCCATCAGAGGGGGTCCCAAGGCGGTCTCTCTTGCTGAGGCCCCAGGAGAGGTGTTCCCCAGCGGAACCCTCTTGCGGAGGACCCAGCAGACAGAGTGTGGGACTCAGGGGTCTCTCTAACTGAGGCCCCAGAAGACGAGGTCATGAGGGAGACCCTCTGGCTGAGTCCCCAACACAGAGAGGCTTGGGCTCTGAGGATCTCTCTCGCTGAGGCCCCAGCAGAGAGGTTCCGAGGGGGTCTCTCTCGCTGACACCCCAGCAGCGAGGGAGGGGTTGCCGGAGGTCCCACTAGCTGAAGCCCAGGTAGAGACAGAGGGGGGTCTGAGGACGACGATCTCGCTGAGACCCAGGCAGAGGGGCTCACGAGATGGACCAACTTGCAGATGCCCCAGCAGATAGGGAGGGGATTGGGGGGCCAAGGGTCCCTCTCACTGAGGCCCCAGCAGAGTGGGTCCCGAGCAGGACCTTCTCACTGAGGCCCCAGCAGGTAGAGAGAGAGAGAGAGAGAGAGAGAGAGAGAGAGAGAGAGAGAGAGAGAGAGGCGGCTGATGGTCCTTCTCCCTGAAGCCAGAGCAGACTGGGTCCCGAGGGGGAACCTCTCGCTGAGGCCCGAGCAGCAAGGAAGGGAGGGTCCGAGGGGGACCTTCTCCCTGAAGCCCCAGCAGAGTGGGTCTCAAGGGGGACCCTCTTGCTGAGGCCCCAGCAGGAGAGGTCCCAAGGTGGACGATCTTACTGTGGCACCAGCAGAGGTGGTCCCGAAGGAAAACCTCTCGCTCTGGACCCAGCAGAGGGGGTTGCGAGGGTGACCCTCTCTCTGCGGCCCCAGCAGCGAGGGAGGGGAGCACCGGGGTCCCTTTTGCTGAGGCCCAGCAGAGGGGCTCCAGAGTGTGACCCTCTTGTTGAGGCTCCAACAGAGACAGAGGGGTTATGAGAGGGGTACCGTCTTCCTGAGGCCCGAGAACATGGGGTCCCAAGGGTTACCTTCCTGCTGAGGCTCCAGCAGAGAGGGAGGGCGTGTCCGAGGCGGACGCTGTCACTGAGGTCCCAGCAGAGATGGAGGGGTGCTCGGGGGTTCGTCTCGCTGAGGCCCCAGCAGCTAGGGAGGGGGACTCTGGGAGTCCCACTCGCTTATGCCGCAGCAGACGGGGTCCCGAGAGGGACCCTCTCTCAGAGGCCCCAGTAGAGATAGAGGCTCTGGCTGGGAGGGTCCCTCTAACTGAGGCCCCAGCAGACGGGGTCCCGAGAGGGACAATCTTGCTGTGGCCCCAGTAGAGGTTGTCCCGAGTGGGGCTCTCTCACTGAGTCCCCAGCAGTGAGGGTGGGAGGGTCTGAAGGTGACCCTCACCCTGAGGCCCCAGCAGCTAAGGAGGGGACTCCGGGGGTGCATCTCACTGAGGCCCCAGCACAGGGGGTCCTGAGGGGTATCCTCTCGCTGAGGACCCAGCAGAGAGGGTAGGTGGCACCAGGGGTCCCTCTCGCTGAGGCCCCAGCAGAGGGATTCCAGAGGAGGACCCTCTTGCTGAGGCCCCAGCAGCAAGAGAGTGGTTGCCGGGGGTGCCTCTAGCTGAAGCCCAGGCAGAGGGGCTCCAGAGGGTAACCCTCTCATTGAGGCTCCAGCAGAGACGGAGGCGGTGTCCGAGGTGGACCCTCTTCCTGAGGCCCAGCAGAGGGGCCCTGAAGGGTACCTTCTCGCTGAGGCTCCAGCAGAGAGGGAGGGGGCGTAAGAGGGGGACCCTCTCACTGAGGTCCCAGCAGAGATGGAGGGGAGCTGGGGTCAGTATCACTGAGGCCCTAGCAGCGAGGGAGGGTGCTCTGGGGGTCCCTCTCGCTTAGGCCCCAGCAGGCGGGGTCCCGAAAGGGACCCTCTCCCAGAGGCCCTCTCTGGCTGGGAGGGTCATTCTCGCTTAGGCCCCAGCAGAGAAAGGTTCCCTCTCGCTGAGGCCCCAGCAGAGGTTGTCCCGAGTGGGACCCTCTCACAGAGGCCCCAGCAGAGAGAGGGAGGGTCCGAGGAACACACTCTCACAGAGGCCCCAGCAGAGGGGCTCCCCAGGGTGACACTCACTGAGGCCCCAGCAGCTAGGTAGGTGGGCTGTGCTGGTCCCTCTTGCTGAGTCCCTAGCAATGGAGTCCCGAGGGGGACCCTCTCACTGAGGCCCCAGCAGAAACAGAGAGAGAGAGAGAGGAGGACGGGGGTCCCTCTCGCTGAGGCCCCAGCAGAATGGGTTCGGAGAGGGACCCTCTCGCTGAGGCACCAGCAGCGTGAGGGTTCTTCTTGCTGATGCCCCAGCTGAGGGGGTCCCAAGGGGGACACCCTCGCTGAGGTCCCAGCAGACAGAGATGTGCGGTCCGAAGGGGACCCTCTTGCTATGGCCCCAGCAGAAGAGGTCCCAAGGTGGACAATCTCGCTGAGGCCCCAGTACAGGGGGTCCCGAGTGGTCTCTTTTGCTGAGACCCAGCAGTGAGGGAGGAGTCGCCAGGGGTTCCTCTCACTGAGGCCCCAGCAGAGGGGGTCCCTAGGGGGTCCCTCACTGAGGCCCCAGCAGAGACAGGGGGGGGTCCAAGTGCTAACTTCTCTCTGGGCCTCAGTAAAGAGAGAGGGGGGGGGATGTCAATTGTCCCTCTCTCTGAGGCCCCAGCAGAGGGGTCCCTATGGAGACCCTCTCGCTGAGGCCCCAGCAGCGAGGGAGGGGGCGCTGGGAAACCCTCTCGATGAGGCCCCAGTAGAGGGTGTCTCAAGGGAGTTCCTCTCGATGAGGCCCCAGCAGAGATGGAGGGGGTATCCGAGGGGGACCCTCTTCCTGAGGCCTGAGGAGAGGGGGTCCCGAGGGTTACCTTCCTGCTGAGGCTCCAGCAGAGATGGAGGGGTGCTCGGGGGTCCATCTCACTGGTTCCCCAGGGTGACCCTCTTGCTGAGGCCCCAGCAGAGAGAAAGGGGGGTCTGAGAAGGAACCTCTCGCTGATCCCAGCAGAGGGGGTTCCGAGGGGTACCTTCTCGCTTAGGCTCCAGCGGAGAGGGAGGGGGTGTCCCGCTGGGGACTCTCTCGCTGTGGCCCCAGCAGAGATGGTGGTGTGCTTGGGAGTCCTCGCTCAGGCCTCAGCAGCAGAGGGGGGCGCTGGGGGACCCTCTCGCTGAAACACCAGCAGAGGGGCTCTCAAGGGAGTCCCTCTCGATGAGGCCCCAACAGATGGGATCCCGAGGGAACACTCTCGCTGAGGCCCCATCAGAGAGAGAGAGAGAAAGGGGTGGTTGTGAGTCCATCTCACTGAGGCCCCGGCATCGAGTGAGTGGGGCTCTGGGGTTCTTCTCGCAGAGGACCCAGCAGAGAGTTAGTGGGACTCAGAGGTTCCTCTCCCTGAGGCCCCAGAAGACGGGGTCCTGAGCGGACCCTCTGGCTGAGTCCCCAACAGAGAGAGGGTCGGGCTCTGATGATCTCTCTCGTTGAGGCCCAGGCAGAGAGAGAGGGGGGTCTGGGGGGACCATCTCGCTGAGGCCCCAGCAGAGCCCGTCCTGAGTGGAATCCTCTCACTGAGGCCACAGCATTGAGAGAGGAGGGGTCCGAGGGGGACACTCTCGCTGAGGCTCCAGCAAAGAGGGTCCAGAGTGAGACCTTCCTGCTGAGGCATCAACAGAGAGGGAAGGGGGCTCCGGTGGTCCATCTCGCTGAGGCTCCAGCAAAGAGTGTCCCGAGTTGTACCTTCTCGCCTAGGCCCCAGCAGAGAGGTTAGATGGCTCCGGGTGTCCCTCTAGCTGAGGCCCAAGCAAATGGGGTCACTGGGGTTCCCCCTCACTGAGGCCCCAACAGAGGGGGTCCCGAGGGAGACACTCTCGCTGAGGCTCCAGCAGAGTGGGTCCCGAGTGGTCCCTTTTCGCTGAGACCCCAGCAGAGAGGTTAGGTGGCTCCGGGTGTCCCTCTAGCAGAGGCCCCAGCAGAGGGGGTCGCCGGGGTTCCCCCTCGCTGAGGCCCCAGCAGAGGGATTACCAAGGGGGATCCTCTCACTGAGGCCCCAGCAGAGAGAGAATGGTCGCCAGGGTTCCCCCTTTCTGATTACCCAACAGAAGGGGTCCCGAGGGGTTCCCTCTCATGCGTCCCCAGGAGAGGTGGTTCCCAGGGGGACCCTCTCGCGGAGGACCCAGCAGAGAGAGTGTGGGACTCAGGGATCCCTCTCACTGAGGCCCCAGAAAACAGGGTCTTGAGGGGGACCCTCTGGCTGAGTCCCCAACACAGAGAGAGGGTCGTGCTCTGAGGATCTCTCTCGCTGAGGCCCCAGCACAGAGTGTAGGTTGCACCGGGGGTCCCTCTCTCTGAGGCCCCAGCAGAGGGATTCCAGAGGGGACCCTCTCACTGGGGCCCCAGCAGCGAGGAATGGGTCCGAGGTGGTCCCACTAGCTGAAGCCCAGATAGAGAGAGATGGGGGTCCGACGAGGACCATCTCGCTGAGACCGAGGGAGAGGGGCTCATGAGATGGACCATCTTGCAGATGCCCCAGCAGATAGGGAGGGGATGGAGGGGGGGGCCAAGGGTCCCTCTTACTGAGGCCCCAGCAGAGTGGGTCCCCAGGGGACCAGCTCTTGCGGCTCATTTGGAGAGTGAATCATCGGACGGAAGATCTTTCTCTCTGTCTCTTCTCCTCTCTGAATATCTGACTTTGGAATAAAATACATAAATCGGTTTAAAAAAAAAAAAAAGGTAGGGCAGCATCGGGTACCCTCATGGCCACCAGGACTCACTGCAGGATGCTCATCCAAGGCTCTCCTGCCAAATCAATGGAAGCACCCCAGCTCAGAGAGGCATTTGCTCTCAAGGACACTCTTTTTAGAGCTTGCACACAAGTCCAATGACGGAAGCCATATGCACACCCTGGGGGTCTGCAATGACAGCTATAAGCAGTCTAGAGTCACAGCACAGCACACAGCATGCTCCCTCGCAGGAGGCCAGCAGCTTTCTGTGTTTTCCTTCCTCCCTCCTGCCTCCCTCTGTCCTCTTTTCTTGGAAGCACAGAGGAACAGAGAGGGAGAGACAGAATCTTTCTTGCATCTGCTGGCTCACATCCCCAAGGACCACCACCAGAGCCAGCTGTGGCTGGGTCAGGACAAGCCCAGGAACCAGGAGCTCCCTCCAGATCTCCCAAAGGGGCACAGGGGCACACAGGCACAGGGGCACAAGCCCCTGCAGCATCCTCCGCTGCTCTCCCAGGAGGATCGGCAGGGAGCTGGACTGCAGGGGAATCAGCCAGGATTTGAAGCAGCACCCGTACAGGCCATCCACCTGGCAGGCTGAGGCTTGACCCACTGGGACAATTCCCTGCACCACACCACACCACACCAATCCTTGCGGGACCCTTCAGCAGCTCCTTCACCAGGCTGCTGAAGGTGCCTGTCGCCCTGGCTTACACAACTTATGCCGTTCCGTGCTGTGAGAGCAGCCAGTACAGATGAGGGATCCAGGCATGTTGCTACTCTACCTGTCCTGGGGAGAAGGACCTCTGTGAAGAACAGATGTCAGCTGTTGGGATGTCTTGTGGAAGATGGCACATCAGCGGCGGCCGAAGGTCCACAGCTGACCAGCAGGAGGAAGAGTCTTGAATCCAGAAGGATCCATGGAGGAGGGTGAAGCATTCCCTGGTGAACAAGAGGGCAGCAGCATCTGGCTGGAGGCTGTGAGGCCAAATTCCTGCCTCCAAAGCACATGACAGGGATGGCTGACCCCTCAAGTGCTAGCTAGAGATAGGAAAGGCAGCTTTGTGCACCCTGTTGTGTGCAGGAAGCACAGGCCCTGAAAGCCCTACCTTGTGCGGGCCTTGGTGGCTCCCCGGCCATCATCATATGTTCTGGGGAGCAGGGCTGCATGTTGCAGGATGCTTTCTTTAGCAGCTAGGGCCTGGGACTTCCTATTGCAGATGGCTGTTGACCTCTGGTGCCTACTTGCCCATCCACCTGGCTCCTGGCTTAGGAGCCCACATGCCCAGACACCACTCAGCTAGGCCAAGGCAGGCCGAGTAGTGTATCACCCTAACCACCACCCAACACATGCAAAAATACATGAAGCCGGGGTCCATCAGCGTTGCCTAGTGGCCAAAGTCCTTGCCTTGAACGCACCGGGATCCCATATGGGCACTGGTTCTAATCCCGGCTGCTCCACTTCCCATCCAGCTCCCTGCTTGTGGCATGGCAAAGCAGTCGAGGACGGCCCAAAGCTTTGGGACCCTGCACCCACATGGAAGAGGTTCCAAGTCCCCAGCTTCTGATTGGCATGCACCAGCCATTGCGGCTCACTTGGAGAGTGAATCATTGGACAGAAGATCTTCCTCTCTGTCTCTCCTCCTCTCTGTATCTCGGACTTTGTAATAAAAAAAACAAGGTCCATGAAGCCCTGTTGGCAGCCCATCAGGGAGATGCTCCACTTGCCAAAGAATTCCCGGAGTCTGCATGTTGGGTGCTCTGCAAGGAATGTGGTTGGCGGTAAGGTTTCCCGGGACCTCATCTGGCGAAGTACAACCCCAGTGTGCTGGTGTTTAACACCAGCTCTCAGAGGGCTCTGAGGATGCAGGCATGGGACTCCAGCTCCCTGAGGGCCTGTGGGCATGCTGATGTGAGAGTCCATCTCCCAGGGTTCTTTAAGTGCCCTGCTATTAAAGGCACCCTGACACTTCCTATCACAGAGGCCTGGGCTGATGCTAGGCCCCAAACGTCCTGCACCCCTCCTGGGCTTTGGTATGTGAGCTGTTCGGCCTTGGAGCCCTGATCTTTCAACAGCACGTGTACCAGAATACTGTCCGGGACCCCCACCTGATGCTAGGATGGCTCGGGTTGGACTGTCTAGAGGTCAGAAGGCCTGAGCCCACCAGGGGTAGAAAGGGCAGCTTGTGGCCCAGCGCGGTAGCCTTGCAACTAACGTCATCACCTTGAACGAGCTGGGATCTCATATGGGCACCGGTTCTAATCCCGGCTGCTCCACTTCCCAACCAGATCCCTGATTGTGGCCTGGGAAAGCAGTAGAGACTGCCCAAAGCTTTGGAAACTTGCACCTACATGGGAGATCTAGAACAGGCTCCAGGTTCCTGGCTTTGGATCGGCATGCACCAGCCATTGTGGCTCACTTGGGGAGTGACTCATCGGACGGAAGTTCTTCCTCTCTGTCTCTCCTCCTCTCTGTATATCTGAACTTGGAATAAAATAAATAAATGTGTAAATAAGAAAAGAAAAAAAGAAAAGATAGAACGAACGGCGGATTTGGGCGCCCTCTCGTGGCCACCAGCACTCAGTGCAGGACGCTCCACCAAGGCTCTCCAGCATGGATGAAGGTCCTCTGCTGCCAGACCCCAGCAGGAAGGAGCGTCCTCTGCTGGCAGACCCAAAAAGAGAGGAGGGTCCTGTGCTGCAGGACCCCAGCAGAAAAGAGGGTCCTCTACTGCCGGAAGCCAGCATAGAGGAGGATTCTCGGATATCGGACCCAACAGAGAGGAGGGTCTTCTGGTGCTGGATCCTAGCAGCGAAGAAGGTCCTCTGGTGCTGGAACTCAGCAGAGAGGAGGGTCCTGTGCTGCAGGACCCCAGCAGAGAGGAGTTTCCTTTGCAGCAGAGGAGTTTCCAAGCAGCAGAGGAGGGTACTCTGATGCAGGACCCTAGGAGCAGATGACGGTCCTCTGGTGCCGGACAAAAGCAGGGAGGATGGTCCTGTTGTACCGGACCCCAGCAGCAGAGGAGGATCCTCTGGTGCCGGAACCCAGCAGAGAGAGATTCCACTACTGTCGGACCCCAGCAGAGAGGAGGCTCCTTTGCTGCAGGAACACAGCAGAGAACAGGGTCCTCTGCAGCCGCACCCCAGCAGAGGGGAGGTTACTCTGATGCTGAACACCTGCAGCGGAGGGGGGTCTTCTTCTGCTGTACCCCAGCAGAGACCAGGGTCCTCAGCTGCCTGTCCCCAGCAGGAAGGAGTGTCTTCTGGAGCCTGACCCCAGCAGAGAGGTCCTCTCCTGCTTCCTCTCTTTGGTGTTCAGCAGGATAGGAGGGTCCTTGGCTGCTGGACTCCAGCAGAGAGAAGGGTCCCCTGCAGCATTTTACTCGCTGGACCCTAGCACAGACGATGGTCCTCATGTGCTAGACCCAGCAGAGAGGAACGTCATATGGTGCCGAACCCAGGCAGAGAGGTGGGTCCTCTGCTGCTTCCTCTTTGTTTTGGCAGAGCAGAGAGAAGTGTCCTCTGGTGCTGGATCACAGAAGAGAGGAGGTCCTCTGCTGCTTCCTCCCTGCTGGGGTCCAGCAGAGGAGGTCCACTGCTTCCGGACCCCAGCAGTGAGTGGGTCCTCTGCTACTGGACCCAGCAGAGCGAAGGGACCTCTGTTGCCGGACCCCAGCAGAAGAAGAGGGTCCTCTGCTCCCCGATCACAACATAAGAGGAGGGTCCTCTGCTGTGGCCTCTCTTTGAAGTCCATGAGGTAACGAGGTTCCTTTAGAACTTCTTCTCTGCTGAGATCCTGCAGCAGAGGAGGGTCATCTTCTGCAGGGGTTCAGCAGGAGAGGAGGGTCCTCAGCTGCTGGAAGCAAGGCAAAGTGGAGTGTCAACTGCTGCCAGACCCCAGCAGGGAAGTGGGTCCTCTGCATCGGTACCCCAGCAATACAGGAGTGTAATCTGCTGTCAGACCCCAGTAAAGAAGAGGGTCTTCTTCTGCTGGACCCCAGCAGAGAGGAGGGTCCTCTGTTGCTTCGTCTATGCTGGACACCCGCAGTGAGGAGAGTCCTCTGGTGCTGGAACCCAGCAGAGAGGAGAGTACTCTACTGCTGGACTCAAGCAGAGAGGACGGTCCTCTGCTAATTCCTCTCCACTGGGGTCCAACGGAGAGGAGGGTCCTATTTTTCCGGACCCCAGCAGTAGAGTAGGACCCTCTGCTGCCGGACCCCAGCAGAGAGGTGTTCTCTGGTGCCGGATCCCTGCAGAACAGGGAAGTTTTCTGCTGCCGGACCCTGCAGGGACGAGTGTCCTCTACTGCCGGACCCCGCAGGGACGAGTGTCATCTGCTGCCGGACCACAGAAGGAAGGAGGGTCCCCTGTTGCCAGACCCAGCAGAACAGGAGGGTCCCCTGCTGCTTCCTTCTTTATTGTCCAACAGAAGAGGATTGTCCTCTGCTCCTTTCTCTCTGCAGGAAAACAGCAGTGAGGGGGAACCTATGGTGCCAGGCAGCAGCAGAGAGGAGGATCTTGTGCTGCCGGACCCCAGCAGAAGAGGATGGTCCTCTCCTGCCGGACGCCAGCAGAGATGAGGGTCCTCCTCTGGGCTCCAGCATAGAAGAGAGTCCTCTGCTGCTTCTTCTCTGCTGGACCCCAGCAGAGAGGTGGATCCTCTGGGGATGGACCTCAACAGAGAGGAGGGTCCTCTACTGCTGTACCCCAGTAGAGAGGATGGTCCTCTGCTGATTCCTCTTTGATGGGGTCCAACGGAGAGGAGTGTCTTATGCTGCCGGACACCAAAAGCAGAGGATGGGCATCTGCTGCTGGACATCAGCAGCAGATGAGGGTCTTCTGTTGCCGGACCCCAGCAGAGAGGAGGGTACTCTATTGTTGTACCTCAGCAGAGAGGATTGTCCTCTGCGGCTTTCTCTGTGCTGGGGTCCAGCAGAAAGCAGGGTCTCTGATGCTGGACCCCAGAAGAGAAGAGGGTCATCTGATGCTTTATGTCTGCTATGTTCATTCAGCAGAGGAGGTTCCTCTGCTGTCTGAATCCAGCAGGAAGGAGAATCCTCTGCTGCCGGACACAGCAGGAACGAGGTTCCTCTGTGGCCGGACCCCAGCAGCAGAGAAAGCCTGAATCCCAGCAGGGAGGTGGGTCCTCGGCTGCCAGGCCCCAGCAGGGAGTAGGGTCCTCTGTTGCCAGACCCCAGCAGAGAGGAGTGTTCTCTGCTGCGAGACCCAGCAGAGAGCATGGTCCTCTGCTGCCGGACCCCAGCAGAAGAGGAGGTTCCTCTGCAGCATCCTCTCTTTGGGGTCGAACAGGAGTTGAGTGTCCTCTGTACTTCCTCTCTGCTGGGGTCCAGCAGCAGAGGAGGGTCCTATGATGCAGGTGTCCCGCAGGAGAGTAGGAACTCTGCTGCTTAAACCCAGCAGAAGTGGTGTGTCATCTGCTGCAGGACCCCAGCAGAGTGGAGGTTACTGTGCTGCTTCCTCTGGTGCTGGACCCCAGCACAGAAGAGGGTCCTCTTGTGCTAGACCAGTGCAGAGAGGGGGTCCTCTGCTGCCGGACCACAGCAGGGAGGAGGGTTCATTCTTCTGGACCTCAACAGGGACGATGGTCCTCTGCTGCCCGGCCCCAGTAGGAGAGGAGGGTCCTCGGCTGCCGGAAACCATCAGAGAGGCGGCACCTTTGCTGCTACCTCTCTGCTGGGGTCCAACAGAGTGGAGGGTCTTCTGTTTCCAGACCCCAGCAGAGCAGGGTGCTCTGGTGCTGGAAAACAGCAGGGAGTAGGGTCTTCTGCTGCCGGCACCATCAGCAGAGGTGGGTCCTCTGGTGCCGGAACCAAGCTACAGAGGGGGGTACTCTGATGCTAGACCCCAGCAGCAGTGGAGGGTCCTCTGGTGCTGTCGGACCCCAGCAGAGAGGAAGCAGCAGAGAACTCGCCTCTCTGCTGGGGTCCTACAGAGTGAAGGGTCCTCTACTACCAGACCCCAGCAGCAGTAGAGCATCCTCTTCTGCCGTAAAACAGCAGGGAGAATGGTTCTCTGCTGCCAGTCCCAGCAGCAGAGAAGGGGTCTCTGGTGTGGGACCACGGCAGAGAGTAGGGTACTCTGCTGCCGTACCCCAGCAGAGAGCAGGGTCCTGCACTGCAGGAACCCAGAAGAGAAGGAGGGTCCTCTCGTGCTAGACCCCAGGAGAAGAGGGTGCTCTGCTGGGGGACTCCAGCACGTAGGAGGGTCGTCCTGTGCTGGACCCCAGCAGAGAGGGGTGTCATCTGGTGAAACACCCCAGCACAGAGAAAGATCCTCTGTTGCTGGACCCCAGCAGAGAGGGAGGTCCTCTGGTGCCAGAACCCTAAAAGCAAAGGAGGGTCCTCTGTTGCCAGACCACAGCAGGGAGGAGTGTCCTCTGCTGTCTGACCTGAGCAGTAGAGGATTGTCCTCTGGTGCCGGGCCCCAGCAGAGATGAAGATCCTCTGCTGGTCGAGCAAGCTGAGAGGAGGGTCCTGTGGTGCTGGACCCCAGCAGGGAATGGTGTCCTCTGTTGATGGATTCCAGCAACAGGAGGGTTATCTGTTGCTGGACCCCAGCAGAGTGTAGGGTGTTGTGCCAGACCCCAGCAGAGAGAAGGGACTCTGCTGCTGTACCAAGGCAGGGAGGATGGTACTCAGCTGCAGGAACCCAGCAGAAGGAGGGTCCTCTGCTGCCAGACCCCAGCAGCAGAGAGGGTCATCTGTTGCCAGACCCTAGCATCAGAGGGGAGTCCTTTGCTTCCAGACACCAACAGCAGAGGGAGGAACTCTGCTGCAGGACCCCAGCAGAACATGGGTGTTGTCTGCTGCCAGAACCCAGCATAAGGAGTGTCATTTGCTACCAAACCCCAGCAGGACAAGGAGGTCCTCTGGTACCAAAACCCAGCAGCAGAAAGGGGTTCTTTGCTGCCAGACCCAAACAGCACAAGGGGCTCTCTGCTGCCGGAATTCAGCAGAGAGGACTTCCTCTGCTGCCGGACATCAGGAGAGAGGAAGGCACTCTGCTGCCGGACCACAGCAGAGAGGAGGATTCTCTGTTGCTGGAACCCAGCAGAAGAGGAGGGTCCTCTGCTGCAGGACGCCAGTAGAAGAGTAGAATCCTCTGCGTGTCCTCTCTTTGGGGTCCAGTAGGAAACAAGGTTCCTCTGCAACTTCCCCTATGCTGTGGTCCAACAGCAGAGGCGGGTCCTCTGCTGCAGGAGTCCAGCAGGAGAGGAGGGTCCTTTGCTGCTACCTCTCCACTGGGGTCCAGCGCACCCCAGCAGCAGAAGGCGGTAATCTGGTGCTGGACACCAGCAGAGTGGAGGGTCCTCTGCCGCTGGACCCCAGTAGGAGAGGAGATTACTTGGGAACTGCACCACAGCAGAACAAGGTGTTCCTCTGGTGCCGGACCCTAGCAGCAGAGGGGAGTTCTCTGCTGCAGGAACCCAGCAGAAGGAGTGTTCTCTGCTGCCAGACCCCAGGAGCATAGGGAGGTCCTCTGGTGCTGGACCCCATCAGCAGAGGGGGATCTTCTGATGCCGGACGCCAGCAGCAGAGGAGGGTCCTCTGGTGCTAGACCCTAGCAGAGAAGGTTGTCATCTGGTTTCAGACAACAGCAGCAGTGGTGGATGCTCTGCTGCTGTAGCCAGCAGAGAGGGTGGTCCTCTGCCACCAGACCCCACGTGGGAAGAGAGCCCTGTTGCCTCCAGAACCCAGCAGGGAGGAGGGTCTTCTGGTGCCGGACCCCAGCAGCAGAGGAGGTCCGCTGGTGCCGGACCCCAGCAGGGAGGAGAGTCCTCTGCTGCAGGAACCCAGCAGAAACAGGGTCCTCATCTGTCGGATCCCAGCCGAAGATTAGGGTCCTGTGCTTTGTCCTCTCTTTGGGATCCAACAGGAGATGAGTGTCCTCTGCAACTTCCTCTCTGCTGTGGTCCCGTAGCAGAGGAGACTCCTCTAGGCTGGGGTTCAGCAGCTGAGAACCCTCCTCTCTGCTGTGTCAGGCAGGAGATGATGCTGCTCTACTGCTGGGATCTGACAGCAGGAGAGGAGGGTCCTCTGCTGCTGGAACAGGAAAGAAGAGGAAGGTCCTCTGCTGTTGGAACAGGAAAGAAGAGGAGGGTACACTGCTGCAGGACTCCAGCTGAGAGGAACCTCCTCTGCTGCTTCCTTTCTGCTGCACCCCAGCAGAGAAGGGGCCTCTCATGCTAGACACCAGCAGAGAGGATGGTCCTCTGCTGCTTCCTCTCAGCTGGGGTCCAGCAGAACAGTAGGGTCCTCTGTTGTTGGGCGCAGCAGCAGTGGAGGGTCTTCTAATGCCAGGCCGCAGCAGAGAGGAGGGTATTCTGCTGCTCCACCCCAGCAGAGAGGAGGGTCCTCTTTTGCTGGACCCAAGCAGAGAGGGGTATCCTCTGGTGCCCGACCCAAGCAGCAGAGGGGGTTCTCTTTGGCTGGACCTCAGCAGAGAGGGGGGTCCACTGGTGCCTGACCCCAACAGCTGAGGGGGGTCCTCTGGTTTCGGACCACAGCAGTGAGGAGGGAGGACCTCCACTCCCGGAAACCAGCAGAAGAGGGGGGTCCTCTGCTGCCAGACCCAACAGAAGGAGGGTCCTTTGCTGCCAGACCCAGTAGCATAGAAGGGTCCTTTGGTGTCGGACCCCAAGATCAGAGGGGGTTCTCTGCTGCCAGACCCCAGCAGCAGAAGGCGGTCCTCTGGTGCTGGACCTCAGCAGAGTGGAGGGTCCTCTGCTGCAGGAACCTAGCAGAAGGAGGTTCCTCTGCTGCCAGACCGCAGCAGCAGAGGAGGGTCATGTGGTGCCGGACACCAGCACGAGAGGGGGTCCCCTGGTGCCGGACCCCACCAACAGAGCAGGGTCTTCTGCAGCCGGACCACAGCAGGGAGGAGGGTTCTCTCATTGCGGACTTCAGCAGGGATGACAGTCCTCTGCTGCCGGACCCCAGCAGCAGGGGAGGGTCCTGTGGTACCACACCCGAGCAGCAGATGAGGGTCCTCTGCTGCCATATCCCTGCAGGGAGGAGGGTCCTCTGCTACCAGAACACAGCAGAAGGAAGGTCGTCTGCTGCCAGACCCCAGCAACAGAGGGGGGTCCTGTGGTGGCAGACCCCAACAGCTGAGGGGGGTCCTCTGGTGCCCGACCACAGCAGCAGAGGGAGGAATTCCACTCCCGGACACCAGCACAAGAGGGGGGTCCTCTGCTGCCAGACACAGCAGAGGCGGGTCCTTTGGTGTTCGACCCCAAGAGCAGAGGGGGTTCTCTGCTGCAGCACCCCAGCAGCAGAAGGCGGTTCTCTGCTGCTGGTCCCCAGCAGAGTGGAGGGTCCTCTTCTGCTCGACCCCAGCAGGAGAGGAGAGTCCTCGGGTACCGGACCACAGCAGCACAAGTGGTTCCTCTGGTGCTGGTCCCCAGCAGGGGGGGTCCTCTGGTGCCGGAACCCAGAAGCAGTGAGGGGGCCTCTAGTGCCAGAAACAGCAGCAGAGGGAGGAACTCTGCTTTCGGACTCCAGCAGCAGAGGGGGGTCCTCTGCTGCAGGAACCCAGCAGAAGGAGGATTCTCTGCTGTAGGACAGCAGGAGCATAGGGGAGTTCTCTGGTGCTGGACCCCAGCAACAGAGGAGGGTGTTCTCTTGCCAGACGCTAGTAGCAGAGGAGGGTCTTCCTCTGCTAACGCCATTAGAAGAGGGTCACCTGCTGTTTCCTCTCTTTGGGGCCCAGTCGGGGATGAGGGTCCTCTTCAACTTCCTCTGTGCTATGGTCCAGCAGCAGAGGAGGGTGCTCTGGTGCTGGACCCGAGTAGAAGAGTAGGGTTTTCTGCAGTGTCCTCTTTTTGGGGTCCAGTAGGCAATGAGGGTCCTCTGCAACTTCCCCTCTTCTGTCGTCCAGCAGCAGAGGACAGAGTCCAGCAGAGGAGGGTCCTCTGCTGCTGGACCTCAGAAGCAGAAGGCAGTCCTCTGGTACTGGACCCCACCAGCAGGGGACGTTCCTCTGATGCCAGACCACAGCAGAAAAGAGGGTCCTAGGCTTCCGGACCCCAGCAAAGAGGATCGTCCTCTGATGCCAGAACTTTGCAGAAGAAGGTGGTCCTCTGCTGCCGGACGCAAGTATAAGAGGAGGGTCCTCTGCTGCTTCCTCTCTGCTGGGATCCAATGAATACTCGGGTCCTCAGGTACTGGACCCCAGGAGAGAGGAGGTTCCTCTGCTGTCTGACCCCAAGAGAGGGGAGGTTCTCTGCTGCCAAATAACAGCACAGAGGATATTCCTCTGGTACCGGACCACTGCAGAGAGGATCCTCTGCTGCTGGAGCCAGCAGAAAGAGGTGGGTACTCTGCTTCTGGACACCAGTAGAAGAGGAATGTCCTCTGCTGCGTCCTCTCTTTGGGGTCCAGCAGGGAGGAGGGTCCTCTTCTGCAGGGGTACAGGGTCCTCTGCTGCCAAACCCCAGTAGCACAAGGGGGTCCTCTGGTGCCGGACCCCAACAGATAAGAGTGTCCTCTGCTGCTTCCTCTCTGCTGAGGTTCAACAGAGGTGGACCTCTGCTACCGGACCCCAGCTGCTTAGGAGGGTCTTCTGGTGCCGGACCCCAGCAGAAGGGGGTTGTTCGCTGCTGCTGCACCCCTTAGCAGAGGAAGGTCCTATGCTGCCAGACCACAGCAGAGGAGTTTCCTCTACTGCCGGAACCCAGCACAGAGGAGGGTCCTCCTCTTTGTCCTCTCTTAGGGGTCCAGCAGGAGACGAGTGTCCTCTGTAACTTACTCTCTGCTGTGGTCCAGCAGCAGAGGATGATCCTCGGAGGCAGGGGTCCAGCAGTGGAGGAGGATCCTCTGCTGCTGGAACACAGCAAAAGAGGAAGGTCCTCTGCTGCGGGACCCCAGCTGAGTAAAGGTTCCTCTTCTGCTTTCTCTCTGCTGTGCCACAGCAGAGAGGAGGGTCCTTTGCTGCTGGACCAAAGCAGAGAGTAGGGTCCTTTGCTGCTTCCTTTCTGCTGGGATTTCTAAGCAGAGGAGGGTGCTCTGCTACCGGGCACAACAGCAGTGGTAGGTCCTCTGCTGCAGGACCACAGCTGGGAGGAGGGTCTTTCGTACTAGTCCCCAGCAGAGAGGATGGTCCTCTGTGCCTGAACCCAGCCGGGAGGAGGGGCCTCTGCTTCCGGACCCCTGCAGAGAGGAGTCTTCTGATGCAGGACCCGAGCAGCACAGGAGGTTCCTCTGATGCCGGAATAGAAGCAAACGAGGGTCATCGGCTGTTGGACCGCAGATGGCAGGAGGGTCCTCTGCTGTATGAACCCAGCAGCAGAGCAGCGTCCTCTGCTGCTGGACCCCAGGAGTAAGGAGGGTCCCTGCTGCTCGACCCCAGCAGAGATTAGGGTACTCTGGTTTCGGACCTCAGCAGAGAGAGGTGTTCTCTGGTGTCGGACCCCAGCAGCAGAGGATGGTCCTATTCTGCCGTACCCGAGCAGGGAGGAGGGTCCTCTGCTGCTGTACCATAGCAAGGAGGAAGGACCTTTGTGGCCGGACCCCAGCAGCAGAGTTGGGTCCTCTGGTGCCCGACCCGAGCAACCTGGTAGGGTCTTCTGGTGCAGGACCTCAGAAGGGAGAAAGGTCCTCTGCTGCCAGACCACAGCAGCAGAAGGGGATCCGCTGCTGTTGGATATCAGCAGCAGAAGCTAGTCTTCTGCTGACGGATCCCAGCAGCAGGGGGAGTTCCTACAGTACCGGATGCCAGCAGATGAGGGGGGTCCTCTGGTACCGGATCCCAGCAGAGAGGAAGGTCATTCTGGTGTCAGACCCCAGCAGTAGAGGAGTGTCCTCTGGGCCCAGACCCCAGCAGCAGGGAGGTGGGTCCTCTGGTGTGGAACCCCAGGAGCGGAAGAGGATCCTCTGGTGCAGGACCACAGAAGAGAGGAGGGTCCACCCATGCCGGACCCCAGCAGAACAGGAGTGTCCTCTACTGCTTCCTCGGTTTGATACCCACCTGGAGAGGAGTGTCCTCTGCAGCTTCCTCTCTGCTGGGGTACAGCAGAGAGGAGAGTCCACTGGTGCCGGACCCCAGCAGAAGAGGAGTGTATTCTCCTGCGTCCTCTCCCTGAGGTGCAGCATGACGGGAGGGTCCTCTGCAACTTCTTCTCTGCTGTGGTCTAGTAGCAGGGAAGCACCTCATTGCAGGGGTCCCGCAGAAGAGGAGAATGGTCTGCTGTTGGTCCCCGGAAGGCAGGAGGTTCCCCGGCTGCCATACCCCAGCAGGGAGGAAAATCCTCTGCTGCCGGACCTCAGCAGCAGAGGAGGATCCTCTGGTGCCAGATCCCAGGAGCAGAGGAGTGTCCTCTGCTTCCAGTCCACAGCATGGAGGAAGGTCCTCTGTTGCCGGAACCCAGTTGAGAGGAGGGTCCTCTGCTGTCGGATCCCAGCAGGGAAGAAGGTCCTCTGCTGCCTGACCCCAACAGGGAGGAGTCCTCTGCTGCCGGACCCCAGCAGAGAGCAGGGTTCTCTGCTTCATCCTCTCTTTGGGGTCCAGCATGAGACGAGGATACTCTGCATCTTCCTCTCTGCTGAGGTCCAGCCGCAGAGGAGAGTCCTCTGCGGCTGGACCACAGCATGGAGGAGGTATCTATGCTACTTCCTCTCTGCTGCACTCCAGCACTGTAGAAGTTCCTCTGCTGCCAAACAACAACAGCTTGGAGAGTCCTCTGCTTCCGGACCCCAGCAGAGAGGAGGGTCCTCTGCTGCCAGACCCCAGGAGAACAGGAGGTTCTTCTGCTGCATCCTCTCTTTGCTGTCCAGCAAGAGAAGAGGGTCCTCTGCTGTTTCTCTCTGCTCGGGTCCATCAGCAGTCGAAAGTCCTCTGCTGCTGAAATCCAGAAGGAGAGGAGGGTCCTCTGCTGCCAGACTCCTGCAGAGGGGTGGGTCCTCTATTGCTTCCTCTCTACTGGAAACTAGCAGAGACGAGTGTCCTGTCGTGCTAGACCCCAGCAGAAAAAAGGGTCCTCTGCTGATGGACCAAAGCAGCTGAGGAGGCTCCATTGTTGCCAGACTCCAACAGCAGAGGAGGGTCCTTCTGTTCCGCACCAAAGCAGCATAGGATGGTCCTCTGCTGATGGACCCAACCAGCAGAGGAGGGTTCTCTGGTGCCAGAACCCAGCAGCAAGGAGGGTCTTCTTCTACCAGACCCCAGAAGCAGAGTAGCTCCTGTGGTTCCGGACACCAGCAGCAGAGGAGGGTCCTCTGTGGCTGTTGGACTCCAGCAGTAGAGAGGAGGGTCCTCTGCGGCTTCCTCTCTGCTGCGGTCCAGCAGAGAGGATGGTCCTTTGGTGCTGGACCACAGCAGAGAGGAAGGACCTCTGATGTTTATTCTCTGCTGGTGTCCAGCAGCAGGGATGAGGGTCCTCTGTGCCGGAACTTGCAGGGATTAGGGTCCTCTGCTGCCGAACCCAAGTAGGGTGGAGGGACCTCTGCTGCCGGACCCCAGCAGGGAAGAGGTTCCTCTGCTTCCGGATTCAGGAAAGGTTTTCTGGGTACCTCATCTGCGAACCATCATTGCTAGTCAGCTGGTGTGTAATTCCAGTCTCAGAGGGTCCATGGACACGCTGACTTCGGACCTCAGATTCCACTGGGATTGGGGAATGCTGAATTAGGACCGAGGTCCAAGAGGGCTCATGGGTACACAGACATGGACCGGAGGTCTCACGGGGCCCATGGGCACACTGATGTGGGATTCCAGCTCTCAGAGGGTCCGTGTGCACACTCACATGGGATTCCAGCTCCCATAGGGTTCGTGGGCTTACTGACTGAGACTCCACATCCCTCAGGGCCTCTGGGGACCGTGACGTGCAACTCCAGCTTCTAGTTCTCCCTGTGCCCTAGGTTGTACCTTGCTGGTGAAGACAGACAGCCACTTCCTAGCACAGAGGCCTGGCCTGATGCAAGGCCACAAGCGTCCTCCACCCCCTCCTGATCCTTCATATGCGGGCTGTTCGGCCCAATCTTCAAAGGACACATATAAAGGAATTCTGTCCAGGATTCCCACCTGACACTAGGATGGCTGGGGCTGGACCTTCTAGTGCTCAAAATGCCTCAGCCAACCAGGGGTAGAAAGGGCAGCTTATGCGCCCTCTCATGGCCAGCAGGACTCACTGCAGGACGCTCCTCCAGGCTCTCCTGCACAAACAAGGGAAACAATCCCAGCCTAAGAGAAATTCACTCTCAAGGACACGCTTTGGAGCGGTTGCACAGAAGTCCCAGGACAGAAGCCCTACGCACACCCTTCGGGTCTGCATTGGCAGACAAAAGCAGTCTTCAGTCACAGCACAATCCCTACCACCCAGGACAGCAGCTTTCTTTCACTTCCTTCCCTCCTGCATGCCTGTCTGAATCTGTCCTGTTTTGTTTGAAGCACAAAGGAACAGAGAGGGAGAGAGAGCAATCTTTCTTGCATCTGCTGGCTCACTTCCCAAGGACCACCACCAGAGCCAGATGTGGCTGGGCCAGGACAAGCCTGGAAACAAGCAGCTTTTTCCACATGTCCCACAGGGGCACAGGGGCACAGGGGCACAAGCCCCTGCGCCATCTTCCACTGCTCTCCCAGGAGCATCGGCAGGGAACTAGACTGCAGGAGAAGCAGTCACGACTTAAAGCAGCACCCATACAGGCCATCTGCCTGGCAGGCTGAGGCTTGAGGCCCTCGGACACCACACAGCACCCCAACCCGCTCCACCGATTCCACCCCTAGCAGCATTCTTCAGCAGCTCCTTCACCAGGCCCGTGAATGTACTTGTCCTCCAGTCTTGCATAACTTTTGCTGTTGCGTGCTGAGAGAGCAGAGGGCACCAACAGGGCATCCAGGCATGCTGCTACTCTACCTGTCTAATGAGATGGACCTCTGTGGAGAGTACACGTCAGCTGTTGAGGTGTCTTGTGGCAGGTGGCACATAAGTGGCAGCTGATGGTCCCCAGGTGGCCTGAAAGAGAAAGAGTCTTGAATCCAGGATGCCCCTGGAGGATGGTGAAGCATTCCCTGGTGAACGAAAGGCCAATGGCATTTGGTAGGGGGTTGTAGGGCCAAATTCCTGCCTCCAATGCACACGATGGTGATGCCTGACCCCCCTCCCCCAAGTGTTTCCTAGACAGCACCGAAGAAGGCAAAATGGGCCTCATGAACCCATGCCTGCCCATGGCATGGGAGGGCCTATTTTGTGCAGGCCTTGGTTGCTCCCAGGCCACCGTCCTACCTGCTGGAAAGTGGGACTGCATGTTCCAGGGTGCTCTCGCAGAAGCTAAGGCCTGGGACTTCCTATTCCAGATGACTGGTGTCCTTTGGTGCTTACTTGTCCTTCCACTGTTCCATCCTTAGAATCCCACAAGCCCAGACACCACCCAGCTAGGCAGAGGAAGGCCGAGTGCTGTATCACCCTAACTGCCACCCCACACATGCAATAATACACGAAGGCCTCTCTGCAGCCCATCGGGGAGCAGTTGCACTTGCTAACGAAAGCCCAGGCCCTGTCCCCAAGGGTGCTTTGTGATGAAAGGGGGTAGTGGCAAGGTTTCTGGGGAGCTCATCTGCGAAAGATCAATGCTAGCCAGTCAGTGAGTAACTCCAGGTACCAGAGGGTCCTTCTGCACACTGACGTGGGACTCCAACTCCCAGAGTGCCTGTGGGCACACTGACGTTTGTATCAAGCTCCTACAAGACCCATGGGCACAGTGACATGAGACCCCAATTCCCAACAGGACACATGGGCACGCTGAACTAGGACTCAGTATCCCAGAGGGCCAATGTGCACACTGACATGGGTCTCCTGCTCTCAGAGGCCCATGAGCAGGCTAATGTGAGTCTCCAGCTCCCAGAGGGACTGTGGGCACGCTGACATGGGACTCCATCTACCACAGGGCCTCTGTGTGCCCTAATGTGGAAGTCCAGCTCCCAGCGCTCTCCCCATGTCCTATGTGGTACCTTAATTGTGAAGGCACACAGCCACTTCCTAGCACAGAGGTCCAGGATGATGCAAGACCACAATCATCCTCAACCCCCTCCTGGACCTTCGTTTGCAGGCTTTTCAGCCTTACCCCAATCTTCAAGGGACAAGTATTCAGGAACACTCTCCAGGACCCCCACCTGACACTAGGATGGCTGGGGCTTGGCTGTCTAGTGTTCAAAAGAAATGAGCCCAACCAGGGGGAGAAAGGGCAGCTTATGCGCCCTCTCATGGACAGCAGGACTCACTGCAGGACGCTCCTCCAGGCTCTGCTGCACAAGAGAAACAAACCCGGCCTGAGAGACATTCACTCTCAAGAACACACTTTGGAGAGGTTTCACAGGAGTCTCAGGGCGGAAGCCCTACGCACACCCTTGGGGTCTGCATTGGCAGACAAAACCAGTCTTCAGTCACAGCACAGCACACAGCACACAGCACATTCACTGCCAGGAGGCCAATAGCAATCACACTCTTCCTGCCTTCTTGCCTGAGTGCCTGAATCTGTCCTGTTTGCTTGGAGCACACAGGAACAGAGAGGGAGAGAGAGAGCAATCTTTCTTGCGTCTGCTGCCTCTCTTCCCCAGGGACCACCACCAGAGCTAGATGTGGCTGGGCCAGGACAAGCCCGAGAACCAGGAGCTTCCTCCACATGTCCCACAGGGGCACAAGCCCCTGCGCCATCCTCCGTTGCTCTCCCAGCACCATCGGCAGGAAATTGGACTGCAGAGGATGCTGTCAGGTCTTGAAGCAGCACCCTTACAGCTGAACTGCACACAAGCCTCACAGGCTGAGGCTTGACACCTTAGGACCCCTCCCCAACCACCAATACCCACACCACCCGACAACATCCCTTACCAGTTTCTTCTGCAGCTTCTTCAACAGGCCGGTGAAAGTACCTGTCCCCCTTGCTGGCACAACTTTGGCTGTTCCGTGCTGAGAGAGCAGCGGGCACCAACAAGGCATCCAGGCATGCTGCTACTCTACCTCTCCTGGTGAGAAAGCCTCTGTGGAGAATACACGTCAGCTGTTGGGGTTTCTTGGTTCAGGTGGCACAACAGTGGCAGCTGATGGTCCACAGGTGGCCTGCAGCAGAAAGGGTCTTGAATCCAGGATGGTCTTGGTATAGGGTGAAGCATTCCCTGGTGAACGAGAGGGCAATTGCATTTGACAGGGCACTCTGGAACCAAATTCATGCCTCCAATGCACACGACACATGTTTAATATGATGTCTTGTAGAATGGAATATGGTCCCTGTGATCCCATTCTTGAAGATGGCATGGGAGGCCCTCCCTTTTGCAGGTTTGGTGGCTCCCCATCCACCATCCCTGCTAGACAGTGAGAATGCATGTCCAGGGTGCTCTTGCAGCAGCTAAGGCCTGGGACTTCCTATTCCAGATGACTGGTGACCTCTGGTGCTTACTTACCCATCCACCTGCTCCTGGCTTAGGAGCCCACATGCCCAGATTCCACCCAGCTAAGCAGAAGAAGTCCGAGTGGTGTATCACACTAAGTGCCACTCCACAAATGCAAAAATGCACAAAGGCCTCTATGCAGCCCATCAGGGAGCTTCACCACTTGCTAAAGAACACCTAGTTCCTGCCCCTAATGGTGCTCTGTGAGGAAAGAGAGTGGTGTAAATGTTTCCAAGGATCTCATCTGCGAAAGACCAGTGCTAGTCAGCTGTTGAGTAACTCCAGGTCCCAGAGGGTCCATGGGCACACTGACGTGGGACACTAGCACACAGAGGGTGCGTGGGCACAATGACCTAGGATTTCAACTCTCAGAGGGACCATGGACAAACTGATGTGAGTCTCCATGTTTCAGAGGCCCCTTGGAGAGACTGACGTGGGACTCCAGCTCCCACAGGGCCTCTGGGTGCCCTGACGTGGAACTCCAGCTCGCAGGTTTCCCCAGTGCCCTCTGATGTTCCTTGCTGGTGAAGGCACACAGCCACCTCCTAGCACAGAGGCCTGGGCTGATGCAAGGACACAGGCATCCTATACACACTCCTGGACCTTGGCATGCGGGCTGTTCTGCCTTGGACCCCAATATTCCAGCATCCTGTGTCCAGGAACACTGTCCGGGAGCACCAGCTGATGCTAGGATGCCTTGGGCCAGGCCGTCTTGTGCTCAAAAGGCCTGAGCCCACAAGGGGTAGAAAGGCAGCTTTGCATGCTCTCTCGTGTACAGTTGAACTCACGGCAGGACTCTCTTCCAGTCTCTCCTGCCCAGACATGGGAATCAAACCTGGCCTGAGAGAAATTCACTATCAAGGACACTTTTTGAAGAGGTTTCACAGGAATGGCAGGACGGAAGACCTACGTATGCCCTTGGGGTCTGCATTGGCAGACAAAAGCAGTCTAGAACCACAGGACACAGCACACAGCACTCACCCACCGAGCTAGGCAGAGGAATACCGCGTGTTGTATCACCATAACTGCCACTCCACACATGCAAAACCACATGAAGGCCTCTCCGCAGCCCATCAGGGAGCTGCTCCACTTGGTAAAGAAAGCCAAGGGCCTACCTAGGGTTGCTCAGCTAGGAAAGCAGGTGGTGTAAATGTTTCTGCGGACCACATCTGTGAAAAATCAGGGCTTGTCAGTCTGTGTGCAACTCCAGGTCCCAGAGGGTCTGTTGGCACGCTGATGTGGGACTCCAGCTCTCAGAGGGCCTTGGGCACGCTGATGTGGGACTCCAGCTCCCAGGTTTCTCCCCGTGCCCTAGGTTGTACCTTGCTGGTGAAGGCACACAGCCACTTCCTAGCACAGAACCTCCGCCTGATGCAAAGCTACAAGTGTCCTCCAAACCCTCCTGGACATTGGTATGAGGGCTGTTCTGCCTTGAACCCCAATCTTCCAGCGACACATATCCAGGAACAATGTAATGGACCTCCACCTAACACTAGGATGGCTCTGGCTGGGCCTTCTTGTGCTCAAAAGGCCTAAGGACAACCAGGGGTAGAAAGGGCAGCTTTGCGCACCCTCTTGTGGTCAGCAGGACTCATTGCATGACGCTCCTCCAGGCTCTACTGCACAAACAAGGGAAACAAACCTGGCTTGAGAGACATTCACTCTCAAGGACATTCTTCGGAGAGGTTGCACAGGAGTCCCAGGACTGAAACACTACACATGTCCTTGGGGTCCGCGTTGGCAGACAAAAGCAGTCTAGAGCCACAGCACAGTACACAGCACACAGCACACTCCCTCCCAGGAAGCCAGCAGCTTTCTTTCTCTTCCTTCCTGCCTGCCTGTATCCCTCTGTCCTGCTTGCTTTGAAGCACATAGGAAGAGAGAGTGAGACAGAGCAAACTTTCTTGCATCTGCTGCCTCACTTCCACCAGAGCCAGCTGTGGCAGGGCCAGGACAAGCCCGGGAACCAGGAGCTTCATTCACATGTCATAAAGGTTCACGGAGAACAGGGTCACAACCCAGGCACCATCCTCCACTGCTCTCCCAGGATCATCAGCAGGGAGCCTGATTGCAGGGGAAACAACCAGGACTTGAAGCAGAACCTATACAGGCCATCTGCCTGGCAGGCTGAGGCTTGACACCCTTGGACACCACACTGAGGCCCCAGAAGATGGAGTTCCTCAGGTGGACCCTCTCGCTGAGGCCCCAACAGAGAGAGAGGGTCAGGTAATGAGGATCTCTCTCGATGAGGCCCCAGCAGAGGGGTTCCGAGGGGGACCCTCTCGCTGAGGCCACAGTAGAGAGAGAGGAGGGGTCCAAGAGGAACACTCTCGCTGAGGCTCCAGAAGAGGGGGTCCCGAGGGGGACCCTCCCACTGAGGCATCCACAGAGAGGGAAGCGGGCTCAGGGGGCACTCTCGCTGAGGCCGCAGCAGAGGGGGTCCCGAGTGGTACCTTCTCGCCTAGGCCCCAGCAGAAAGGTTAGATGGCTTCAGGTGTCCCTGTGGTTGAGGCCCCAGCAGAAGGGGTCCCAAGGAGTACCTCTTGCTGAGGCCCCAGCAGCCAGAGAGGGGTCGCCAGGGTTCCACCTCGCTGAGGCCCCAGCAGAGGGTGTCCCAAGGGGGACCCTCTTACTGAGGCTCCAGCAGCGAGGGAGGGGTTTGCCGGGGGTTCCTCTCGCTGAAGCCCCAGCAGAGGGGCTCCTGAGATGGACTATCTCGTAGATTCCTCAGGAGATAGGTAGGGAAGGGGGGGGCAAAGGGTACCTCTCACTGAGGCCCAAGCAGAGGGGGTACCAAGGGGGACCCTCTCGCTGAGGCCCCTGCAGAGGAGTTCCCAAGGTGGATGATCTCGCTGAGGCCCCAGCAGAGGGGGTCCTGAGGGCAAACCTCTCGCTCTGGCCCCAGCAGAGGTTCCTAGGGGGACCCTCTCGCTGAGGCCCCAGCAGGGGGGGGGTCTCGAGGGAGTCCCTCTCGCTGAGGCCGCAGTAGAGTGGCTCCAGAGGGTGACCCTCTCGCTGAGGCTCCAGCAGAGATGGAGGGGGTACCCGAGGGGTACCATCTTCCTGAGGCCTGAGGGGAGGGGGTCCCAAGGGGTACCTTCTCGCTGAGGCTCTAGCAGAGATGGAGAGCATGTCAGAGGGGGACCCTCTCACTGAGGTCCCAGCAGAGATGGAGAGGGGCTCTGGGGGTCCGTCTAGCTGAGGCCCCAGCAGGGAGGGAGGGGGTTCTGGGGGTCCCAGTCACTTAGGATCCAGCAGATCGGGTCCCGAGGGGTACCCTCTCTTAGAGGCCCCAGCAGAGATAAGAGGCTCTGGCTGGGAGTGTCCCTCTCACTGAGGCCCCAGCAAAGAAAGGGTCCCTCTCTCAGAGGCCCCAGTAGAGGTTGTCCCGAGTGGGACCCTCTTGTTGAGGCCCCAGCAGCAAGGGAGGGAGGGTCCGAGGGTGACCCTCTCCCTGAGGCCAAAGCAGAGTGGGTCCCAAAGGGGACCCTCTCGCTGAGGCCCCAGCAGAGAGAGAGTGGACCCTCTCACTGAGGCCCCAGAGGAGAGAAAGAGAGTGTGTGTCCCGAGGTTGACCCTCTCGCTGAGGCCCCAGCAGAGACAGAGGGGGAGTCTGAGGGGGACCCTCTTGCTGAGGCCCCTTCAGAGAGGGTGGGGGGCGCCAGGGGTCCCTCTCGTTAAGGCCCTAGCAGAGTGGGTCCCTAGTGGGATTCTCTCGCTAAGGCCAAGGCAGAGAGAGGGGGGGTCCGAGGGGGACTCACTTGCTAAGGTCACAGCAGATAGGGAGAGGGGCTTCGGGTGTCCCTGTCGCTGAGGCCCCAGCAGAGGGGGACCCGAGAGGGACCCTCTCACTGAGGCCACAGCAGAGAGAGAGGGAGGGATCCGAGGGGGACAATCTCACTGAGGCCCCAGCAGAGTGGGTCCCAGGGGGACCCTCTTGCTGAGGCCTCAGCAGAGAGAGAGGGGGTC
The DNA here is from genome assembly GCF_030435755.1 of Ochotona princeps. NCBI lineage: Eukaryota > Metazoa > Chordata > Mammalia > Lagomorpha > Ochotonidae > Ochotona > Ochotona princeps. The sequence continues at coordinate 152,581,260 of NC_080833.1, read as the reverse complement.
CGACGGGGACTGTCTCGCTGAGACCCGAGCAGAGGAGGTCCCAAGGTGGACGATCTCGCTGAGGCTCCAGCAGAGTTTGTCCCAAGTGGGACCCTCTCGCTGAGGCCATAGCAGAGAGAGGAGGCTCCGAAGAACACCCTCTCGCAGAGGGCCCAGCAGAGGAGCTCCCGAGGGGGACCCCATCGCCGATGCCCCAGCAGAGAGGGAGGCAAGCTCCGGGGGTCACTCTCGCTTAGGCCCAAGCTGAGGGGCTCCCGAGGGGGACACTTTCACTGAGGCCCCAGCAGGGAGAGACAGAGAGAGGGCAGCCGATGGTCCCTCTCTCTGAGGCCCCAGCAGAGAAGAGAGAGAGAGAGAGGGGTGCCAATGGTCCCTCTCACTGAAGCCCCAAGAGAGAGTGGGGGTTCCTAGGAGGATCCTTTTGCTGAGGCCCTAGCAGAAACAGACAGAGAGATAGAGGGGGACGAGGTTCCCTCTGGCTAATGCCCCAGCAGAATGGGTTCGGAGTGGGGCCCTCTCGCTGAGGTCCCAGCAGACAGAGATGTGCTGTCCGAGGGGGACCCTCCCACTGGGGCCCCAGCAGGGGAGGTCCCAAGGTGGACAAGCTCACTGAGGCCCTAGTAGAGGGGGTCCCGAATGGTCTCTTTTGCTAAGGCCCAGCAGCGAGGGAGGAGTCGCCAGGGGTCCCTTTCGCTTGGGCCCCAGCAGAGGGGGTCCCTAGGGGATCCTTCGTTGAAGCCCCAGCAGAGAGAGGGGGCCGAGTGTCCCACTCCCTGAGGCCCCAGCAGAGAGAAGGGGGGGTCCAAGCGCTAACTTCTTTCAGAGGCCCAACAGAAGAGAGAGGAGGGTGCCAAGGGTCCCTCTAGCTGAGGCCCCAGCAGAGGGGGTCCGAGGGTGACCCTCTCGCTGAGGCCCCAGCAGCGAGGGAGGGGGCGCTGGGAAACCCTCTCGCTGAGGCCCCAGCAGAGGGTGTCTTGAGGGAGTTCCTCTCGATGAGGCCCCAGCAGAGGGGGTCCAGAGGATGACCCTCTCGCTGAGGCTCCAGCAGAGACGGAGGGGGTCCCGAGGGGGAGCCTCTTCCCGAGGCCCGAGGAGAGGGTGTCCCGAGAGGTACCTTCTCGCTGAGCCTCCAGCAGAGAGAGAGGGGGTGTCCAAGGGGGACCCTGTCACTGAGGCCCCAGCAGAGATGGAGGGGTGCTTGGTGGTCCGTGTCACTGAGGCCCCAGCAGCTAGGGAGGGGGTCCCGGTGGTCACTCTTACTTAGGCCGCAGCAGACGGGGTCCCGAGGGGGACCCTCTCTCAGATGTCCAAGCAGAGATAGAGGCTCTGGCTCAGAGGGTCCCTCTCGCTGAGGCCCCATCAGAGAGAGAGAGAGAAAGGGAGTGGTTGTGAGTCCCTCTCGCGGAGGCACCAGCAGAGAGAGAGGTGGGGTACAAGTGGCATCCTCTCGCTGAGTTCCCACCAGAGAAGAACAGAGAGAGAGGGCAGCAGACGGTCCCTCTCCCTGAGGCCCCCACAGAGAGGGGGTCCCGAGGGGAACCTCTTGCTGAGGCCCCAGCAGAGAGAGAAAGAGAGAGAGAGAAAGGAGGGCCGAGGGTCCCTCTCACTGAGACCGTAGCAGAGAGAGAGGGGGGTTCGGGGTTCCCTCACTCTAAGATCCCAGCATCGAGGGAGTGGGGCTGCGGCTGTCCCTCTCGCTGAGGCCCCAGCATAGGGGGTTCCGAGGGTGACCCTCTCGTTGAGGCCCCAGCAGCGAAGGATGCGGTTCTGAGGGGGACCCTCTCGCTGAGGCCCCAGCGGAGTGGGTGCCGAGGGGACCGGCTCTTGCTGCTTACCTGGAGAGTGAATCATCGGACAGAAGATCTTCCTCTCTGTCTCTCCTCCTCTCTGTATCTCGGACTTTGGAATGAAAAAAAAATAAAAGTCCATGAAGCCATCTTGGTAGCTCATCAGGGAGATGCTCCACTTGCCAAAAAACGCCCAGAGCCTGCATCTCAGGGGGCTCTGCAAGGAATGGGGGTGGCAGTAAGGTTTCCTGGGACCTCATCTGGCACAGTACAACCCCAGTGGGCTGGTGTGTAACACCAGCTCACAGAGGTCCTGTGGGACGCAGGTGCGGGACTCCAGCTCTCAGGGCCTCCAAGATGCTGGTGTTGGACTCCAGCTCCCTGAGGGCCTGTGGGCATGCTGACATAGGACACCACCGCCCAGGGTTCTTTAAGTGCCTTGCTCTTAAAGGCACCCTGACACTTCCTATCACAGAGGCCCGGGCTGATGCTAGGCCCCAAGCGTCCTGCACCCTCCCGGGCTTTGGTATTTGGGCTGTTCGGCTTTGGAGCCCTGATCTTTCAACAACACGTGTACCAGAATACTGTCTGTGACCCCCACCTCACCCTAGGATGGCTCGGGTTGGACTGTCTAGAGCTCAGAAGGCCTGAGCCCACCAGGGGTAGAAAGGGCAGCTTGGGGCCTGGCGCCGTAGCCTAGCAACTAAAGTCCTCGCCTTGGTAGAGCCAGGATCCCATATGGGCACCGGTTTTAATCCCAGCTGCTCCACTTCCCATCCAGATCCCTGCTTGTGGCCTGGGAAAGCTGTCAAGGACGGTCCAAAGCTTTGGAAACTTGCACCCATATGGGAGACCCAGAAGAGGCTCCAGGTTCCTGGCTTTGGATCGGCATGCACCAGCCATTGTGGCTCACTTGGGGAGTGAATCATCGGTCGGAAGACCTTTTTCTCTGTCTCTCCTCCTCTCTGTATATCTGACTTTGGAATAAAATAAATAAACCTGTAAAAAAAACCAAAAGGATAAGAAAAGAAAAGAAAAAAAGAAAAGAAAGAATGGCGGCTTTGGGCGCCCTCTCGTGGCCATCAGCACTCAGTGCGGGACGCTCATCCAAGGCTCTCCAGCATGGATGAAGGTCCTCTGCTGCAGGACCCCAGCAGGGAATACCGTCCTCTGCTGGCAGACTCAAAAAAAGAGGAGGGTCCTCTACTGCCGGACGCCAGCATAGAGAAGGGTCCTCGGATGTGGGACCCCAACAGAGAGTATGGTCATCTGGTGCTGGATCCTAGCAGAGAAGAGGGTCCTCTGGTGCTGGAACTCAGCAGAGAGGAGGGTGCTCCACTTCTGGACCCCAGCAGAGAGGAGTTTCCTCTGCTGCTGGACCACAGCAGAAGACAAGGCTCCTCTGGTGCTGCACTACAGCAGAGAGGAGGGTCCTCTGCTGCTGAACCCAAAAGAAGAGGAAGGTCCTCTGCTACGGGACTCCAGCCGAGAGGAGGGTCCTCTTCTGCTTCCTTTCTGCTGGACCCCAGCAGAGAGATGGGACCTCTCATGCTAGACACCAGCAGAGAGGATGGTTCTCTGCTGCTTCCTCTCTGCTGGGGTCCAGCAGAAGAAGAGGGTCCTCTGCTGTCAGACGCAGCAGCAGTGTAGGGTCCTCTACTGCCGGACCCAGACAGAGAGGAGGATTTTCTGCTGATCCACCCCAGCAGAGACGAGGCACCTCTGGTGGTATACTCCAACAGAGAGGGGTGTCCTCTGGTGCTGGGCCTAAGATCATAGAGGGTTCTGTTTTGCTGACCCAAGCAGCAGAGGGGGGTCCTTTTGTGCCTGACACCAAGAGCAGAGGAAGGTTCTCTGCTGCCGGACTGCAGCAGGGAAGAGTGTCCTCTGCTGCCGGATCCCAGCAGGGAGTAGGGTCCTCTGCTGCCGGAACCCTGCAGAAGGAGGGTCCTCTGCTGCCAGACCCCAGCAGCAGAGGGGGGTCTTCTAGTGCCATACCCCAGCAGCAGAGGGTGGTCCTCTGGTACCAGAAAACAGCAGCAGAGGAGGGTCCTCTGGTACCGGACTCCAAGAGCATAGGAGGTTCCTCTGCTGCCGGACCACAGCAGGGAGGAGGGTCCTTTTCTTCTGGATACAGGCAGGGAAGAGGATTGTCTGCTGCCAAACCCCAACAGCAGAGGAGGATCCTCTGGTGCCGGACCCGAGCAGTAGTTGAGAGTCCTCTTCTGCCGGAAACAGCAGGGAGGAGGGTCCTCTGCTGCAGGACGCCAGTAGAAGAGTATGGTCCTCTGCTGGGTCCTCTCTTTGGGGTCCAGTAGGGAATGAGGGTCCTCTGCAACTTCCCCTATGCTGTGGTCCAGCAGCAGATGATGGTCCTCTGCTGCAGGGGTCCAGCAGGAGGGGAGGGTCCTTTGCAGCTTCCTAACAGCTGGGGTCCAGCAGCAGAGGCAGGTCCTCTGCTGCCTGACCCAAGCAGCAGAAGGCGGTCCTCTTGTGCTGTACCCCAGCAGAGTAGAGGGGCCTCTGGTGCTGAACCCCAGCAGGAGAGGAGAGTCCTCGGGTACCGGACCGTAGCAGCACAAGTGGTTCCTCTGGTGCCAGACCCCAGAAGCAGAGGGGGGTCCTCTGTTGCTGGACCTCAGCACAAAGGGGAGTCCTCTGGTACTGGACCCCAGCAGCAGTGGAGGGTCCTCTGCTGCTGTACCCCAGCAGGAGAGGAGGGTCCTCTCATACTAGACACCAGCAGAGAGAATGTTCCTCTGCTGCTTCCTCTCAGCTGGGGTCCAGCAGAAGAGAAGGGTCCTCTGCTGTGGAACGCAGCAGCAGTGGAGGGTCTTCTAATGCCGGGCACAGCAGAGAGGAGGGTATTCTGCTGCTCCACCCCTGCAGAGAGCAGGGTCCTCTGGTGCTCCACCCCAGCAGAGAGGGGTGTCCTCTAGTGCCTGACCCCAAGAGGAGAGGAAGGTCCTCTGCTGCTGGACACCAGCAGAGAGGAGGGTCCTCTGCTGCTGGACCCAGTAGCAGAGGCGGGTCCTTTGCTGCCAGACCCAGTAGCAGAGGTGGGTCCTTTGGTGTTGGACTCCAAGAGCAGAGGAGGTTCTCTGCTGCTGCACCTCAGCAGCAGAAGGCGGTTGTCTGCTGCTGGACCCCAGCAGGAGAGGAGAGTCCTTGGGTACCGGACCACAGCAGCACAAGTGGTTCCTCTGGTGCTGGTCCCCAGCAGCAGGGGGAGATCCTCTCGTGCCGGAACCCAGAAGCAGTGAGGGGTCCTCTGGTGCCAGAAACAGCAGCAGAGGGAGGACCTCTGCTTCCGGACTCCAGCAGCAGAGGGGGGTCCTCTGCTGCAGAAACCCAGCAGAAAGAGGGTTTTCGGCTGTCGGCCATCAGGAGCATAGGGGAGTCCTCTGGTGCTGGACCCCATCAACAGAGGGGGGTCTTCTGTTGCCAGACACTAGCAGCAGAGGAGGGACTTCTGCCGCCAAACGCCATTAGAAGAGGGTCACCTGCTGTTTCCTCTCTTTGGGGCCCAGTCGGGGACGAGGGTCCTCTTCAACTTCCTCTGTGCTGTGGTCCAGCAGTAGAGGAGGGTGCTCTGATTCAGGAGTCCAGTAGAAGAGGAGGGTCCTCTGCTGCTTCCTCTCTGCTGGATTCTAATATAGATGAGGATCCTTTGGTGCTGAACCCCAGTAGAAGAGTAGAGTCCTCTGCAGTGTCCTCTCTTTGGGGTCCAGTAGGCAATGAGGGTCCTCTGCAACTTCCCCTCTGCTGTCGTCCAGCAGCAGAGGACGGTCCTCTGCTGCAAGTGTCCAGCAGAGGAGGGTCGTTTGCTGCTACCTCTCCACTGGGGTCCAGCAGCAGAGGAGGCTCCTCTGCTGCTGGACCCCAGAAGCAGAAGGCAGTCCTCTGGTACTGGACCCCACCAGCAGGGGACGTTCCTCTGCTGCCGGACCACAGCAGAAATCGAGGGTCCTAGGCTTCCGGACCCCAGCAAAGAGGATCATCCTCTGCTGCCGGAACTTTGCAGAAGAAGGTGGTCCTCTGCTGCAGGACGTAAGTAGAAGAGGAGAGTCCTTGCTGCTTCCTCTCTGCTGGGATCCAATAAATAGGTGGGTCCTCAGATACTGGAACCCCAGGAGAGAGGAGGGTCCTCTGCTGTCTGACCCCAGCAGGGAGGAGGTTCTCTGCTGCCAAATAACAGCACAGAGGATAGTCCTCTGGTGCCAGACCACTGCAGAGAGGAGGGTCTTCTGCTACTGGTGCCAGCAGAAAGAGGTGGGTACTCTGCTGTAGGACACCAGTAGAAGAGGAATGTCCTCTGCTGCGTCCTCTCTTTGGGGTCCAGCAGGGAGGAGGGTCCTCTGCTACAGGGGTGCAGGGTCCTCTGCTGCCAAGCCCCAGTAGCAGAAGGGGGTCCTCTGGTGCCAGACCACAACAGAGAGGAGTGTCCTCTGCTGCTTCCTCTCTGCTGAGGTTCAGCAGGGGAGGACCTCTGCTACTGGACCCCAGCTGCTTAGGAGGGTCTTCTGGTGCCAGACCCCAGCAGAAGGGGGGTGTTCTCTGCTGCCACACCTCTTAGCAGAGGAAGGTCCTATGCTGCCAGACCACAGCAGAGGAGTTTCCTCTACTGCAGAAACCCAGCACAGAGGAGGGTCCTCCTCTTTGTCCTCTCTTAGGGGTCCAGCAGGAGACGAGTGTCCTCTGTAACTTACTCTCTGCTGTGGTCCAGCAGCAGAGGATGATCCTCGGAGGCAGGGGTCCAGCAGTAGAGGAGGATCCTCTGCTGCTGGAACACAGCAGAAGAGGAAGGTCCTCTGCTGCAGGACCCCAGCTGAGTAAAGGTTCCTCTTCTGCTTTCTCTCTGCTGTGCCACAGCAGAGAGGAGGGTCCTTTGCTGCTGGACCAAAGCAGAGAGGAGGGTCCTTTGCTGCTTCCTTTCTGCTGGGGTTCCAAAGCAGAGGAGGGTGCTCTGCTACCGGACACAACAGCAGTGGAGGGTCCTCTGCTGCAGGACCACAGCTGGGAGGAGGGTCTTTCGTACTAGTCCCCAGCAGAGAGGATGGTCCTCTGCTGCTTGAACCCAGCTGGGAGGAGGGGCCTCTGCTTCCGTACCCCTGCAGAGAGGAGTCTTCTGATGCCGGACCCGAGCAGCACAGGAGGTTCCTCTGATGCCGGAATAGAAGCAAACGAGGGTCATCGGCTGTTGGACCGCAGATGGCAGGAGGGTCCTCTGCTGTATGAACCCAGCAGCAGAGCAGCGTCCTCTGCTGCTGGACCCCAGGAGTAAGGAGGGTCCCTGCTGCTCGACCCCAGCAGAGACTAGGGTACTCTGGTTTCGGACCTCAGCAGAGAGAGGTGTCCTCTGGTGTCGGACCCCAGCAGCAGAGGATGGTCCTGTTCTGCGGTACCCGAGCAGGGAGGAGGGTCATCTGCTGCTGTACCATAGCAAGGAGGAAGGACCTTTGTGGCCGGACCCCAGCAGCAGAGTTGGGTCCTCTGGTCCCCGACCTGAGCAACCTAGTAGGGTCTTCTGGTGCAGGGCCTCAGAAGGGAGAAAGGTCCTCTGCTGCCAGACCACAGCAGCAGAGAGGGGTACTCTGGTTCCGGATCCTAGCAGCAGAGTGGGTGTCCTCTGCTGCCAGACAATAGCAGCAGAGGGGGATCCTCTGGTGCTGGAACCCAGCAATAGAGGGGGGTACTCTGCTGCCAGACAACAGAAGCATAGGGGGATCCTATGGTTCCGGAACCCAGCAAAGAAGGGGAGTCCTCTCCTGCTGGATCCCAACAGCTGAGGAGTGTCCTCTGGTACCAGACCCCAGCAGAGAGAAGGGTCCTCTGCTGCCAGACGCCATCACAAGACTAGGTCCTCTGCTGCGTCCTTTCTTTGGGGTCCAGTATGGGACAAGGGCTCTCTGCAACTTCCTCTCTGCTGTGGTCCAGCAGCAAAGGAAGGCCTCTGCTGCAAGGGTGCAGCAGCAGCAGAAAAGAGTCCTCTACTGTGGGACGCCAGCAGCAGAGCAGCATCCTCTGCTGCCAGACCACAGCAGCAGAAGGGGATCCGCTGCTGTTGGATACCAGCAGCAGAAGCTAGTCTTCTGCTGATGGACCCCAGCAGCAGAGGGGGTTCCTACAGTACCAGATGCCAGCAGATGAGGGTGGTCCTCTGGTACCGGATCCCAGCAGAGAGGAAGGTCCTCTGGTGCCAGGCCCCAGCAGTAGAGGAGTGTCCTATGGGCCCGGACCCCAGCAGCAGGGAGGTGGGTCCTCTGGTGTGGAACCCCAGGAGTGGAAGAGGATCCTCTGGTGCAGGACCACAGAAGAGAGGAGGGTCCACCACTGCCGGACCCCAGCAGAGAGGAGGGTCCTTTGCTCCCAGACCTCAGCAAAGAAGAGGGTGCTCTGGTGCCGAACATCAGCAGAGAGTAGGGTCCTCTGCTGCTGTACCTCAGCAGAGAGGAGGGTCATTTGCTGCCGGACTCCAGCAGACAGGAGGGACCCTGCTGCTGGGCCCAAGTCCATCAGGGAAGAGTGTCCTCTGGTGCTGGACCCTAGTAGGAGAGGAGGCTCCTATGCTCCCTGGCGCTAACACTGAGGAGGGACCTCTGCTGCCAGACCCCAGCAGAACAGGAGTGTCCTCTACTGCTTCCTCGGTTTGATGCCCACCCGGAGAGGAGTGTCCTCTGCAGCTTCCTCTCTGCTGGGGTACAGCAGAGAGGAGAGTCCACTGGTGCCGGACCCCAGCAGAAGAGGAGTGTATTCTCCTGCGTCCTCTCCCTGAGGTGCAGCATGAGGGGAGGGTCCTCTGCAACTTCTTCTCTGCTGTGGTCTAGTAGCAGGGGAGAACCTCTTTGCAGCAGTCCCGCAGAAGAGGAAGATAGTCTGCTGTTTGGCCCCGGAAGGCAGGAGGTTCCCCGGCTGCCATACCCCAGCAGGGAGGAAAATCCTCTGCTGCCCCCCTCAGCAGCAGAGGAGGATCCTCTGGTGCCAGAACCCAGGAGCAGAGGAGTGTCCTCTGCTTCCAGACCACAGCATGGAGGAGGGTCCTCTACAGCCAGAAACCAGCAGTGAGGAGGATGCTTTGCTACCAGAACCCAGCATCTGAGGGGGGTCCACTTGTGCCGGACCCCAGCAGCAGAGGAGTGTCATCTGCTTCCAGACCCCAGCATGGAGGAGGGTCCTCTGTTACCGGAACTCAGTTGAGGGGAGGGTCTTCTGCTGCCGGACCCCAGCAGGGAGGAGGTTCCTCTGCTTCCGGATTCCGGAAAGTTATCTGAGTACCTCATCTGTGAACCATCAGTGCTAATCAGCTGGTGTGTAATTCCAGTCTCAGAGGGTCCATGGACATGCTGACGTCGGGCCCCAGATTCCGCAGGGATTGGTGAATGCTGAATTAGGATCGAGGTCCAACAGTACTCGTGGGTACACAGACATGGGACCCCAAGTCTCACGGGGCCATAGGGCACACTGATGTGGGACTCCAGCTCCCAGAGGGTCCGTGTGCACCCTCACATGAGATTCCAGCTCCCATAGGACTCGTGGGCTTTCTGACTGGGACTCCAGATCCCTCAGGGCCTCTGGGGACAGTGACGTGGAACTCCAGCTTCTAGTTCTCCTTGTGCCCTAGGTTCTACCTTGCTGGTGAAGACAGACAGCCACTTCCTAGCACAGAGGCCTGGCCTGATGCAAGGCCACAAGCGTCCTCCACCCCCACCTGATCCTTCATATGCAGGCTGTTCGGCCTTGGAGCCCAATCTTCAAGGGACACATATAAAGGAATTCTGTCCAGGATTCCCACCTGACACTAGGATGGCTGGGGCTGGACTTTCTACTTCTCAAAATGCCTCAGCCAACCAGGGGGAAAAAAGGCAGCTTATGTGCCCTCTCATGCACAGCAGGACTCACTGCAGGACGCTCCTCCAGGCTCTCCTGCACAAACAAGGGAAACAAACCCAGCCTAAGAGACATTCACTCTCAAGGACACACTTTGGAGCGGTTGCACAGAAGTCCCAGGACAGAAGCCATACGCATACCCTTGGGTTCTGCATTGGCAGACAAAAGCAGACTTCAGTCACAGCACAGCACACAGCACACAGCACACTCCCTGCCAGGAGGCCAATAGCAATCTTTCTCTTTCTGCCTTCTTGCCTGAGTGCCTGAATCTGTCCTGTTTGCTTGGAGCACACAGGAACAGAGAGGGAGAGAGAGAGCAATCTTTCTTGCATCTGCTGCCTCTCTTCCCCAGGGACCACCACCAGAGCTAGATGTGGCTGGGCCAGGACAAGCCTGAGAACCAGGAGCTTCCTCCACATGTCCCATAGGGGCACAGGGGCACAGGGGCACAAGCCCCTGCGCCATCCTCCGTTGCTCTCCCAGCACCATCGGCAGGGAGCTGGACTGCAGAGGATGCTGTCAGGTCTTGAAGCAGCACCCATACAGCTGAACTGCACACAAGCATCACAGGCTGAGTCTTGACACCTTAGGACCCCTCCCCAACCACCACAACCCGCACCACCCGACAACATCCCTTACCAGTTTCTTCTGCAGCTCCTTCAACAGGCCGGTGAAAGTACCTGTCCCCCTTGCTGGCACAACTTTGGCTGTTCCGTGCTGAGAGAGCAGCGGGCACCAACAAGGCATCCAGGCATGCTGCTACTCTACCTCTCCTGGTGAGAAAGCCTCTGTGGAGAAGACACGTCAGCTGTTGTGGTTTCTTGGTTCAGGTGGCACACCAGTGGCAGCTGATGGTTCACAGGTTGTCCGCAGCAGGAGAAAGGGTCTTGAATCCAGGATGGTCCTGGAATAGGGTGAAGCATTCCCTGGTGAACGAGAGGGCAATTGCATTTGACAGGGCACTCTGGAACCAAATTCATGCCTCCAATGCACACGACACATGTTTAATATGATGCCTGGTAGAATGGAATATGGTCCCTGTGATCCCATTCTTGAAGATGGCATGGGAGGCCCTCCCTTTTGCAGGTTTGGTGGCTCCCCATCCACCATCCCTGCTAGACAGTGAGAATGCATGTCCAGGGTGCTCTTGCAGCAACTAAGGCCTGGGACTTCCTATTCCAGATGACTGGTGACCTCTGGTGCTTACTTACCCATCCACCTGCTCCTGGCTTAGGAGCCCACATGCCCAGATTCCACCCAGCTAAGCAGAAGAAGGCCGAGTGGTGTATCACACTAAGTGCCACTCCACAAATGCAAAAATGCACAAAGGCCTCTGTGCAGCCCATCGGGGAGCTTCACCACTTGCTAAAGAACACCTAGTTCCTGCCCCTAATGGTGCTCTGTGAGGAAAGAGAGTGGTGTAAATGTTTCCAAGGATCTCATCTGCGAAAGACCAGTGCTAGTCAGCTGTTGAGTAACTCCAGGTCCCAGAGGGTCCATGGGCACACTGACGTGGGACACTAGCACACAGAGGGTGCGTGGGCACAATGACCTAGGATTTCAACTCTCAGAGGGACCATGGACAAACTGATGTGAGTCTCCATGTTTCAGAGGGCCCTTGGAGAGACTGATGTGGGACTCCAGCTCCCACAGGGCCTCTGGGTGCCCTGACGTGGAACTCCAGCTCGCAGGTTTCCCCAGTGCCCTCTGATGTTCCTTGCTGGTGAAGGCACACAGCCACCTCCTAGCACAGAGGCCTGGGCTGATGCAAGGACACAGGCATCCTATACACACTCCTGGACCTTGGCATGCGGGCTGTTCTGCCTTGGACCCCAATATTCCAGCATCCTGTGTCCAGGAACACTGTCCGGGAGCACCACCTGACGCTAGGATGCCTTGGGCCAGGCCGTCTTGTGCTCAAAAGGCCTGAGCCCACAAGGGGTAGAAAGGCAGCTTTGCATGCTCTCTCGTGTACAGTTGAACTCACGGCAGGACGCTCTTCCAGTCTCTCCTGCCCAGACATGGGAATCAAATCTGGCCTGAGAGAAATTCACTATCAAGGACACTTTTTGAAGAGGTTTCACAGGAGTGCCAGGACGGAAGACCTACGTATGCCCTTGGGGTCTGCATTGGCAGACAAAAGCAGTCTAGAACCACAGGACACAGCACACAGCACTCACCCACCGAGCTAGGCAGAGGAATACCGCGTGTTGTATCACCATAACTGCCACTCCACACATGCAAAACCACATGAAGGCCTCTCCGCAGCCCATCAGGGAGCTGCTCCACTTGGTAAAGAAAGCCAAGGGCCTGCCTAGGGTTGCTCAGTTAGGAAAAGAGGTGGTGTAAATGTTTCTGGGGTCCACATCTGTGAAAAATCAGGGCTTGTCAGCCTGTGTGCAACTCCAGGTCCCAGAGGGTCTGTTGGCACGCTGATGTGGGACTCCAGCTCCCAGGTTTCTCCCCGTGCCCTAGGTTGTACCTTGCTGGTGAAGGCACACAGCCACTTCCTAGCACAGAGCCTCAGCCTGATGCAAAGCTACAAGTGTCCTCCAAACCCTCCTGGACCTTGGTATGAGGGCTGTTCTGCCTTGGACCCCAATCTTCCAGCGACACATATCCAGAAACAATGTAATGGACCTCCACCTAACACTAGGATGGCTCTGGCTGGGCCTTCTTGTGCTCAAAAGGCCTGAGGACAACCAGGGGTAGAAAGGGCAGCTTTGCGCACCCTCTTGTGGTCAGCAGGACTCATTGCATGACGCTCCTCCAGGCTCTACTGCACAAACAAGGGAAACAAACCTGGCTTGAGAGACAGTCACTCTCAAGGACATTCTTCGGAGAGGTTGCACAGGAGTCCCAGGACTGAAACACTACACATGTCCTTGGGGTCTGCGTTGGCAGACAAAAGCAGTCTAGAGTCACAGCACAGTACACAGCACACAGCACACTCCCTCCCAGGAAGCCAGCAGCTTTCTTTCTCTTCCTTCCTGCCTGCCTGTATCCCTCTGTCCTGCTTGCTTTGAAGCACAGAGGAAGAGAGAGTGATACAGAGCAAACTTTCTTGCATCTGCTGCCTCACTTCCACCAGAGCCAGCTGTGGCAGGGTCAGGACAAGCCCAGGAACCAGGAGCTTCATTCACATGTCATAAAGGTTCACGGGGAACAGGGGCACAACCCCATCACCATCCTCCACTGCTCTCCCAGGATCATCAGCAGGGAGCCTGATTGCAGGGGAAACAACCAGGACTTGAAGCAGCACCTATACAGGCCATCTGCCTGGCAGGCTGAGGCTTGACACCCTTGGACACCACACTGAGGCCCCAGAAGACGGGGTTCCTGAGGTGGACCCTCTCGCTGAGGCCCCAACAGAGAGAGAGGGTCAGGTAATGAGGATCTCTCTCGCTGAGGCTCCAGCAGAGGGGATCCCGATGGGAACCCTCCCACTGAGGCATCCACAGAGAGGGAAGCTGGCTCAGGGGGCACTCTCGCTGAGGCCGCAGCAGAGGGGGTCCCGAGTGGTACCTTCTCGCCTAGGCCCCAGCAGAAAGGTTAGATGGCTCCAGGTGTCCCTGTGGCTGAGGCCCGAGCAGAAGGGGTCCCAAGGAGTACCTCTTGCTGAGGCCCCTGCAGCCAGAGAGGGGTCGCCAGGGTTCCACCTCGCTGAGGCCCCAGCAGAGGGTGTCCCGAGGGTGACCCTCTCACTGAGGTCCCAGCAGCGAGGGAGGGGTTCGCCAGGGGTTCCTCTCGCAGAGGCCCCAGCAGAGGGGCTCCTGAGATGGAACTTCTCGCAGATGCCTCAGGAGATAGGGAGGGAAGGGGGGGCAAAGGGTACCTCTCACTGAGGCCCAAGCAGAAGTAGTCCAGAGGGGGACCCTATCGCTGAGGCCCCTGCAGATGAGTTCCCAAGGTGGATGATCTTGCTGAGGCCCCAGCAGAGGGGGTCCTGAGGGCAAACCTCTCGCTCTGGCCCCAGCAGAGGTTCCTAGGGGGACCCTCTCACTGAGGCCCCAGCAGGGGGGGGTCTCGAGGGAGTCCCTCTCGCTGAGGCCTCAGTAGAGTGGCTCCAGAGGGTGACCCTCTCGCTGAGTCTCCAGCAGAGATGGAGGGGGTACCCGAGGGGTACCATCTTCCTGAGGCCTGAGGAGAGGGGGTCCCAAGGGGTACCTTCTCGCTGAGGCTCTAGCAGAGATGGAGAGCATGTCCGAGGGGGACCCTCTCACTGAGGTCCCAGCAGAGATGGAGAGGGGCTCTGGGTGTCCATCCAGCTGAGGCCTCAGCAGGGAGGGAGGGAGTTCTGGGGGTCCCAGTCACTTAGGACCCAGCAGATCAGGTTCCGAGGGGTACCCTCTCTTAGAGGGCCCAGCAGAGATAAGAGGCTCTGGCTGGGAGTGTCCCTCTCACTGAGGCCCCAGCAAAGAAAGTGTCCCTCTTGCTGCAGACCCAGTAGAGGTTGTCCCGAGTGGGACCCTCTTGTTGAGGCCCCAGCAGCGAGGGAAGGAGGGTCCGAGGGTGACCATCTCCCTGAGGCCCCAGCAAAGTGGGTCCCAAGGGGGACCCGCTCGCTGAGTCCCCAGCAGAGAGAGAGGGGAGTCTGAAGGGGACCCTCTCACTGAGGCCCCAGAGGAGAGAAAGAGAGTGTGTGTCCCGAGGTTGACCCTCTCGCTGAGGCCCCAGCAGAGTGGGTCCAGAGTGTACCCTCTCCCTGAAGCCCCAGCAGAGACAGAGGGGGAGTCTGAGGTTGACCCTCTTGCTGAGGCCCCTGCAGAGAGGGTGGGGGGCGCCAGGGGTCCCTCTCGTTGAGGCCCTAGCAGAGTTGGTCCCTAGTGGGACTCTCTCGCTAAGGCCAAGGCAGAGAGAGGGGGGGTCCGAGGGGGACTCACTTGCTAAGGTCACAGCAGATAGGGAGATGGGCTTCGGGTGTCCCTGTCGCTGAGGCCCCAGCAGAGGGGGACCCGAGAGGGACCCTCTCACTGAGGCCCCAGCAGAGAGAGAGGGAGGGATCCAAGGGGGACAATCTCACTGAGGCCCCAGCAGACAGAGATGTGCGGTCCGAGGGGGACCCTCCCACTGTGGCCCCAGCAGGGGAGGTCCCAAGGTGGACAATCTCGCTGAGGCCCTTGTAGAGGGGTCCCGAGTGGTCTCTTTTGCTAAGGCCCAGCAGCAAGTGAGGAGTCGCAAGGGGTCCTTTTCACTTTGGCCCCAGCAGAGGGGTCCGTAGGGGATCCTTCGTTGAAGCCCCAGCAGAGAGAGGGGGCCGAGTGTCCCACTCCCTGAGGCCCCAGCAGAGAGAAGGGGGGGTCCAAGTGCTAACTTCTTTCAGAGGCCCAACAGAAGAGAGAGGAGGGTGCCAAGGGTCCCTTTAACTGAGGCCCCAGCAGAGGGTGTCCGAGGGGCACCCTCTCGCTGAGGCCCCAGCAGCGAAGGAGGGGGCACTGGGAAACCCTCTCGCTGAGGCCCCAGCAGAGGGTGTCTTGTGGGAGTTCCTCTCGATGAGACCCCAGCAGAAGGGGTCTAGAGGATGACCCTCTGGCTGAGGCTCCAGCAGAGACGGAGGGGGTCCCGAGGGGGAGCCTCTTCCTGAGGCCCGAGGGTGTCCCAAGGGGTACCTTCTGGCTGAGGCTCCAGCAGAGAGAGAAGGGGTATCCAAGGGGGACCCTGTCACTGAGGCCCCAGCAGAGATGGAGGGGTGCTTGGTGGTCCGTGTCACTGAGGCCCCAGCAGCTAGGGAGGGGGTCCCGTGGTCCATCTTACTTAGGCCGCAGCAGACGGGGTCCCGAGGGGGACCCTCTCTCAGATGCCCAAGCAGAGATAGAGGCTCTGGCTCAGAGGGTCCCTCTCGTTGAGGCCCCATCAGAGAGAGAGAGAGAAAGGGGGTGGTTGTGAGTCCCTCTCGCGGAGGCCCCAGCAGAGAGAGAGGTGGGGTACAAGTGGCACCCTCTTGCTGAGTTCCCACCAGAGAAGAACAGAGAGAGAGGGCAGCAGACGGTCCCTCTCCCTGAAGCCCCCACAGAGAGTGTCCCGAGGGGAACCTCTTGCTGAGGCCCCAGCAGAGAGAAAGAGAGAGAGAGAAAGGAGGGCCGAGGGTCCCTCTCACTGAGACCGTAGCAGAGAGAGAGGGGGGTTCGGGGTTCCCTCACTCTAAGATCCCAGCATCGAGGGAGTGGGGCTGAGGCCCCAGCAGAGGGGGTTCCGAGGGTGACCCTCTCGTTGAGGCCCCAGCAGCGAAGGATGCGGTTCTGAGGGGGACCCTCTCGCTGAGGCCCCAGCAGAGTGGGTGCCGAGGGGACCGGCTGTTGCAGCTTACTTGGAGAGTGAATCATCGGACAGAAGATCTTCCTCTCTGTCTCTCCTCCTCTCTGTATCTCGGACTTTGGAATGAAAAAAAATAAAAGTCCAGAATCCCTCTTGGTAGCTCATCAGGGAGATGCTCCACTTGCCAAAAAACGCCCAGAGCCTGCATCTCAGGGGGCTCTGCAAGGAATTTGGGTGGCGGTAAGGTTTCCTGGGACCTCATCTGGCACAGTACAACCCCAGTGGGCTGGTGTGTAACACCAGCTCACAGAGGTCCTGTGGGACGCAGGTGCGGGACTCCAGCTCTCAGGGCCTCCAAGATGCTGGTGTTGGACTCCAGCTCCCTGAGGGCCTGTGGGCATGCTGATGTGAGAGTTCATCTCCCAGGGTTCTTTAAGTGCCCTGCTCTTAAAGGCACCCTGACACTTCCTATCACAGAGGCCCGGGCTGATGCTAGGCCCCAAGCGTCCTCCAACCCTCCCCGGCTTTGGTATGTGGGCTGTTCGGCCTTGGAGCCCTGATCTTTCAACAACACGTGTACCAGAATACTGTCTGTGACCCCCACCTCACCCTAGGATGGCTCGGGTTGGACTGTCTAGAGCTCAGAAGGCCTGAGCCCACCAGGGGTAGAAAGGGCAGCTTGGGGCCTGGCGCCGTAGCCTAGCAACTAAAGTCCTCGCCTTGAACGAGCCGGGATCCCATATGGGCACCGGTTTTAATCCCGGCTGCTCCACTTCCCATCCAGATCCCTGCTTGTGGCCTGGGAAAGCTGTCAAGGACGGTCCAAAGCTTTGGAAACTTGCACCCATATGGGAGACCCAGAAGAGGCTCCAGGTTCCTGGCTTTGGATCGGAGTGCACCAGCCATTGTGGCTCACTTGGGGAGTGAATCATCGGTCGGAAGATCTTTTTCTCTGTCTCTCCTCCTCTCTGTATATCTGACTTTGGAATAAAATAAATAAACCTGCAAAAAAAACCAAAAGGATAAGAAAAGAAAAGAAAAAAAGAAAAGAAAGAATGGCGGCTTTGGGCGCCCTCTCGTGGCCATCAGCACTCAGTGCGGGACGCTCATCCAAGGCTCTCCAGCATGGATGAAGGTCCTCTGCTGCAGGACCCCAGCAGGGAATACCATCCTCTGCTGGCAGACTCAAAAAAAGAGGAGGGTCCTCTACTGCCGGACGCCAGCATAGAGAAGGGTCCTCGGATGTGGGACCCCAACAGAGAGTATGGTCATCTGGTGCTGGATCCTAGCAGAGAAGAGGGTCCTCTGGTGCTGGAACTCAGCAGAGAGGAGGGTGCTCCGCTTCTGGACCCCAGCAGAGAGGAGTTTCCTCTGCTGCTTGACCACAACAGAAGTCAAGGCTCCTCTGGTGCTGCACTACAGCAGAGAGGAGGGTCCTCTGCTGCTGATCCCAGAAGAAGAGGAAGGTCCTCTGCTACGGGACTCCAGCCGAGAGGAGGGTCCTCTTCTGCTTCCTTTCTGCTGGACCCCAGCAGAGAGATGGGACCTTTCATGCTAGACACTAGCAGAGAGGATGTTTCTCTGCTGCTTCCTCTCTGCTCGTGTCCAGCAGAAGAAGAGGGTCCTCTGCTGTCAGACGCAGCAGCAGTGTAGGGTCCTCTACTGCCGGACCCAGACAGAGAGGAGGATTTTCTGCTGATCCACCCCAGCAGAGACGAGGCACCTCTGGTGGTGTACTCCAACAGAGAGAGGTGTCCTCTGGTGCTGGGCCTAAGATCATAGAGGGTTCTGTTTTGCTGACCCAAGTAGCAGAGGGGGGTCCTTTTGTGCCTGACACCAAGAGCAGAGGAAGGTTCTCTGCTGCCGGACTGCAGCAGTGAAGAGTGTCCTCTGCTGCCAGATCCCAGCAGGGAGTAGGGTCCTCTGCTGCCGGAACCCTGCAGAAGGAGGGTCCTCTGCTGCCAGACCCCAGCAGCAGAGGGGGGTCTTCTAGTGCCATACCCAGCAGCAGAGGGTGGTCCTCTGGTACCAGAAAACAGCAGCAGAGGAGGGTCCTCTGGTACCGGACTCCAAGAGCATAGGAGGTTCCTCTGCTGCCGGACCACAGCAGGGAGGAGGGTCCTTTTCTTCTGGATACAGGCAGGGAAGAGGATTGTCTGCTGCCAAAGCCCAACAGCAGAGGAGGATCCTCTGGTGCCGGACCCGAGCAGTAGTTGAGAGTCCTCTTCTGCCGGAAACAGCAGGGAGGAGGGTCCTCTCCTGCAGGACGCCAGTAGAAGAGTATGGTCCTCTGCTGGGTCCTCTCTTTGGGGTCCAGTAGGGAATGAGGGTCCTCTGCAACTTCCCCTATGCTGTGGTCCAGCAGCAGATGATGGTCCTCTGCTGCAGGGGTCCAGCAGGAGGGGAGGGTACTTTGCAGCTTCCTAACAGCTGGGGTCCAGCAGCAGAGGCAGGTCCTCTGCTGCCTGACCCAAGCAGCAGAAGGCAGTCCTCTTGTGCTGTACCCCAGCAGAGTAGAGGGTCCTCTGGTGCTGAACCCCAGCAGGAGAGGAGAGTCCTCGGGTACCGGACCGTAGCAGCACAAGTGGTTCCTCTGGTGCCAGACCCCAGAAGCAGAGGGGGGTCCTCTGTTGCTGGACCTCAGCACAAAGGGGAGTCCTCTGGTACTGGACCCCAGCAGCAGTGGAGGGTCCTCTGCTGCCGTACCCAAGCAGCAGAGGATTGTCCTCTGCTGTAGGACCCCAGCAGCAAAGCAGTGTCCTCTGCTGCAAGACCCAACAGAGGAGGGTCCTCTGCTGTTGGACCCCAGCAGAGAAGAGAGTTCTCTGCTGCCAGACCCGAGCTGCAGTGGAGGCTCCTCTGTTGTAGGACCCAAGCAGCAAAGCAGTGTCCTCTGCTGTTGGACCCAGCAGAGAGGAGGTTCCTCTGCTCTTGGACCCCAGCAGAAGAGGATGGTCCTCTGCTGCATCCTCTCTTTGGGGTCCAGTAGTGGACGATGTTCCTCTGCAATTTCCTCTCTTCTGTGGTTCAGATGCAGAGGAGTGTCCTCTGCTGCAGGGGTCCAGCAGGAGAGGAGGGTCCTCTGCTGTTGGAAACAAGCATAGAAGGAGGGTTCTCTGCTGCAGGACCGTGGAAGAGAGGAGGGTCGTCTGCTGCTGGACCCCAGCATTGAGGAGGGTCCTCTTGTGCTGGACCTCAGCAGAGAGGTGTGCCTCTGGTGCCAGACTCCAGCAGCAGAAGGGGGTCCTCTGGTGCCGGACCCCAGCAGTAGAGGAGGCTCCTCTGCTACTGGACACAGTAGAGAGGGGAGTCTGTGGTGCGGTCAGACCCCAGCAGGGAGCAGGCTCTTCTGCTGGCGGACCCCAGCAGGGAGGAAGGCCCATTACTGCCGGATGACAGCAACAGAGGAGGGACCTCTGGTGCCTGACCCGAGGAACAGAGGAGGGTCCTCTGTTGTCAGACCCCAGCAGCGGGGAGAATCCTCTGCTGCCAGACAACAGCAGGACAGGATGGTCCTCTGGTGCTGGACTCCAGCAGCAGAGGCGGGTCCTCTGGTGCAGGACCACAACAGCAGAGGGGGATTCTCTGGTGCTGGACCACATCAGAAGAGGGAGTCATCTGGTGCTGGACCCTAGCATCAGAGGGGAGTCCTGTGATTCAGAAACCAACAGCAGAGGGAGGAACTCTGCTGCAGGACTCAGCAGAACATGGGTGTTGTTTGCTGCCAGAACCCAGCATAAGGAGTGTAATCTGCTACCAAACCCCAGCAGGACAAGGGGGTCCTCTGGTACCAAAACCCAGCAGCAGAGGGGGGTTCTTTGCTGCCAGACCCAAACAGCATAAGGGGGTTCTCTGCTGCCGGACTCCAGCAGAGAGGACTTCCTCTGCTGCCGGAAATCAGGAGAGGGGAGGGTCCTCTGCTGCAGGACCACAGCAGAGAGGAGGATCCTCTGTTGCTGGAACCCAGCAGAAGAGGAGGGTCCTCTGCTGCAGGACGCCAGTAGAAGAGTAGAATCCTCTGCGTGTCCTCTCTTTGGGGTCCAGTAGGAAACAAGGTTCCTCTGCCGCTGGACCCCAGCAGGATAAGAGAGTACTTGGGCACCGCACCACAGCAGAACAAGGTGTTCCTCTGGTGCCGGACCCTAGCAGCAGAGGGGAGTTCTCTGCTGCAGGAACCCAGCAGAAGGAGTGTTCTCTGCTGCCAGACCCCAGGAGCATACGGAGGTCCTCTGGTGCTGGATCCCATCAGCAGATGGGGATCTTATGGTGCCGGACGCCAAAAGCAGAGGAGGGTCCTCTGGTGCTAGACCCCAGCAGAGAGGGGTGTCCTCTGGTTTCAGACAACAGCAGCAGTGGTGGATGCTCTGCTGCTGTACCCAGCAGAGAGGGTGGTCCTCTGCCACCAGACCCCACCTGGGAGGAGGGCAATCTGCTTCCGGAACCCAGCAGGGAGGAGGGTCTTCTGGTGCCGGACCCCAGCAGCAGAGGAGGTCCACTGGTGCCGGACCCCAGAAGCAGAAGAGGGTCCTCTGCTGACGGACTCCAGCAGGGAGGAGAGTCCTCTGCTGCAGGAAACCAGCAGAAACAGGGTCCTCATCTGTCAGATCCCAGCCAAAGATTAGGGTCCTGTGCTTTGTCCTCTCTTTGGGGTCCAGCAGGAGATGAGTGTCCTCTGCAACTTCCTCTCTGCTGTGGTTCCGTAGCAGAGGAGACTGCTCTAGGCTGGGGTTCAGCAGCTAAGGACCCTCCTCTCTGCTGTGTCAGGCAGGAGATGATGCTGCTCTGCTTCTGGGATCTGACAGCAGGAGAGGAGGGTCCTCTGCTGCTGGATCAGGAAAGAAGAGGAGGGTCCTCTGCTGCAGGACTCCAGCCGATAGGAGCATCCTGGTGCTTCCTTTCTGCTGGACCCCAGCAGAGATAAGGGTCCTCTCATGCTAGACACCAGCAGAGAGGATGGTCCTCTGCTGCTTCCTCTAAGCTGGGGTGCAGCAGAAGAGTAGGGTCATCTGCTGTTGGACGCAGAAGCAGTGGAGGGTCTTTTAAAGCCGGGCCCCAGCAGAGAGGAGGGTCCTCTGCTGCTCCACCCCAGCAGAGAGGGGTGTCCTCTGGTGCCCAACCCAAGCAGCAGAGGGGGTTCTCTTTTGCTGGACCACAGCAGAGAAGGGGATCCTCTGTTCCCTGACCCCAAGAGCAGAGTAAGGTCCTCTGCTGCAGGACCCCAGCAGAGAGGAGGGTCCTTTGGTGCTGTCGGACCCCAGCAGGGAGGAAGGTCCTCTGCTGCCAGAACCCAGCAGAAGGAGGATCCTCTGCTGCCAGATCGCAGCAGCAGAGGAGAGTCATGTGGTGCCGGACACCAGCACGAGAGGGGGTCCTCTGGTGCCGGACCAGAGCAGCAGAGGGGTGTCCTCTGGTGCCGGACCCCACCAACAGAGCAGGGTCTTCTGCAGCCGGACCACAGCAGGGAGGAGGGTTCTCTCATTGCGGACTTCAGCAGGGATGACAGTCCTCTGCTGCCAGACCCCAGCAGCAGGGAGGGTCATCTGGTACCACACCCGAGCAGCAGATGAGGGTCCTCTGCTGCCATATCCCTGCAGGGAGGAGGGTCCTCTGCTACCAGAACACAGCAGAAGGAAGGTCCTCTGCTGCCAGACCCCAGCTACAGAGGCGGGTCCTCTGGTGGCAGACCCCATCAGCTGAGGGGGGTCCTCTGGTGTCCGACCACAGCAGCAGAGGGAGGACCTCCACTCCCGGACACCAGCACAAGAGGGGGGTCCACTGCTGCCAGACCCAGTAGCAGAGGCGGGTCCTTTGGTGTTGGACCTCAAGAGCAGAGGGGGTTCTCTGCTGCCGCACCCCAGCAGCAGAAGGCGGTCCTCTGCTGCTGGACCCCAGCAGGAGAGGAGGGTCCTCTCATACTAGACACCAGCAGAGAGAATGTTCCTCTGCTGCTTCCTCTCAGCTGGGGTCCAGCAGAAGAGAAGGGTCCTCTGCTGTGGAACGCAGCAGCAGTGGAGGGTCTTCTAATGCCGGGCACAGCAGAGAGGAGGGTATTCTGGTGCTCCACCCCTGCAGAGAGCAGGGTCCTCTGGTGCTCCACCCCAGCAGAGAGGGGTGTCCTCTAGTGCCTGACCCCAAGAGGAGAGGAAGGTCCTCTGCTGCTGGACACCAGCAGAGAGGAGGGTCCTCTGCTGCTGGACCCAGTAGCAGAGGCGGGTCCTTTGCTGCCAGACCCAGTAGCAGAGGTGGGTCCTTTGGTGTTGGACTCCAAGAGCAGAGGAGGTTCTCTGCTGCTGGACCCCAGCAGCAGAAGGCGGTTGTCTGCTGCTGGACCCCAGCAGGAGAGGAGAGTCCTTGGGTACCGGACCACAGCAGCACAAGCGGTTCCTCTGGTGCTGGTGCCCAGCAGCAGAGGGAGATCCTCTGGTGCCGGAACCCAGAAGCAGTGAGGGGTCCTCTGGTGCCAGAAACAGCAGCAGAGGGAGGACCTCTGCTTCCGGACTCCAGCAGCAGAGGGGGGTCCTCTGCTGCAGGAACCCAGCAGAAAGACGGTTTTCGGCTGTCGGCCATCAGGAGCATAGGGGAGTCCTCTGGTGCTGGACCCCATCAACAGAGGGGGGTCTTCTGTTGCCAGACACTAGCAGCAGAGGAGGTACTTCTGCTGCCAAACGCCATTAGAAGAGGGTCACCTGCTGTTTCCTCTCTTTGGGGCCCAGTCGGGGACGAGGGTCCTCTTCAACTTCCTCTGTGCTGTGGTCCAGCAGCAGAGGAGGGTGCTCTGATTCAGGAGTCCAGTAGAAGAGGAGGGTCCTCTGCTGCTTCCTCTCTGCTGGATTCTAATATAGATGAGGATCCTTTGGTGCTGAACCCCAGTAGAAGAGTAGAGTCCTCTGCAGTGTCCTCTCTTTGGGGTCCAGTAGGCAATGAGGGTCCTCTGCAACTTCCCCTCTGCTGTCGTCCAGCAGCAGAGGACGGTCCTCTGCTGCAAGAGTCCAGCAGAGGAGGGTCGTTTGCTGCTACCTCTCCACTGGGGTCCAGCAGCAGAGGAGGCTCCTCTGCTGCTGGACCCCAGAAGCAGAAGGCAGTCCTCTGGTACTGGACCCCACCAGCAGGGGACGTTCCTCTGCTGCCGGACCACAGCAGAAATCGAGGGTCCTAGGCTTCCGGACCCCAGCAAAGAGGATCATCCTCTGCTGCCGGAACTTTGCAGAAGAAGGTGGTCCTCTGCTGCAGGACGTAAGTAGAAGAGGAGAGTCCTTGCTGCTTCCTCTCTGCTGGGATCCAATAAATAGGTGGGTCCTCAGATACTGGAACCCAGGAGAGAGGAGGGTCCTCTGCTGTCTGACCCCAGCAGGGAGGAGGTTCTCTGCTGCCAAATAACAGCACAGAGGATAGTCCTCTGGTGCCAGACCACTGCAGAGAGGAGGGTCTTCTGCTACTGGTGCCAGCAGAAAGAGGTGGGTACTCTGCTGTAGGACACCAGTAGAAGAGGAATGTCCTCTGCTGCGTCCTCTCTTTGGGGTCCAGCAGGGAGGAGGGTCCTCTGCTACAGGGGTGCAGGGTCCTCTGCTGCCAAACCCCAGTAGCAGAAGGGGGTCCTCTGGTGCCAGACCACAACAGAGAGGAGTGTCCTCTGCTGCTTCCTCTCTGCTGAGGTTCAGCAGGGGAGGACCTCTGCTACTGGACCCCAGCTGCTGAGGAGGGTCTTCTGGTGCCGGACCCCAGCAGAAGGGGGGTGTTCTCTGCTGCCACACCTCTTAGCAGAGGAAGGTCCTATGCTGCCAGACCACAGCAGAGGAGTTTCCTCTACTGCAGAAACCCAGCACAGAGGAGGGTCCTCCTCTTTGTCCTCTGCTGTGGTCCAGCAGCAGAGGATGATCCTCGGAGGCAGGGGTCCAGCAGTAGAGGAGGATCCTCTGCTGCTGGAACACAGCAGAAGAGGAAGGTCCTCTGCTGCAGGACCCCAGCTGAGTAAAGGTTCCTCTTCTGCTTTCTCTCTGCTGTGCCACAGCAGAGAGGAGGGTCCTTTGCTGCTGGACCAAAGCAGAGAGGAGGGTCCTTTGCTGCTTCCTTTCTGCTAGGGTTCCTAAGCAGAGGAGGGTGCTCTGCTACCGGACACAACAGCAGTGGAGGGTCCTCTGCTGCAGGACCACAGCTGGGAGGAGGGTCTTTCGTACTAGTCCCCAGCAGAGAGGATGGTCCTCTGCTGCTTGAACCCAGCTGGGAGGAGGGGCCTCTGCTTCCGGACCCCTGCAGAGAGGAGTCTTCTGATGCTGGACCCGAGCAGCACAGGAGGTTCCTCTGATGCCGGAATAGAAGCAAACGAGGGTCCTCTGCTGTTGGACCCCAGATGGCAGGAGGGTCCTCTGCTGTATGAACCCAGCAGCAGAGCAGCGTCCTCTGCTGCTGGACCCCAGGAGTAAGGAGGGTCCCTGCTGCTCGACCCCAGCAGAGACTAGGGTACTCTGGTTTCGGACCTCAGCAGAGAGAGGTGTCCTCTGGTGTCAGACCCCAGCAGCAGAGGATGGTCCTGTTCTGCGGTACCCGAGCAGGGAGGAGGGTCATCTGCTGCCGTACCATAGCAAGGAGGAAGGACCTTTGTGGCCGGAACCCAGCAGCAGAGTTGGGTCCTCTGGTCCCCGACCTGAGCAACCTAGTAGGGTCTTCTGGTGCAGGGCCTCAGAAGGAAGAAAGGTCCTCTGCTGCCAGACCACAGCAGCAGAGAGGGGTACTCTGGTTCCGGATCCTAGCAGCAGAGTGGGTGTCCTCTGCTGCCAGACAATAGCAGCAGAGGGGGATCCTCTGGTGCTGGAACCCAGCAATAGAGGGAGGTGCTCTGCGGCCAGACAACAGAAGCATAGGGGGATCCTATGGTTCCGGAACCCAGCAAAGAAGGGGATTCCTCTCCTGCTGGATCCCAACAGCTGAGGAGTGTCCTCTGGTACCAGACCCCAGCAGAGAGAAGGGTCCTCTGCTGCCAGACGCCATCACAAGACTAGGTCCTCTGCTGCGTCCTTTCTTTGGGGTCCAGTATGGGACGAGGGCTCTCTGCAACTTCCTCTCTGCTGTGGCCCAGCAGCAAAGGAAGGCCTCTGCTGCAAGGGTGCAGCAGCAGCAGAAAAGAGTCCTCTACTGTGGGACGCCAGCAGCAGAGCAGCATCCTCTGCTGCCAGACCACAGCAGCAGAAGGGGATCCGCTGCTGTTGGATACCAGCAGCAGAAGCTAGTCTTCTGCTGATGGACCCCAGTAGCAGAGGGGGTTCCTACAGTACCGGATGCCAGCAGATGAGGGGGGTCCTCTGGTACCGGATCCCAGCAGAGAGGAAGGTCCTCTGGTGCCAGACCCCAGCAGTAGAGGAGTGTCCTATGGGCCCGGACCCCAGCAGCAGGGAGGTGGGTCCTCTGGTGTGGAACCCCAGGAGTGGAAGAGGATCCTCTGGTGCAGGACCACAGAAGAGAGGAGGGTCCACCACTGCCGGACCCCAGCAGAGAGGAGGGTCCTTTGCTCCCAGACCTCAGCAAAGAAGAGGGTGCTCTGGTGCCGAACATCAGCAGAGAGTAGGGTCCTCTGCTGCTGTACCTCAGCAGAGAGGAGGGTCATTTGCTGCCGGACTCCAGCAGACAGGAGGGACCCTGCTGCTGGGCCCAAGTCCATCAGGGAAGAGTGTCCTCTGGTGCTGGACCCTAGTAGGAGAGGAGGCTCCTATGCTCCCTGGCGCTAACACTGAGGAGGGACCTCTGCTGCCAGACCCCAGCAGAACAGGAGTGTCCTCTACTGCTTCCTCGGTTTGATGCCCACCCGGAGAGGAGTGTCCTCTGCAGCTTCCTCTCTGCTGGGGTACAGCAGAGAGGAGAGTCCACTGGTGCCGGACCCCAGCAGAAGAGGAGTGTATTCTCCTGCGTCCTCTCCCTGAGGTGCAGCATGAGGGGAGGGTCCTCTGCAACTTCTTCTCTGCTGTGGTCTAGTAGCAGGGGAGAACCTCTTTGCAGCAGTCCCGCAGAAGAGGAAGATAGTCTGCTGTTTGGCCCCGGAAGGCAGGAGGTTCCCCGGCTGCCATACCCCAGCAGGGAGGAAAATCCTCTGCTGCCCCCCTCAGCAGCAGAGGAGGATCCTCTGGTGCCAGAACCCAGGAGCAGAGGAGTGTCCTCTGCTTCCAGACCACAGCATGGAGGAGGGTCCTCTACAGCCAGAACCCAGCAGTGAGGAGGATGCTTTGCTACCAGAACCCAGCATCTGAGGGGGGTCCACTTGTGCCGGACCCCAGCAGCAGAGGAGTGTCATCTGCTTCCAGACCCCAGCATGGAGGAGGGTCCTCTGTTACCGGAACTCAGTTGAGGGGAGGGTCTTCTGCTGCCGGACCCCAGCAGGGAGGAGGTTCCTCTGCTTCCGGATTCCGGAAAGTTATCTGAGTACCTCATCTGTGAACGATCAGTGCTAATCAGCTGGTGTGTAATTCCAGTCTCAGAGGGTCCATGGACACGCTGACGTCGGGCCCCAGATTCCGCAGGGATTGGTGAATGCTGAATTAGGATCGAGGTCCAAGAGTACTCGTGGGTACACAGACATGGGACCCCAGGTCTCACGGGGCCATAGGGCACACTGATGTGGGACTCCAGCTCCCAGAGGGTCCGTGTGCACCCTCACATGAGATTCCAGCTCCCATAGGACTCGTGGGCTTTCTGACTGGGACTCCAGATCACTCAGGGCCTCTGGGGACCGTGACGTGCAACTCCAGCTTCTAGTTCTCCCTGTGCCCTAGGTTCTACCTTGCTGGTGAAGACAGACAGCCACTTCCTAGCACAGAGGCCTGGCCTGATGCAAGGCCACAAGCGTCCTCCACCCCCACCTGATCCTTCATATGCAGGCTGTTCGGCCTTGGAGCCCAATCTTCAAGGGACACATATAAAGGAATTCTGTCCAGGATTCCCACCTGACACTAGGATGGCTGGGGCTGGACTTTCTACTTCTCAAAATGCCTCAGCCAACCAGGGGGAAAAAAGGCAGCTTATGTGCCCTCTCGTGGACAGCAGGACTCACTGCAGGACGCTCCTCCAGGCTCTCCTGCACAAACAAGGGAAACAAACCCAGCCTAAGAGACATTCACTCTCAAGGACACACTTTGGAGCGGTTGCACAGAAGTCCCAGGACAGAAGCCATACGCATACCCTTGGGTTCTGCATTGGCAGACAAAAGCAGACTTCAGTCACAGCACAGCACACAGCACACAGCACACTCCCTGCCAGGAGGCCAATAGCAATCTTTCTCTTTCTGCCTTCTTGCCTGAGTGCCTGAATCTGTCCTGTTTGCTTGGAGCACACAGGAACAGAGAGGGAGAGAGAGAGCAATCTTTCTTGCATCTGCTGCCTCTCTTCCCCAGGGACCACCACCAGAGCTAGATGTGGCTGGG
Source organism: Ochotona princeps (assembly GCF_030435755.1). Classification (NCBI taxonomy): domain Eukaryota; kingdom Metazoa; phylum Chordata; class Mammalia; order Lagomorpha; family Ochotonidae; genus Ochotona; species Ochotona princeps. The sequence continues at coordinate 152,553,926 of NC_080833.1, read as the reverse complement.
CCAGGACAAGCCTGAGAACCAGGAGCTTCCTCCACATGTCCCATAGGGGCACAGGGGCACAGGGGCACAAGCCCCTGCGCCATCCTCCGTTGCTCTCCCAGCACCATCGGCAGGGAGCTGGACTGCAGAGGATGCTGTCAGGTCTTGAAGCAGCACCCTTACAGCTGAACTGCACACAAGCATCACAGGCTGAGTCTTGACACCTTAGGACCCCTCCCCAACCACCACAACCCGCACCACCCGACAACATCCCTTACCAGTTTCTTCAGCAGCTCCTTCAACAGGCCGGTGAAAGTACCTGTCCCCCTTGCTGGCACAACTTTGGCTGTTCCGTGCTGAGAGAGCAGCGGGCACCAACAAGGCATCCAGGCATGCTGCTATTCTACCTCTCCTGGTGAGAAAGCCTCTGTGGAGAAGACACGTCAGCTGTTGTGGTTTCTTGGTTCAGGTGGCACACCAGTGGCAGCTGATGGTTCACAGGTTGTCCGCAGCAGGAGAAAGGGTCTTGAATCCAGGATGGTCCTGGAATAGGGTGAAGCATTCCCTGGTGAACGAGAGGGCAATTGCATTTGACAGGGCACTCTGGAACCAAATTCATGCCTCCAATGCACACGACACATGTTTAATATGATGCCTGGTAGAATGGAATATGGTCCCTGTGATCCCATTCTTGAAGATGGCATGGGAGGCCCTCCCTTTTGCAGGTTTGGTGGCTCCCCATCCACCATCCCTGCTAGACAGTGAGAATGCATGTCCAGGGTGCTCTTGCAGCAGCTAAGGCCTGGGACTTCCTATTCCAGATGACTGGTGACCTCTGGTGCTTACTTACCCATCCACCTGCTCCTGGCTTAGGAGCCCACATGCCCAGATTCCACCCAGCTAAGCAGAAGAAGGCCGAGTGGTGTATCACACTAAGTGCCACTCCACAAATGCAAAAATGCACAAAGGCCTCTGTGCAGCCCATCGGGGAGCTTCACCACTTGCTAAAGAACACCTAGTTCCTGCCCCTAATGGTGCTCTGTGAGGAAAGAGAGTGGTGTAAATGTTTCCAAGGATCTCATCTGCGAAAGACCAGTGCTAGTCAGCTGTTGAGTAACTCCAGGTCCCAGAGGGTCCATGGGCACACTGACGTGGGACACTAGCACACAGAGGGTGCGTGGGCACAATGACCTAGGATTTCAACTCTCAGAGGGACCATGGACAAACTGATGTGAGTCTCCATGTTTCAGAGGCCCCTTGGAGAGACTGATGTGGGACTCTAGCTCCCACAGGGCCTCTGGGTGCCCTGACGTGGAACTCCAGCTCGCAGGTTTCCCCAGTGCCCTCTGATGTTCCTTGCTGGTGAAGGCACACAGCCACCTCCTAGCACAGAGGCCTGGGCTGATGCAAGGACACAGGCATCCTATACACACTCCTGGACCTTGGCATGCGGGCTGTTCTGCCTTGGACCCCAATATTCCAGCATCCTGTGTCCAGGAACACTGTCCGGGAGCACCACCTGACGCTAGGATGCCTTGGGCCAGGCCGTCTTGTGCTCAAAAGGCCTGAGCCCACAAGGGGTAGAAAGGCAGCTTTGCATGCTCTCTCGTGTACAGTTGAACTCACGGCAGGACGCTCTTCCAGTCTCTCCTGCCCAGACATGGGAATCAAACCTGGCCTGAGAGAAATTCACTATCAAGGACACTTTTTGAAGAGGTTTCACAGGAGTGCCAGGACGGAAGACCTACGTATGCCCTTGGGGTCTGCATTGGCAGACAAAAGCAGTCTAGAACCACAGGACACAGCACACAGCACTCACCCACCGAGCTAGGCAGAGGAATACCGCGTGTTGTATCACCATAACTGCCACTCCACACATGCAAAACCACATGAAGGCCTCTCCGCAGCCCATCAGGGAGCTGCTCCACTTGGTAAAGAAAGCCAAGGGCCTGCCTAGGGTTGCTCAGTTAGGAAAAGAGGTGGTGTAAATGTTTCTGGGGTCCACATCTGTGAAAAATCAGGGCTTGTCAGCCTGTGTGCAACTCCAGGTCCCAGAGGGTCTGTTGACACGCTGATGTGGGACTCCAGCTCCCAGGTTTCTCCCCGTGCCCTAGGTTGTACCTTGCTGGTGAAGGCACACAGCCACTTCCTAGCACAGAGCCTCAGCCTGATGCAAAGCTACAAGTGTCCTCCAAACCCTCCTGGACCTTGGTATGAGGGCTGTTCTGCCTTGGACCCCAATCTTCCAGCGACACATATCCAGAAACAATCTAATGGACCTCCACCTAACACTAGGATGGCTCTGGCTGGGCCTTCTTGTGCTCAAAAGGCCTGAGGACAACCAGGGGTAGAAAGGGCAGCTTTGCGCACCCTCTTGTGGTCAGCAGGACTCATTGCATGACGCTCCTCCAGGCTCTACTGCACAAACAAGGGAAACAAACCTGGCTTGAGAGACAGTCACTCTCAAGGACATTCTTCGGAGAGGTTGCACAGGAGTCCCAGGACTGAAACACTACACATGTCCTTGGGGTCTGCGTTGGCAGACAAAAGCAGTCTAGAGCCACAGCACAGTACACAGCACACAGCACACTCCGTCCCAGGAAGCAGGCAGCTTTCTTTCTCTTCCTTCCTGCCTGCCTGTATCCCTCTGTCCTGCTTTCTTTGAAGCACAGAAGACGAGAGAGTGATACAGACCCCAGCAACAGAAGAAGGTCCTCTTGTGCCAGACCCCAGCAGTAGAGGAGTGTCCTCTGGGCCTGGACCCCAGCAACAGGGAGGTGGGTCATCTGGTGTGGAACCCCAGGAGCGGAAGAGGATCCTCTGGTGCAGGACCACAGAAGAGAGGAGGGTCCTCCACTGCCAGACCCCAGCAGAGAGGAGGGTCCTTTGCTCCCAGACCTTAGCAAAGAAGAGGGTGCTCTGGTGCCGAACATCAGCAGAGAGTAGGGTCCTCTGCTGCCGGACCCAAACAGGGAGGAGGTTCCTCAGGTGCTGGAGCCCAGCAGAGAGGAGGGTCATCTGCTTCTTCCGCTCGGCTGGGGAAAGGCAGCAGAGGAGTGTCCTCTGCTGCTGATTCCCAGCATCAGACTAGGGTCCTCTGCTGCAGGACCCCAGCAGGGTGGAGGCTCCTCTTGTGCCGGAACCCCGCAGAAGAGAAGGGTCCTCTGGTGTCAGACCACAGAAGGAGAGGAGGGTCCTCTTGTGTTGGACCCCAGCAGGAGGAGGGTCCTCCGCTGCTAGACCCCAGCAGAGAGGAGGGTCCTCTGATGCTTCCATTCTGCTAGGGTCCAACAGTAGTGGTGGGTGCTCTACTGCTGGACCCCAGCAGAATAGGAAGGCCCTCTGGTGTCAGACCCCAGGAGAGAGAAGAATCCTCTGCTGCCAAACCCCTGCAGATGGGTGTCCTCTGGTGCCGGACACCTGCACCGGAGGGGGCTCCACTCTTGTCGGACCCCAGCACTGAGTGGGGTCCTCTGCTGCCGGACAACAGCTGGGTGGAGGGTCCTCTGAGGCAGGACCCCAGCAGAGAGGAGGGTCCTCTGCTGCCAGACCCCAGCAGGAAAGAGTGTCCTCTGCTGCTGAACCTCAGCAGGGACAAGGGTTATCTGCGGCCAGACCCCAGCTGGGAGGAGTGTCCACTGCTGCCGGACACCAGCAGCAGAGGAAGGCCCTCTGCTGCTGGACCCCAGCAGGGTGGAGGATCCTCTGCTGCTGGACACCAGCAGGGTGGAGGATCCTCTGCTGCTGGATTATGGAAAGGTTTCCGGGGACCTCATCTGCAAAAGATTATTGGTAGTCAGCTGGTGTGTAACTCCAGGTCTCAGAAAGTCGATTGCCACGCTGAGGTGGGACTCCAGATTCCCCAGAGTTTGGGGGATGTTGAATTAGGATCGAGGTCAAAGAGATCCTGTGGGCATGCAGACATGGGACTGCAGGTCCCACAGGGCAATAGGGCACACTGATGTGGGACTCCAGCACCCAGAAGGTCTGTGGGCACGCTCACATGGGACTCCAGCTCCCATAGGGCTCGTGTGCTTGCTGACATTGGGACTCCACTTCCCACAGGGCCTCTGGGGACCATGACGTGGAACTCCAGCTTTTAGTTTTCTCCCTGTGCCCTAGGTTCTACCTTGCTGGTGAAGACAGACAGCCACTTCCTAGCACAGTGACCCGGCTGATGCAAGGCCACAAGCATCCTCTACCCCCTCTTGATCCTTCGTATGCAGGCTGTTCGGCCTTGGAGCCCAATCTTCAAGGGACACATATAAAGGAATTCTGTCCGGGATTCCCACCTGACACTAGGATGGCTGGGGCTGGACCTTCTAGTGCTCAAAATGCCTCAGCCAACCAGGGGTAGAAAGGGCAGCTTATGCGCCCTGTCGTAGACAGCAGGACTCACTGCAGGACGCTCCTCCAGGCTCTCCTGCACAAACAAGGGAAACAAACCCAGCCTAAGAGAAATTCACTCTCAAGGACACGCTTTGGAGAGGTTGCACAGAAGTCCCAGGACAGAAGCCCTACGCACACCCTTGGGGTCTGCATTGGCAGACAAAAGCAGTCTAGAGCCACAGCACAGCACACAGCACACTCCCTACCACCCAGGACAGCAGCTTTCTTTTGCTTCCTTCCTTCTTGCCTGAGTGCCTGCATGTATCTGTCATATTTTGTTTGAAACACAAAGGAACAGAGAGGGAGAGAGCAATCTTTCTTGCATTTGCTGCCTCACTTCCCCAGGGACCACCACCAGAGCCAGATGTGGCTGGGCCAGGACAAGCCCGGACACCAGAAGCTTCCTCCACATGTCCCATAGGGGCACAGGGCCACAGGGGCACAGGGGCACAAGCCCCTGCAGCATCCTCCGCTGCTCTCCTAGCACCATCAGCAGGGAGCTGGACTGCAGAGGATGCTGTCAGGTCTTGAAGCAGCACCCATACAGCTGAACTGCCTCACAGGCTGAGGCTTGACACCTTAGGACCCCTCCCCAACCACCACAACCCGCACCACCCGACTCCATCCCTTACCAGTTTCTTCAGCAGCTCCTTCAACAGGCCGGTGAATGTACCTGTCCCCCTTGCTGGCACAACTTTGGCTGTTCCGTGCTGAGAGAGCAGCGGGCACCAACAAGGCATCCAGGCATGCTGCTACTCTACCTCTCCTGGTGAGAAAGCCTCTGTGGAGAAGACACGTCAGCTGTTGGGGTTTCTTGCTTCAGGTGGCACATCAGTGGCAGCTGATGGTCCACAGGTGGTCTGCAGCAGGAGAAAGGGTCTTGAATCCAGGATGCCCCTGTAGGAGGGTGAAGCATTCCTTGGTGGGGCTTAGCGGGGCTTCCCTGCTCAGAAGGGCCTCTGCTGCTCTGCTGCTCTGCTGCTCTGCTGCTCTGCTGCTCTGCTGCTCTGCCCCTGGACATTGGCCACTTCCTTGGTGGGGGCTGCCCTGCTCCTAAGAGGCTCTGCTGCTCTGCTGCTCTGCTGCTCTGCTCAGCGACCCCACCCCCTCCTCGCGGGGCCGCTTGGCTCAGAAGGCGCTCTGCTGGAGGACCCTGGCCCACTCCTTGCTGTTCCGCCCCGCTCTGAAGGGGCTCTGCTGCTATTCTGCTCTTCTGTTCTCCTGCTCTGCTCCACTGAGCTCCGCAACCCTGGCCACCTCCTCGCCATGCCGCCCTGCTCCAATGTGGCTCTGCTGCTCTGCTGCTCTGCTGCTCAGCTCTGCAACACTGGCCCCCTCCTTACGGGATCCCCCGACTCTGATCTGCTCCGCGACCACCCCCTCTGCTCAGTTCCGGGGCTCGGCTCCCCTCCACTCACAGGACCCCCCTGTTTGCTCTGCTCAGGGGCTCCCCTCCAGGGCTCTTCTCCCACACGGGCCCCACCCCCAGTCTGCTCAGATCCGCTTCCCGGCTCCCCTCCCCTCCAGCCATGGGGCCCCACTCTGCTCTGCTCCCTGGCTCCCATCCCCTCCCTTGCAGTCGCTCTGCTCCTGGACCCTGGCCACCTCCTCGGGGCGGGGGGGGGGGGGCGCCTCGCTCCGAAGGGACTCTGCTGCTCTGCTGCTCTGCTGCTCTGGTCTGCTGTGAGACCCCAGCTCCCTCCTTGTGGGATGCCCCCCACTCAGCTCAGCTCCGTGACCTCCCGTCCAAACTGCAGCTCCCCTCCTGCGGGCCCCCCCAGTCTGCTCCGATCTGCTCCCAGGCTCCCCTCCCCTCCCCTTCCGCCGAGGGGCCCCACTCTGCTCTGCTCCCTGGCTCCCCTCCCCTCCATCCAAGGCCACCCCACACTTTGTCCCCTGCCCTCCACCAGCAGCAGCTCCCCACTCTGCTCCTCCCCTCCAGCTGCAGGGGCCCCCCATTCTGCTCCTCCCCTCTATCCCTGCCCCCTCCTCGCTCCTCCTGAGTGAAGCACATCCTCACACAAGTTGTGGTTCTTCAGGTCGCCTTCTTCTCTTGGGACTCACCTTTAGTGCTGTAATCCTCCTGTCGAGCTGTAGTGTACTCTGTGTAAGTGACCCTTGGCACCCCACAGCCCTGCACGAAGGTGGTCACACGCCCCCGCCCCCATTCCCAGCTTTATCTCCAGTCGAATCCTCTGACAGCTTGAAGTTAAGGTAGGTGATAGGGAAAAAGACAATGCTGCGCCTAACCTCTCATCTCCTGCTTTGAGAGATGGCCTTGGATGCATGGCTCTGGGGTGAACTTGTGTGAGGACTGGCGGTTTCTGTCCAATGTGACACTTGGGCGTTACCCAAAACTCTGCACAGGATCTCCTTGGCCGGACAACCCAACGGGGTATCTGAGGGCCACTCTCCTCTACTGTCCTTAAACATGGGCAGTAATGGTGAGGAACCTGATCATCCTGCGCTTAAGGCGCTAAATTACATGCTGAAGTTTCGAGGGTTAGAAATCCTAGGTGCTCAGGCACTCAAGGTCTGAGGGACCCTGGTCAAATTGGCACCCGTCGGTAACATTGGTTAATTTATTTTCCCACAATGCTTGGCAAGGGAAGAGCAAAACTGATGCTCAGGACTTTGGCCCTGGCCCACCTCAGCAGCCCCAACCAGAGCTTCTGGGCAGCTCAGAGGGCAGGAAACCACCCCCAGCTCAAGGGGAGTCAGAGCACAGCCCCAGTTGCAAGCATTCTGTTCGGGCAGCGTGAGGTACTCCAGGCCTTTCCCATTAGGGTTATCCCTGAAGGGAACTGCCCAGTGGAGTGTGATTCCTGGAATGCAGGACTTAAAGCCATGCCAGGAGCGAGCCTAACTCTCCCTGGGCCAAGGCTACTTGCTTATTATTGCCCTAAGAAATTGTTTCAAGTGTGAGCATTTTCAAATTCTTTCATGCTTATGGCTGCCCTTGTCCAGGAGGGCAGTCCCCTCCAGTGGGTGCATTTGTCTATTGGAGGGGTGCCCAGAGCTTATACTTACCTTCTGAATTAGATCTGCCAATTGATCGGGGTCAGAGAGCTAGCCTTTAGATGTGAAGACTGAACCAGCAAAGCTTGTTGTCCCTTCTTGAATGAGTGATTTATTTTTAAAGATTTTATTATTATTGGAAAGCCGGATATACATAGAGGAGAGACAGAGAGGAAGATCTTCCATCCAATGAATCACTCCCCAACTGAGCCACAACGGGCTGGTGCGTGCCAATCCGATGCTGGGAGGCAGGAACCTCTTCCAGGTCTCCCATGCGGGTGCAGGGTCCCAAAGCATTGGGCCATCCTCAACTGATTTCCCGGGCCACAAGCAGGGAGCTGGATGGGAAGTGGAGCTGCCGGGATTAGAACCGGCATCCATATGGGATCCCGGCACGTTAAAGGCCAGGACTTTAGCCGCTAGGCCATGCCGCCGGGTCCGAATGAATGATTTTGAATGAGTTCGAAGAAACAGCAACAGTCTGGCAGCCTCCCTTCAAGGTTACCTCAGCACCAATGACTGCCATTATGGGCCATAGAAGTGGGTCACCTCTTTCAATCGCTTGGATTGGGAAAATCCTGCCCTTTTACCAACAAACCATGAGGAAGGAAGAGGGGCTGCAGCAGACGTTTTTCTGTCCAATCTTGTCTATGTAACCTATTCTGAGCCATGTCAATGATCAGCACAGTAGAAGGAACTATTTGCTGTAGTTTTAGCGAACCTTTAGATAAAAGGATTCTTTTGCGAGATCTCCGACAGCCTTTATGGTGTACATTTGCTCCTAGAATTGGCTCAGGCATATGTAAGGCTGGATGATAATCCCATCACCCCATGATCCTGGCCTTGCTGCGAGGGCGGGCCCATCCCCCTGTCTGAAGGTCTCCATTTGCTCTCCTCACTGGGTAGCACACAGATTTCCTCTCCATTGTAACCACTTTCACCTTTGCCCTTAACTGCTTTTCCACTTTCTCATGACCTCACCCAGGCCACCCTTAGGGCCTGAATTTCTCTAGCTCTACCTCATAGCCCTAACCCCTAGCTGGGAGGGACAGGGTAAGACATAAGCGATGTAACATTCATAAGAAAAAAATGGAAACTTGTTCTGTAACTTCATCTAGCAGTTATACATAAAAGTAACCAGTGGACCAAATCCACTGTTAAATTAACGCTAAGCACGAGATGAACCTATGTGCTTGCTTTACGAAACATTTCCAGGTTGAAGTATGTCAAAGAAGAGGTTGGAAGTCACAAAAGGTTGAATTTTATGTCTGTTCTGACGTGTGTAGTGATTGTGCATGTTTGTTTAGTCAGTTAGAGTCCTATTACTTCTGTCCAGACAAGACTTCTATCTGTGTCGTGAATTTAGTTGTTCTTGTTCAGAATTGGGTCTGTGTATGACTGACAGACAAGATGGGACGGACCACGACTGGCCCCCTTTCTCCTGGTACGTAATTTGAGAGAGGTCTAACTCATCTTACAGGACTTGGTCAGACCCAACTCCTCACCTCTGCTGGGCTAAGGCTCCTATACCGTTTTCTTGCTGCTTAGTCTTCAGCTTACAGTGTTGTCCTGGCACTGATCAGGTCTAAAATTCAGTATCCATTCACATATTCAGTTACATGTTAAGTGTACTTTAATTTACACCTCAATTCTTCAGAGTTTGAAACCAAGTCTCCTGACTTTGAAAGTTCTAGTAGGATCCCTAGAACCTTCAAAGATTGAAACAGAACTTGGATAACATAATTGTCCTTTAAAAGAATTTGATTGTAATCTCACAATATTATAAAATAGCATATGAGGCATCAAATTTAGCATAAAGTAAATGAGTATTTATGTCCATTGGTCAAAATGTTTCCTAATCATGAAATTGGTCCAGATTTTAAATTATTTGTTCTTATTTAGAAAGAAGTGAGATTTTGCCTTACAGGAAAAACAGTTTGAAATTAGATAGTGAAATTGGTTATGATGTGTATAATTTCTGAATTTTCCTGTAAGACAATGGAATTGATGTCTGATTCCTTGTGAAGAACAACAGTGTTTTAACATCTCCTTTTAAGTGATTTTCATCTTATTGATAAGAGACTATCTAGGAATGTATTAGTTAAGACAACAGCCAAATTGAAATTTTTTGGTTCTCTTGAATTCAATAAAACAGAAGCGGACCCGGCAGTGTGGCCTAGCGCCTAAAGTCCTCGCCTTGAACGCCCCGGGATCCCATATGGGCGCCAGTTCTAATCCCGGCAGCTCCACTTTCCATCCAGCTCTCTACTTGTGGCCTGGGAAAGCAGTCAAGGATGGCCCAAAGCTTTGGGACCCTGCACCCGCGTGGGAGACCCAGAGGAGGTTCCTGGTTTCCGGCTTCAGATTGGCGCACACCAGCCGTTGCGGCTCACTTGGGGAGTGAATCATTGGATGTAAGATCTTCCTCCCTGTCTCTCCTCCTCTCTGTATATCTGACTTTGCAATAAAAATAAATAAATCTTTAAAAAAGTATTAAAATAAAACAGAAGCCA